>NC_134470.1:15353744-15827049 GCF_964194025.1 Convolutriloba macropyga
TGTCCAGGAACCATCTAACTTCAGACCAATTTCTCTACTTCCAACTGTTGCAAAAGTCTTTGAAACATTTCTGTACAACAAAATATTTTGGAAGTTTTTGATCTCCTGGATGCAAATCAATATGGTTTCCGACGACAAAGAGGAACAATTGATGCCTTAGCGCATTTTGTTGAAAACGCTAGGGACACTTTAGAAAACCAGCCAAAGTGCTCGATAGGTTTGTTTCTAGATTTGAAAAAGGCATTTGACACGGTTGATCATAATTTACTACTTAAAAAAATTGCTAACATAGGTTTGAGAGGCCCAATGCTTGAAATTATGAAATCTTACTTATCTGACAGAAAACAAATTCTTAGATATGGTGCTGCAAAAACGAGTCCAAGAACTGTTACGTTTGGCGTGCCGCAAGGTTCAGTTTTAGGACCACTACTTTTCATCATATACGTCAATGACATCAGACAACAATGCAGCTGCTCTACAATAACGCTCTATGCCGACGATACTGCTCTGCAGCCAAAAAAAAGTGCAAATGAAGTTCTTTTTCAAAGTGATATTGAAAACATCGGCCTCTACTTAAGCGATAACAAACTGACGCTCAATGTTGAAAAAACGATTAACCTAAACTTAGGTTTTAAAACTATGATGAATGTTCTAAGACTGAACAATGCAACCCTTAAAAAGAGCAACGAAGTAATGTATCTAGGCGTTTTGCTGGACAACAAATTGGATTTCAAAAAACACATAAATAGCGTCGCTGCAAAATTGACCAAATTTACGGGATTGTTCTACAAACTGAGGTTTATATTGAGCATTAAACAATTATTTTTAGTATATAAGTCTTTTGTTCAACCGGTTATACAATATGGAGTGCTTATTTACGGAACTGCAAGCAAGACAAGCCTGAAGTTTATCGAAGTGAAAAATAAACAAATTTCGCGAATTATTTTCAGGAAACAAAGTCATCAATCAACAGCGAACGAACGGGAAAAATATGGAGTCTTCCTGGTGAAAAATTTATGAACTTTTAAATTTTTTAACCAAAACAATTAGACGGGAACATAAAAATGAAGTTTTTAACAGGTTTATTGAGGATTCAGAGCTTGTGAGGCTAGATGAGAAAAGAACAACAAGTAAGAAACTAAAACCTAGCAATCAATTTACTGGTATCAACCCAAAGAGAATTGGAATACGAATAAGAAAATTGCTAAATTATATACTTAATTTCGATTCAAAATATGTTCACTTTATAAAGAGTTGCTACAAATCTGGAATTAATACACATCACCATACTTTTCTTGAAAATTTTATACGAGGAAATGATATCATAGAACTTTTTTATTAGTTTTTTTTGAGCAATTGTCTAAAACAGTTTTTGTTTTTTTTATAAATTGTTTTTTTTATTTTATCCTTTTACAAAAACTCAACTGTTTCCTCACGTGTACTTGCTGTCACTCAATCTATTTAAACATTAAAAACAAACCAATATCAACACCCTACCCCCACCCCTATTTGCTAACAAACTGCTTCCCAAAGACATCACACGACTAGGCTTTTTTGCCTTTTGATGACCTTTTGAGTATGTATATGTAAACCTCATTGAACAATATTGTTTGTTTATACATACTTGAGAACAATTTATTATTATTATTGTTCATGAATATACTTCAAAAAAATGAAAAACGGGCAATTATGACATTTTGCGATGAAAAGTATAAATGAGTCAACTTTAACAGCAGAGACCGTAGTGGGTAGAGGAAAGACGTTCGGGTTATTTTTTGTCAGGCATACTAAAAATTTTAATTTGCTATGTTTATTTGTTGAATATCATACAAAATGGCTTATATCATAATGGCTGTCATATTATCCCATATATGAACTTTTTAGGCAGGTTCCCGCGATCTTTTTGATGGCACAGAATGATCATAAATTTGCATTTGACAGCATACAAAATATCATATCATCATGTCTAAAAAGATGTTGCAAAAATGATTACATTAGAAAAAAAAATTGTATTATAGCAAGCTGCTGCAACTTCTTTCTCGCTTCAAATGTGTAAAAAAAAGAAGGAAAGGAGAAAAAAGCCTGGGTAAGCCTGACTAACCTAGTTTTGTAAGTTTTTCTCGTCTATACCAAATTTCATAATAAACGTTTTACAAAAAATGTTGCTATGATACTAACTAAACCAGCTGAGTTTCATTTCTCCATGTCAAGGGTTTTGATATATTTTTAATTCTCATCACAATTCAATTTTTTTGACATTTCTCAATATGATTCAGGCAAACTCTAAGTTTATTCGATACAATAGTGCGTGCTTTTCAGAGGCAATTTATTTTGTTTAATGAAAATAGCAAATCTGTCTGCAAAGAATTGAAAACTTTCGTAAATTATTTTTTAAAGCTGCGATTTGAAGATGAAAGGCAAACTACACTCACAGCAAACGAAAGGATGGTATGAGACTGTTTCAACTGGCCATTTGGACAGTGAAGCATTATCAAGGCGCTATTACTGCACATTGAAGCAATTGCTTCCGCAAAATTTGTAATAATTAGTTCGATTATGTTTAAGGAGTTCTATTGTGTTCTTTTTTTAAATAATTTAATTGTGGACAAAAGTCACATTCAGATGACAAAAATAAGAATTCATCTAAAATGTTTTTTGCTTGAGCACTTTAAAAGATGACCAAAAAGAATCGAGTTAATGAATGAAGCTTAGAGAAATCAAAAACATGGAGTTCAACAAGGAGTTCAAAATTATTAGCGTAGCAAAAAAGCACAACATTTTGAAAAGTTTTATTCCTTTGCAAAGATCTACAAAAAACGCTTACAATTAACAATATCACGGAGGTCCTATTTTACAACTCGTCAAAATTTTGTCTCGAAAATCAAGGATATCCATTTAAAACATTAGGTCAAATTGTACAACAATTGATGGCATAATTAAAGTTGAGCTAAATTTTTTCAAAAAAAAGGCATTGAAGTCATTAGAACTATCAATAACAATCAAATATAATCAAGCAGAAGATAAGAATAGTTAGAGACGACTACAAGACACCTGTCACTGAAGTGGTATAACAAGAAAATGACCGCAAGAGCCTGGAATCATAAAAATATTTCTATTTGTTTTTGATTAAAAAATATCAAGATAAAATTTTGTCAGAATAATTTAGAAGAAAGTGGTGTCAGTGAAAATTTAAAAAACTCAAAAAAATTGAAGTCTAAAACATAAAAGTGTGCAAAATTCCTCAATTTTATAACTGCAACCAATTATTTTAAAAAGAAAAGATCAAAGAAAGATTTAGATGATAATTGTAAGAAAACTTTAAAACAAAAGACAAATATTGAAAACTTTAGAAAATTGCAATGGGTTTAAGCAATTTATGTTTGCACTGATGCATTTTTGTGTTTAGAAATAGTCCGTATTACATGTCAAGAAGAAGACTGTTGAACAAAAAGTGCAGATTTTGCAAAGAAAGAGTGGATTTCAATACAATCTAATTTTGTTGAGTTTTGATAAATTAGGAGCTCACAGTCAATTTGATAGATTACACGTCTAGTAAAAAGCTAAAAGGTTTCCAAAAAATAGAAAATCAATAGAAAAAAAACAAATAACTTTTGAAAAAAAAATTTTAACCACTATTTTGGTTGCTGGTTTTCCTTGTCTCAAAGTTGTGAAAAATATTTTTTTTTCAAATTTAATAAATATTGGACTCCTTTTTAATAAGTTTTCTGAGGACAGAGCTAATTCTAAGACATTTTAAGTTTCTTAACATTTTGAGTTTTTAATGGTTAGAATGAGTTCTCGTCCCAAATTTCACATTTTTCGATTTTATCGAAATTGCACAATTAACTAATTATAGACAATTCTGAAACTTTTTTAGTTCACAAGATCGCAAAAATGTGAATCGGAAATTGAACAGAAATCTGTTTAATTTGTTTCTAAAAGATGTTCAAATGGCTAAAAGTGGCCCGAAAAATTGATTCAAAGTGTTATTTTTTAAGTTGTGCATTTTTTTTTAACTAAGTGAATTGAATTCTGGAAACCGATAGTGTTAGAAAATTTTTGCCTGTAACTCCCTCAAAAATGCCACAGCTTGCTTTAAATGATCGAAATACGAAATCATATTTAATAAATCAATCACAGTTTTAATCCAAAATGAACTTAAATGCATCCAAAATTTGTGTCATATTTGTTTACATAAAAGAGAGTTGCTTGAACTTTCTCTTTGTTGTGAATTTCTAGACGCACCGAGAGCTTTGAAATGACACGTCTGGGAAGCCGTACAAAAGTCAAAAACTCTTTGAACAATAAAAATTGTATCTAGCATAATGTTCACACATTTTTTTCAGAATATGTTGGAGCATTTACCATTTTTCTCAAAAGATATGTGAGAATAATTTCACTCTTTGTCATTTTTAGTAACTGCAAAAACCAAGGAACCAACAATATTTTTTTGAAACATTATCCGAAACAAAAACAAAACTTAGGAACAACAAAACTTGCGCCTGTTTCTCTAGTAGCTGCCTATGCGTACCGTTTTGGACTATTATATGATCCATGGCTGTGTTGCCTAATTCTCCTAGAACCTGCGTACCTCCTCGCAGTTACCAACTAATTTAAAAATTAAGCAGTATTAGTAACAAGGAGGCTGCGTATTGTGCGTACCCACATAATGTTCCGACCCCGCTCATCCGATGAAGAGATAGAAAACTTTCAAAAACATACATATAGTTCAATAAACAACCAATGGAATACAATAATGCCACGCCGGTGACAGTTGTTGATATTAAAGGGCCGATTAAAGTTGTTGATAATAGGACAACTATTAAGGACAATAATAAAAATCAAACAACAAAAATTATTTGCGATCAAAACTCGAACAAAATCAAACTCGCATCTGAAAAAACCTAAACAATACAATTTAGCCTATTTTTCATTAGAAAAGATATCGGACCTGTTCTCAATGGGACTGGTTAACAGGTCGACAAAAAGAGCAAAGAAATTAAAAAAAAAACAATTCTTATTAAGAAAAAATTAATATCACAGTTATAAAAGTCATTAGTTATCAACTGAAATCACAAAAGTGGTGATTTATATCTCCAATTGAAGAAATTGAGACATGTTATTATCAAATATTGAATTGCGCAAAATATCAAAGCCAATGGGACCAACGATTATTGTTATAAATTAAAAAAGAAAACAAATCCTTTAAAATTTTGAAACATCTAAAAATTTCAAACATTTTGAGAAATCTCGTACTAAAAATAGTAAAAAAGCCGAGAAGCAAATGTTTGAAGCTAAAATTTTTATAAAGATTAAACAATAGCTCACTGAAAACGGCCTTTGACCTGTGCTTACTGGGACTGAGATATAAACCGACCAAAAAATTAGTTAAAAAATGACAAAGCTCAAAAACCCAAATATGTTTTTCAAAATCAATAATTTCAAAAGTCATAACAGACTTAAGATTTGCACAAAAACAATCGGTTAGGGAGCCACTTGGGCCTGTTAATAATGAGACTAGGTCACGACCGCACAAAATAACAACAAATACATAAAGAAGCCAAAACTTCAAACAATTTTACGACATCACAATGATCAAGGCACTATAATTATTAGATGTTACCTGCAAGAACTGTAAATCATCACTTTTTAGTCATCTTATCATCCACTAGTTTTCCTTATAAAAGGACTACGTAGACATGACAACGAAAAGAAACCCAAAAATTGAACAGTAAAGAAATCTCGAAAAATTTTTGTGAAACTAATTGGTCGAAGCAATCAGTCAAGCGCGTATAACCACGTGCGTGAAAATGTTTGAATTAACAAAATTAATTGAATCTTCAAATTAGTAAGATTGGGTTACACTGCGACAAAAATGAAACAAAAAGGAGACAGCTGAAAAAAAAAGTCTTTAAAATTTAATTAGAAAGTCATTGAAACAAACCATATATAATTGAAAATTTTAACCACGTTTCGCGTTATACGTCCCGGGAGCGATTGAGGCGTATAGTTATCAGGTATTTGGCGTGCAACCGTAAAAAGATAGACAAACAAAGGCAAAAACGATAAAAAAAAATCCACAAAATTTTGGGAGATAATTGTGTCTCAGCCCAAAAAGCATAAACTATTCAACAAAAACAATTAATAACATATCCAGATACGCTTTTTTCCAACGCAGTGCATTCTCCGAACTATGTCTTCCTTTAATTAGTTTTGTCAAAAACGTGATAATTTGACAAGAACACAAAATGAACTCATAAAATCTGCAATTATGCTCAAAAATGAAAAATATGAAAACGCGTAGTATCAAAACAAAGAAACGAATAGTTGAAAAACAAACCGTTACCAATTCTATTTTAGAACTCAACAGAATTTAATTTCCGCCTATTTTTACTGAGACTGCGCTTGAAGTTGAGAGAAATAAGACGAAATAGTGGCAAAGTTCAAAAAGTCACCGAAATTTTCTTAAAACAAATTTATTCAAAGTCATAACAGATATTAAATAACAACTGAAAGAGTGGTCTTTGTTCATTATACAATCTGAAAAACTAACTGGATCTTTGATTGGGGACACTTAGTCATTGGGCTACAAAATTAACAAATGAAAGGAAAACACAAGAAGTCATTAAAAGTTTTACGAAAACAATCGGTCAAAGCCATAAAAGCCATGAGCTGAACTCTGAAACCATAATATAATCTCGCCGGGCCTCGTTTTTTGTAAATTTCATTTGTCATTAATTAAGTCCAGATTTGAATTTCTGATAAGTATTTTGCATAAAAAACTTTTACGTAGCGGAAGTATTTTGAAAAAAATGTCGCGTCCTAATAAAGTCTTTTTTTTTAACTTAAGGATACATGTTGAGATCAAAATCAACCTAGATGTTGCTTCGGGTCTAAAAAAACACTTAATTCTTCAAATGGTAGCAAAATATATCAATTTTTAACAAAAATTTTTGTTTGTCGAAAAGAAATAACGCATTTTGTATAATTATCGAGTTTAATTTTGCAAAAACTGGCAAAACTATAATTCCAGAAGACTCCTAAAAGCCAGTGGGAGTACAACAATCGCTTTTTCAAGGTTGAGAACAATATGGGCGCAGTTTTGCGGTGTCTACTTCCAGCAAATTTAAAAGCAAGTAGGCTAAAAAAAATGCAAACTTGGTCTCATTTTTGACGAAAAAAGTCTGAATTTTGATTATTTTGGTACTAATTCCAGTAAAAAAAACTCGGATAGAACAGTTCAGCAACCCTCCTCTATCTTTAGAGATGAAATCAATAATACTAGAGTTAACAATTTTATAATATTTTAGCAAAATTGTCGAAAATTTGGTCAAAAACATCAGTAATGTGAATAAAAACAGCTGAATTTCGTCTAATATTCACAAAACTTTAAGCCTTGATAACTCCCTATAAAAAGCGAAAATTGAAAAAACCTTTTTAATTTCATATTCTACGCGGGAGGGGCTTTTTAATGATACCACTCACAAATCTAGGATGATTATATCGATCGGCCAAAAATTGTCTGGACAAAAAAACCAGTTGAGTATATAGTTCCTCCCCCACTAAAGTGGGTCGGAACAAATATATACCAACTCATACCAAAAATATATACCAATAGTGTATTCAAAAATTATCCAGAGTAGTTTCCCAACTACTAAATTGTCTGCTAAATTTGATATGGGAACAAAATGAACTTACAGTGATACTGTTATCGTTATCGCGGTTGTTGTTGTTTTGTTTGAGGCTTCTATTTAACTTGTGCTGGAGCTCGTTTACTTCCCTCTGGTATTTGGCCATTGACAGGGCGCGTCTCTCGTTCTCTCGTTCCAGATTTAGCTGCAGAGCAAAACAGATTTGCCAAAAATTATGAAGCAGATTAACTTTGGATTAATATGTAATAGATTAACGCATGTCACCCAAAAATTGGCCATCAAAATTTTTCAAAATTGTTCAAAAATTTGATCGTGAAATGAACGATCAAATATGATAGTGGGGGTTGGCTTAAAGGAACAAAAATCTGTTCGCAATTTCTTTCATTTTTGCATAAATCGTAAGTCTGATGTTACTTTGTAAAATTTACCCCACCATAAATCATTCAATGTAAAATCCGGCAAAATAAACAATTTTTATACAAGGTATTGTTTAGCTCTGATTACTATTTTGTTCAAATTAAGTTCGATTCTCAACCAGGGAAGCGTCTAAGTGGAGAAAGAGCAGACTTAATACCTTGTCCTGTTCTGCATCCCTGAGTCGGTTTTGGTACTCGGCAGTGGCTTTTCTCTTCTGTTCCAGTGACTTCTCTTTATGTGCTAGCTTTCTCTGAAACGTGTGGTTATAACAGTCCACACACGTTAGTGAAAGCCGGAATTTATTCATGAAAACCAAAAACTTATCAGCCCCTCTAAAGCGAATAAGATTCTTTACCCATCTTAGAGAATCCCATTTAAGCTCCACTCTAATTCTTTTGCATTTTGCATCAATCAAACTAACCTGTTCCTTCTCGCGCCTCACCCCCCCCCCCCCCCCGGTTCGAGATCGAGAACAAGGAAAATTTGTTATTTATTCACCTTTTTTAGTACAAGGGAGAGTAATTACTTTGTTTCGTATTTCATAGACTTGTTGAGATACGAAAATCAGTCGCAGACTCAACTACAATTTACAGATCGTCTGTTGTTTATCTTCTACTTCTGTAGTTACTTAGAAGGGAGCCGTTAGGAGGTTAAAATTCGAAAATGTAATAATCATAATATACTGACATTGAGTTCAATGATGAGTATCTCCTGCTGGTCAATTCTCTTTTGCATCTCAATCATCTTGGTCTGAGTGTCTCCCTGTAGTCTCTGCAGAGTAAGGTAGTCTGCCTGCAGATTCCCATGCACACTCTCCAACTCACCCAGGCGACACTCTAGGTTGTTCTTAACACACAACACAACCCGCATCAACCCAAAATGTTTATCATAGCACTTCCGTATTATGCAGTATTGAACTTATAAGTAAATAAAGTTATGAAATATTTATAGGTGCCATATTAGAAAGTTGTAATTTTATAACATTTTGAATTAAGGACAACCCGGGAAATAGTCTTTTCAGCTTCCAAAATCTTTCAGTGACCGATCTTGCCCAGTATAGAAAGCAAAAGTACAAAACAAGAAGGAGGCTCGTTAATGTGCGTTCGCACATGATGTTCCGAACCGCGCTCATCTACATTTTTTGTAATAATGAAAATAAATCGTGCCATGCCTCATTACAACGATATCTGCATTGAAAAGACTACGAGAAAAAAAAACAACTACAAAAAAGCGAAAACAAAAAGTTTCACGTCAAAAATTCAATATCCAATTTTAAAAGCACATAGTAACAACGTCACATTACAATTAGACAAAATCCTAACTACACAAATTTAACTTTTCCTAACTACACAGCAGACGGGATTTTTTCTTAATGAGACTAGGTAACAATTCTACAAAAAAAAATATTTAGGCGAAATTCAAAAATCAATCAACATTTTTTAAACCGAATATTTTCAAGTCTCAAAAATCAATAGCTTTCAACAAACTATTTTTCAATAAATTTACCAAAGAGTCATAATGAAACCAATAGGACCTGTCTCTGGTTAGACTAAGCCATAGCAACCGACTACAGATGCAGAAAATTACAAACATTGCGAGAACACAAATTAGTGAAGCCATTAAAATCATTAGCTATTATCCAAATATTATGTCTTTTTATTTCAATTTCCATTTATACTAATTCAGCTTAACATATAATGAATGAATAAACAAGTTCAATAGGGACACATTTGAAGATCATTGGGATCTGTTATTACGCGATTGTTGTAAAGGAAGAGAAAAAGAAACACAAATACAACACTCACATAAATTTTTGTGAACACACATTGTCCAACAAACAAAACATTAGTCACTTCATAATATCAGTAAACATGTTAACTTTTAAAATAAATGGGACCTCTCAATGATGAGAACACGTTACAAATTAATGAAAACAACAACAAAAACTGAAAAAATTGAAAAATCCTTAAAACCTCGAAAATATATAATATTATAAACTTGAAGACCAATTGCTATAAACAGCCTTCATCGGGTAAAATTATTCAATCAATCGTCACTTACAAGCTTATGAGACCGGTAAGCATTTTACGGCTACCTAAAGAATAAAAAAAGGCTAACACAGCAAATTCAAAAAAAATGAGCGAGGAAAGTGTCGAAGCCATTAAAAAAGTGAACTTTTCCAATTTCAATTAATTTCTAACAGCAATGTGATTTTTTTAACAATTTGACTGCAATAAATCAACAACCATGAACAAACACATTAAAACAACGAAATTTTTTTGAGAAAAACCGTAGTAACAACACCATTAAATTCAATGGCCTTCAATGTGTGCTAATAAACACGATAAGTTATGCCTCTGTGAGACAACAAAAAGATGGGGTGTTTGGAATTCATAATTCAGCAATAAGACATTACAAAAAGTCATTGACTATGAAAACAACAAAAAGACAGGCAAAATCCAAAAAATTGGTAGAAAAGTGCGCGAGGAGTGTCGAAACCCTTTCAACCATAAGCTTTCCTCTGAAAATTTTTTTTGTGATCAATTGAATGTCATCATTTCTAATTCCATGAAACTATCAATATTAGGATAATGTGTTAAGATTCCAAAAGGAACCAGAATTAAGAAAAAGAGATCCAAATTTTTTAAAAAAAGTTATGAAAACTCGTGCATCGAAGTCATAACACCAAAAGTTAGAACATAAAACCGCTAACTAGATTATTTTTGGTTGAATTAGAAAACAAAGGTCCGGTCATTACTGAGACTGACTCACAGTTCACGAACTAAGGGTTAAGATTGTTTAATGTTAAAGATTTCTCGGAAAATCTCGGAAAGTCTTAACAGCCATTAAATCCAATCGCTTTCACCGGAAGCCCATAATTACGCTCAGCTGTCCCTCGATGCGACAAAAGAATATTTCTCATGCATAGGTAGTCGATAAGACATCACAAAAAGTCTGATGGCTATGGAAACAACAACACATACATGCAAAAAGAATTAAATTCAGTGGAAAATCGCGCGAAGAAACTGTCGAAGCCATTTAAACCATAGGCTTTTCTCTGTGAACTTTGTCCAAGATCCATTGAAAAAATCTTCTAAACCAATGGGAGCTAATAATATCAGGCGAATTTGATAAGATTTCAAGAGCGACCAATAAAAAGAAAAAATCCAATTTTTTTTAATTTCGAAATTTTGTATCATTGAAGTCATATAACAAATAATACGAAGATAAAACCGCTAAATAGAATAATTTTGGTTGCAGTAGAATGTAAGAGGGTCGTGTCACTACTGAAGTTGACTTACAATTCACGAAAGGAGTTTAAGATTGGTTAATGTTAAAAAAATTTCCCGAAAATCCAATTTTAAAGTTTCAACAGCCATTAGCTGTCCACTCAAAGCTCTAGATATGTTCTCCTAATGCTCATCATGAAACTTATTGCACTTTTAGGTAACAAATTTATGCCATAGGACTCCAAAAATTTAGTAAAACCTCAAAAAAATCGAAATTTCATTTAAAATTCAGAGTCGTAGCCAAAAAAAATACGAGCGATTCTTTGAAAACGAATTCTTTGTCCATTGGGCTTCATTAGACTGTGAATAAAGTTTATCATTAACGGAACCTTCGGATGAAAAGTGACTAGTCTCTATCTGACAAAAGAAAACAAAAAAATATGAATTTTTTTTAAAAATAAGTGCTCTCAAATAGAGTTCGATAACTTTTTTGATAGTAAACTTCCCTATGAGACGAGAACTAGTCTTTTTTATTGCCTTTCGTCTATTAGAAACTGAATATTGATTCTTTTTGCGGCGTGAAATGTAGTTTTGAATCAAAAACTTTATATAAAAATTATCTTAATTTGAAGAATTCTACTAAATTATATATAAATTACAATAAAAGTGAACAAAATATCACATGTTCACACAAAACTTCAATCCTCGATAACTCCTCGAAAAAAAGGAAATTCGAAAAAATCTTTTTAATTTCGAATTCTACGCTGGACGAGCTTTTTAATGATACCTCTCACAATTCTCTACGATGAATATATCGATCGGCTAAAATTGACTGAACAAAAAAACCTATTTGAGTGTGTAGTTCCTCCCCCCACAAGTGGGGTCGGAACAATGAACTGTTAGTGTTTTATCGTGAGCTAGTACATTTTGTAAAGCAGAAAATTTATTGACATATTTTACTTTGCTTGCATTTTGACAGAGATGAAAACAACTTTTCACAAATTTACTCCTAAGATAACTTGTCCATAATATCATTTATAAATGAAAGTGATCCAGGCTGAATTCCCAGACCCAAACGTAAGAAAAAATCGCTATCCTCGTTTTTGGATTTAAGAAAGATTCGGTATGTACCGTTTAACCCGTTTAAGAAGATGCGGTTTTTTCGGTTATTAAAAGTAAAAGATCGCCGGTATGTTCGGTTTTAGACGTAAGAAACTGTCGCTTTTTATCATAGAAATATTTGACTCTAGTGTTTATAATGTAGTCACACGTTATATGACTGTGTTTTTTTTGCATGAATGTCAAACGTGCTTGGAGAAAATTCAGAAAGGATGTGCAAAATTGTTGAAAATTGTTGAACGTAAAAAATTGTTGAAAACTAATTGAACGAATATAAAATTTTTGGTTATTTTTGAAGTGAAAAAAATAAAATTTTTATTAAACGTTGATGAGAATTCGGTTCATTAATTCACATTCAATCAGTTTAGACATACTTTCTTGCAGTGTACAAGTTAAATTTTCGAGGGTTGATTAGGTTTGCAACTGAACTTATCGACCGTTTTTTGGTCGGTCTGCTTGACTAATATTCTACTAAAATCTAGAAGATATGAGTGTATGTCTATCAATAATACCGAAGCTCTCTTACGTTTCAAAAGCGACGATCTTATGTTAAATAACGAATAAAAACGATGATGCCGACTAAAAAATCGCAGCAACTTTTGTCATTTTTGGCTAGAAAAAAAGAGGATACCGACAATTTTTTATACTTAAAAACCAAAAATTTCTCGACTAGGGTATTGAGACCATCGATAATAGCAAACTTTATCTAATTAGTCCTAGAAATTATAATGACATGTAGAATTACAGACTTGGCATGTTTCTGACCTTAGCAGACTGCATATTGTACCACTCCTGTTTGCTACTGTACAGTTCTGTTCTTAACTGATTCAGAAGTATCTCATTGTTAGACAGAGTCTGCTTCTGACTGTTCCGATGACTGCTGCTGCTACTCTCATGTGTACTTGTGTTACTCCGATTGATCAAATTACCAGCATTCTTCTCCTAAAGTCAGCAAAAATTAATAATATTTCGTTAAATTAAACCACTAAAAGCTGCAGTTTGGATATACTTAGTTTCAAAAAAAACGAAGATACCGAATCTCTCTTAGGTTTAAAAACGATGATTATGATCATCGCTCGCTACAAACCTGGCAAGTTTTTGTGTGGGCAATCTTTTTGACTTTCAAAGTTTTTTTTACAAATAGCCCTGTTCCGAAATAGCCCTGGTAAATCAGGCTATATTGTAGATATCCGGGGATCTATGATGCAATTGATGACCTCTGACTGACCTGTGATTGTGATCTCTTGCGTTGGCCTTTGCTAAAATTCGACGAAGATGACCCATTATTAGCGGGCGTTGACCTAGTGTCATTGATCGCGTTTCCTCCCCCTCCCCCAGTCCTGTTTGCGCCCTGTTGTTGTTTGCTGCTCTTCCCACTGAGATTGGTGGATGTGGTGTGGTGACTGGATGAATTTCCCCCTCCACAACTACTGGCCTCTGTCTCATCCCCAGTCTCGCTTTCACCGTCCGGGGGCTGGCTCAAAATCAGCTGAAACATGCCACTGAATATAGTTAACATCCACTAAATTTGGAGGCTCACGAGATTTCACCCTTAGTCAACAACTGCTACGAGGTGGGGTAAGACATGGAAGTTAAGGATCTATTCCATATCCTCCCCTCAGTGTTTTTGACCCCCCCCCCCCCCCCCCCCCACTTATAGATTATATGTTAACTATGTCAAAATATGGCCCAGGCGAAAGGGGATAGATCTGAAGTTAGGATGTTCGTCATAAAGGTTTAAAGATATCTATATTGTAAATGTTTTCATATGGTCATTTAAATAGTTCAAACGGTGAGAGCATAAACCAACTATGATGCTGAAACGAAAGAGTTTTACGGGATATTCAGCATAGAGTGTCGCCAAAAGCATGTAAAAATTGTTCAAAAATTTACTCAATTTAGGATTAGTTTAATGTCCTGTGTAGGATCTTACCATTTCCTGTAGCTGTGTAAAAATTTTTCTCGGATTCAGTTCTTCAGTTGTTGACTTAGCCGATGATTCACTGTCAGTTTTCGTTGATGTCATTACCACACCTTGGTGACTCAACATTGACTCTGCAAAAAAGGGAAGCTGTCAAGTTAAAAAAAAAATTCATTACGCAAATCTAACTCTTACTACATCAATCATCATCACACATTTAATTACACAAATCTAACTTTCACTCCGAAACTCTAAATCTTTTGTGGGAAAGCCTCATGTTTTTCTTTGGTTTGTTGTTTGTTTTTACTACATACGTTTAAAGCAGTTAACAAAATGTTCATTGTTAATAAATGTTTCAATGAAATCTTCGTATTTTTTTTCAAAAATTGATAGAATAGAACAAATGACTACCAGAAGTTAAATCTGTTTGCTTTGCTTCTAATAATTAATTCTATGTTACCTAATTTTGAAATAAAAAAGGTGCTGTTTTTAAAAATTACTGATAAAACAATCATTTTTCCTGTTGAAAAACAGAACTTAATATCTTCAATAGCTGCTCGGTACGTTAAAAACTGACCAAAGACTTGATGTCTGAGATTGATAATCGTGGACAAAAATTTACTGATGATTTTTTGAAAAAAAAGGTTTGTAAAGCTGATTCGCCGTTCATTGTCACTCTTAATATGCAAAACAAAGGTAAGATTTAATGTCAATTGAAAAAACGTTCAAATTTTACCAATTGAACGAAAACTTTTTGTAGGGTTGGAACTATATGAGCACCTGTTTTTTTTGTTCAGTGAAATTTGGCCGATCCATGTGTTCATCGCAAAAAATTGTGAGTGGTATTATTAAAAAAGCCCATCCTGCGTACAAATACTAATTAAAAAGGTTTATTTTGAATTCCGTTTTCTCCACTGATATACCGAGGTTTAAAGTTTTGTGAACAAAAAGGAGTTTAAGTGAACTGTCTGAAACGACTTTTAGACTAAAATTCGAAGAAAATTTTTTTTGAATTTTAGCCTTTTCATCAAAAATGGCATAATAGATATTTCTTTAGCTTATTTTGCTTTATTATGCAAAAGTACAAACCCAAAAACTGATGAAAATAATCTTCTAAATCTTTGAGGAGAGTTGGTTTCACTTCATTTTCCCATGATAGTATTCTGGAATTGGTGTTTTAAAGATTTTCTGCTAATTTAACTCCATATTTACCCAAAACTCATCATTAATTTTTGCTTTGCTGATTTTTATGGTCAAATTATCTAAAATGTCGCTTCAGACAATTAATTTTTATCAATGAATGAGCAGCAGAAGCAGGGATAGTTTTTGCGAATCGTGGATATATAACTTTTAAAAATTATTTGGATCGTATATGCGTGTTGTATTTTGTAAAAAGAAAACATTCTTTTAATGTGATTGATAAACAACAATCATTTCAAATCAAGGCTCAAGTCGAGCGAGTTCTCATTTAGGTGTAAATGAGGACCAATGGAAATATATTATAATTTCCGTGAGAAAATAAAGCTTTTTATGACTTCATCACTATGCTTATGTAATTATGATTGTTAAAATTTGACTTCTAACTGTATATGTTGTTTTCTGTGTAGGTGTCAAAAATGACAAGTTATATTGGCTTCTTAAAGAGTTGCAATGCAACTTTTCTAGTAATTTTTGTTAAAGAAAGATTTTAGTTGTAAGACTTTTGGAAGTATTTGCTTTCAAAAAATTGTAATTTTGAGCTTCGCCCCTTTTTTTTTTATTTCTGCCAATTTTAGCACATTCTTAGCAAAGAAAAGCTGCATCTTGTCTCTTTTCATTCAATATTTAATCCTCCATGCATATTATTGTTTTACGTTGCTTTTTGCTTTCATACATGTTTTTGTTAGTGCTTTTTTAATTTAAGGACAGTCAGGGCGGATCACTTGTCACTTCAATGGCGTTGGAAGACGGCGCAAATTAAAATATCGAACTTTTCATTTAAAAATTTTGATTTTTGTCTCTATTTAAAGTATGTTTTTCATAAAATAACATTTTTAACTTTGCTTTTTGTTTTTTTGACTTGCTACTGTTTCTTGTTAAGAACAGATTTTTTTCTATTGGAACAAAATTTATATTTTGCGTTGATTTTTTGTTTGAAGCTGTTTTGAATTTGATATCAAATGGTTTTTTTTTATTAATTTGGCACTAAGTAATGGCAGATGGCATCGGTTTTCTAATGCTGCAC
The DNA here is from genome assembly GCF_964194025.1 of Convolutriloba macropyga. Taxonomy (NCBI): domain Eukaryota; kingdom Metazoa; phylum Xenacoelomorpha; order Acoela; family Convolutidae; genus Convolutriloba; species Convolutriloba macropyga. The sequence continues at coordinate 15,370,308 of NC_134470.1, forward strand.
AATTAAACGCAATGATTGTGAACGAGACTTCTCATTTTTGTTCTAGTGGAGCAAAAATTTTTTTTCTGCTCATAATTGCTTTGATGACGCAGATAATACAAGTTTTTAAAAAGTTTTCATTAACTTTGGTATTTCCACACAGTTATAGTTGAATTTTGATGTCCGTGCAGACTTCACATTAATGAACGGTCCGGTGGACGGTAAAAAGAGGTTTATGTAGCAGGTGTATTATTTTCAGCGATTGAAATGCTTTCGTTGTTCATTCTGTATTTCTAAAACGTATTCCGAAAGATGAAATGCTTCAATAGCTCCTAATGGTTGTAGATATGATTGAAGTTTAAGTGGCAGTGCTTTCTGTTGATATGCGAAGAGTTTGCTGCTGTTTTTAAAAAATAATAAATTGAAAATTTTGTTGTAATTAATGTTTTTGTTGTCCTTTTATTTGTAGTTTGTCTTGTCTTGTAGTGTCGCTAATCGCAGGTCTAATTGGCCCTCTACTGCGGGTTCATTCAATTTGTTTAGTTGCATGAGTTCAAGGTGATTTTTTAAAATTCCAATATTTGAATGTTTGAAAGTTTTCTATCTAAAACTTTGGTGTACAATTTAGTCAAAAACGTGAATGAGAGGGGGTTGGAACATTATGCGCAAACGCACATTAACGAACCTCCTTAAGGTTTACAGTGTTGAATCAAATTGCCTCTGCATGGATAAACAGATAATGGGACTAACTTAGCTGCCTCGCAGATTATTTGCCATCATAACAAAAAAGTAAAAATATACATGTTTGGATTTTCATAGAAATGACAAATTTTGAATCGTTAAGAAGATGCTCTACATCCAATGGGTGATCATAGATTTTGTGAGAGACTACTTCTTGTGGTATGTAAATTTTGCAATCTTGAAAAAATAACTTTTCATAATGAACCATTTTGAGTAGGAGTAAGCAGTGCGGGAAAAACTAAAAATTCTCCGAGATAAAAAAGGTTCTAAATAGGAGGCTGTTTGATTTTAAAGGTAGGTAAGGAACAAATTGATTTAAAATTGGTTTCTGATCTCGCAATAAATTCAAATAAACAGGCTGCGACTGAGATGAGTATGCTGCAAACATTGAGAAAAAGGATCCAAATATTGTGGAGTTTTTCAGGCCAATTTTACCGAATTTTAAAATACAAATTAACCAAATTTTTGGAGAAATTTTTTTTGTACACTGATTTTAACAAAAAAGCTTTTGATTCAGCCAGATAATGAACAGCTCCAAATTATTCACCTGATAAACTTTAGATGATAATTACTCATTTCAAAAACGAGTATAAATCTTTTGTTATGAACTGCTTTGAGTTACGCAGCCCAATGGTTTTGAACTATAAAATTGTTGACTATTTTTTACAGGTCAAATTTTCTTTGATGGATAGAAAAGCAACAGACACTGCATTTGATAAAGAGGAAAGTTCTAACTCAAATCAGCAGAACAATGAAGTAGCGTTAGTAATTTCGCTGACTGCACTGATATATGTTTTTAATCTATAAATTGTTCAGCGAACTTTTAAATTTTTTTATCTAATTTTTTTTATCTCGCCAAGTAGGCATGTCAAATGCTAGAGAACTGTTGAAACAGTTCAATATTTAAGTTTTCTCAGTTTTCTAATTTACTAACTTGATATGACAAAGAGGCGTAGTAATATGGGTCTGTACATAATGTACCGATCCCGCTGGTCCATATTTTAACTTATCTGTCTCCCAATTCAGGAGCAGATAGGAAACATTCAAAAAATCACATGCTGTTCAAAAACAATTGCTGTATAACAACAAAAATTAACAACAGAAGCCATTGAACTATCAAAGTTTTGTCTCATTAAGGGATCGATGAAACCTGTCATTAATTAGACAGCGAGATAAAAAAAGTCACCAAAATAAAGCAAAAAAAACATTATTACGTGCAAAACTTAATATTTATTTGAATAAGAAACACATAGTGAAAAAAAATCAAAATATTGGCAGAAAAAATACAAACAAAAAAACTTTAATTTGTACTTCGCTACAAAGCAGATGGTTCCTGTCCTTACAATGTGGCAATAGGTCTAAAAAAACACTGGGCAAAGTTTAAACATCTGCAGAGTTTCTTGAAATAAAACAAATTCGAAAATTATGGCAATCAATTTTCAAACCCAAGATTTACCCAAGACGTAAAACTTCACATAAAATTTATAAAAACATGTTGAAGCCATTAAAATCTTTACCCGAAAATTATATATGCTCACTTGGGTCTCATTTGAACGTCAATAGGGCCTACTTTGAAAGGAAAAAGAACAAATACTACAAAAAAACGACACGTTTTATCGAGTATCGAAATCTCTTTTTTTGAAAAATCATAGTGTCAAAGTCATGAAAACATAAAGCACAAACAACCAAAAGATCAAAGTTTGCTCCACAAAAATTTAAGCTAGGAGCTCTACTGAATGTCGCTAAGTTACAAAATGACAAAAAGAAGAAAAAACCAAAAATGGAAGCAAGAAACCGCTTCACAGATTAACCTTTATTTCACTAGAAAGAAGAGCGGACCTCTAATTTTCATTAATCTGCAAGTTCGCCGAAAAGTTTTTTGTTCAAATTTTCACTAATACCTTCACTAATACTTATTTAGATAGCTGATCGGTGAACGGTGATCGGAGTACAAAAAGAATAAAAACTGCAGGCAAAACCTATGAGCTCAGGAAAACACTTTGTGGGAGCCATAAAAATCATTTCGCTTTTTTTTGTCTTTTGACTATCCTTTTTCCGGATACCCTTTTTTTCACTCGACCTCATTTGGGCGTTAAAGCAATCTCTCATGAGTTGAAAAATAATATGAAACCTGATTATTGGATTTATTAAAGAAAAATTGATCAAAATTTATGCAAAAATTACGGAAGATGACAACAAAAACAGCGGAAATGAGCCGAATGTTCACATAATTTTAAACACCGATATCTTTTTGGGCTACTTTCGGCTTTTGGCGACACAAATTTACATTCAAATATTCGGAAAAGTCCAGAAAAATGTCAAAAGGTTGCATGAATTGAGTATTCTGCCATTTCTAATTTGCCCAACTTTTCTGAGTAGGCCAGTAGCATGGCACGAGGAGCAGAATAGGAGCAGTAGAAAAAACGATCTCGACGAAACGATAGCCAATAAAAACCGTTAATTTATACGGATGTTGGGGGGGGGTATATAATAAAGGCGGATGCATATAAACATACTCATATACTCAAGTTGATAATTTCTCTATTTCAAACAAAATAGAACAAAAAAATGATATGAAAATGGAGTCACGTTTGATTATATCATAACAACGAGTAAATCAAGTCTTGGGTAATGATAAATAAGCATAAACCCTAATCATAGACAAACCATTCTTCCAAAAAGAGAAAAATAGAGATTTTAGCAGAACTTACTCTGTTTTGCCCACTCTCAAGTTTTACAGGAATATTTTATAATAGGCAAATCAGTTTAACCTTTGATGCTTATAGCGGTATGTGTAATTGAATAAAATCAGATTTGATTGAACTTTGCTTTGAAGCCGAATGAGACCAAAGGCGTTCTTATCAAAGTAAACAAGAACCGTCAATTGATGCTAAATATAGTTTATGTGTCTGCAGTTGACAGGTCTCATCTGTTTTTATGTCGCCATTATCGTTAAGTTACTATTTATTTTCAAAAGTTCACTATTTTCACAGTGAAGTTTTCACATGTGCATATGTCAAAATTCCTTTGGGTGTAATTCATAATTGGGCAGTGATTTTTGACCCCACAGCTAAAAGCCACCAACATACTTCAAAAAAGAAGACGTCTACTGATTTGGGTTTTCTCATTCAGTTGCAACGTATTTTTAACGTAATCTGTCAAGCTTGCTTAATTTCTCAGACCAAACCTTTTTTTACGGTACCAAGTTTTCGAAGCGATTCCAGACCGAAATCATCTGTTAAGTGTTGCTCTATAATTTATGTTTTTCTCTTATAATGAAGGAAGTATTAATTCTTAGGACGAACAAGAAAATACTCCAGAAAAAAACCAGAAAAGGTTGACTTCAAAAAAATTTGATCTTTTATAATCAATATCAGCTTTTACGCAATTTTTGCAGCTTTCGCTCCATTTTTCCCCATTTATCATAAATATTTGCGTAATTTTCGGGCTTTAGTTGTTTCATAAATATAATAGAATACTTTTGGTGACCGCTGCCAACTGAAAGTTTCGGCTCCTTAAACATTGAAATTTCTGTCTTATTTTTTCTTCTCATTTTCGTTTTGGTACCGACAAATATATATATATATATATATATATATATATATATATATATATATATATATATATATACATACATACATACATATATATATATATATATATATATATATATATATATATATATATATATATAAATATACTTCACATCAAAAATTAAGAGATCATTAAAAAATACTTATAAAAACCCGCAGTCAATTTATTCTTTGCCTTAAAATTTGGCATGTTTTAGGACGCAACTGTCGGACAGTAGTGTAGCTAATTTTTCCAGACAACATTTTTGAACAGACAACAAACGGAACAATTCAGTGTTCAATTTTCACAGCTGTCAAAAATATGCCTGTTGTAAAATCTATGCGCTGATTTATTGTGCTCTATGAATCAAATTAACTCGCTCGTCTTTGTGTAAAACAGAGGAATTATGTTTCAACATAGTGGGCTTATGAATCGAAGTAGCGGACTCAAGACTCGAAATAGCGCAACAATAAGTATTGCCCGGACAATGTATTTAACGTCTGGGAGGGTACCCTTCCACAGGTAATAACCTTTGGGTCATATTTCTACCACCTCACCCCAGTAATCCACTAGGAATAGCTACTAACCATGTGCTTGTAGATACTCCAAGGTGACCTTGAGGGTGGCCAGGTCAGACTTGGTTATGTGGAGTCTCTCTGGCTGCGACTGTTGATGTGACACAGACCTTGCAGAAAACATTCGCAACTGCTGAGCATTTATTGAAAAGATTACATGCAAAGTGCAATAGCTCTGTAATAACAATAATGGGTTGAATGACACTGGAATTACTAACAGTAAACGACAGTTAAATGTTGCCACTGGGAACAATACGATAATAAAAAATGGAGAGTGAATTGAGTCGGGCTGAAAAACAGACTCATATATTCAGTAAAACATTAAAATATTTTTTAAACTTGGGTTGTTTGCCCAAAAATTAAGTTCCACAGGTTGACCGCCATACATATGTTGTAACTATTCAACCTGTGGAGAGTTTCATTAACCGATTACTATCGAAAAATCAGATGGAATTATAAGTTGCGCTACAAATTTTGCAACTGATTATTTCAATTAGAAACATGTATAAATTTTTTCCATTAGCAATTAGGATTGAATCCAATTATTAACAGGAAGCGCTTACGGAATAGATTCGCCCAATGACAAATCATCATTTCTAGGGATATGGCCCATGGTCATTCTAGCCTGATGGTCAACCCCGGTTGTCATGGCAATGCCTGATTGTTGCGAATAAGATGCGGATCTGTGGGGAGGCAACTGTCTCGTGTGAACAAACTGAGCAGGAGTAGTTGCTCCATTATGAATGCCCGGAGGGTTACTGAAGGGTGCTGGGGCTAGGAGGATTCTGTTCGGGTTGTGCATTGACGATGGTTTGTTGCTGGATGAATCGCTAAGATTGTCCGAAGATGGCTGAGAGTGGGAGTGATTGCCAAAGGGGGGCATTGAGGTAGTCACCGATGCCTAAAAAATTGTTGGTAAAATTATTTATAACTTATTAATTAAAAAATAATGTTTTTTAAAACCCTTTAGTTTATTTTTGCTGGTATTAATGCCAAAACTACGGTAACAAGTTTCTCCTTCTGGTGCAATGCTTACAAATTATTCAATTAGGATAGAGAAGAATGCGATACCTCACTTCAAAATTTTTTGTCTTGTGGTTTTCAAATTCCTCTTGAGTCTTCAAAAGTAAGGGCACTGCTTATTTTCAAAAATCTGACTCAGTTTGAAGAACCCTTTAACTTGAAACAAAGCAGCCTAACAAAAACTGCAACCTCATCAGCACTGCTTAAAAACAATAGGCTCTTTCTCATTAATCTTTTTATTGCATTAATCATGAAGATATCTGCAAAAATGGGCACTGATGACATTGCGGATGCAAAAGAAAAAAAAATGTTGCATTCCTTTTGCTTTCAGGCTCTGAGAGTTACTTCATGCTGCAAAAACAGAGATTTTGTTGAAGTTGAAATTAGCCAACAACTATGAAATAGAATACATCTAACCTTTTAAAAAAACAATAGGAAAAGGTATGTCGGGAAAACATGTTAGAAAAACATAAGGTCTTGCTTGCAAGAAATCAAAAACTGAATAAACGCTACTCGTTGTTTTGGTTCGTTTGCAGCTGACATTTTTTAATCTGACGAGACATAGTTTTCAAACAGCTTTCTTGTGCGTAAATGTTTTCCTCATGCGGAAACTGTTTGAAAGAAAAAAAATAAATTTTAATCAAAATTTATCCATGGAGCTCCTGTCTAGATTATCTGGTTATTTGAGAGGTTTTCCAATCTTCTAGTTTAATTTCTTTATTATTAAAACGCTGATTAAAAAATTGAAGTTGAATTTCTTAGGCAAATTACGAATAATTGAATCTCCAGATCATAATACACTTGTCATGGCTTCCGCTATGGAAAACAAAAAAGCTGTGAAAATAAGAACAGAATTTAAGAAAATGTGACAAGTGACTTTAAAACTCTTCTAAAATCTTCTTCAAAAATTAATAAAAACAATTTCAAATTTTGCACAACTGCTTGTCAAATTGGCACACAAGTGTAATCAAATACTTTTTTGTATGTTTTTAGAGTAACAATTAGCGTGGCTAATGAGATGTTGAAATCGGAACAAGTACTTAGTTACAGTCATCACTATCTTATTTAGCACATAAATGTATGTGTTACTGCAGTAACCAAACAAGCAAAAAGTTAGCTCTGACTGCTCGAACAATATCGCTATGTGTTTAGCCACCGCGCTCAGCTGAGCTTGTTGTTCTTGGCGGCTATTCCTCTGCTGCAGGGCTTGATTTGCCAGCCAGTGGGTTGTTTACTTGCAGAGTTAGAAAAAGTACTTCTAGTACAAATTCACTGCTTTAGTATTGCTGATTTATACTGATGCCAGCTGGCATTGCTTGATTGGTTGATTCTCTATGCCGACGTATACTAAGGCTAAAGCATAGAATGATTGTATCAGATAGCACTAAAAATGCTTGAGTTTGTTATTTTATGTAGTAGCACTACTACAATGTTGATTTGTCTTGACAAGTTTGTCTGAAATATTTCATTTTTTGAATTTCACTTTTTAAATAGAAGTGGAAGCCATTTTCGTTGATTGCCGACATATATTACATCTGTGCACAGGATGTTTTTGTTTCACATTCTTAAAAGTTTTTTGTTTGAATTTTCGGTTTTGTAAAAAAAACATATTTACTTTGTAAAAAGATAATCATAAAAATAATTATAAAAGTTTTCCCACAGCAAAAAAAGCACGCGCAAACCATCCGAGGATCCTAAGGAGCTCGGAAAGTCCGTTCTCGCCCGGGCTAAATTTTAAGTTTTGCTGACTCTTTTTTGCTTTCAGGCAAATTTCGGGAATCTTAACTTTGCATCTGGTTAATATTACCTGGAACTCTGGACTCTGGAACTTGAGAGATTCACCATTGCCTATAGTACCTCCGGACATCTGGTTGAACATCTGATTGGTGCCAGGGTCAATCATGAAGTGGACAGGTGCACTTATACTATGAGTCATACCTCCGGTGCTTACACCTTGATGGTGATGCATGATAGACGGATGCTGATGCTGTTGTGATTGTTGCTGTTGTTGTTGTTGTTGTTGTTGATGTTGGCGTTGTTGGTTGTGGGAAAAGGCAGCAGCTGGTTTTGATTGTTGTGAAGGGATCTCTGGGGGTGGCCTGAAGTGGTTCGCAATGAGAAGAACGAGTTTCATGATGGAGTCGACGTCACCGTCCACGATATCTATTAGTAAACAAAAAATACAAAGTTGAACCAATTTGATTTGATCAGAGAGGGAGAGGTTTTGGATCAAGGACCTCATCCTTGGCGCTGAGTTGCATAAAGCATGTTGAAAGTTATTGAGTTGAAAGTTTTTGAAATGGAGAGTAACGAAAAAGGCTAATTTGTCTCTTATTTAAGTCTCAGGGACTCTATTGTTGGTCATATAAATGTTTCACGTTCATATGCTGCTCCTCAGACGTTCAGATTGAATTTGATCTTTCTCAGACATCTCTTCATAGAAGAGTCTTCCAGAGTCCATATAGATGCCGGCTGACCAGGTGTATAATATTACAACTTAATGGATCACTGTAACATTGAAAAACAACGCCAAATAAAGTAATTTCAGACTTTATTTTTACACTGTCTACATTATGATATTGTTACTTTTCCGCTGTTCAGACTAAAAATCAGCATAAAAATTTGATGTCGGAAAATATTATGATCAGATCAAAAACTAATTCTTCGTTTCATTATTCCCAGTCTTATAATACATTCTATGAATGCATGGTGCGGGATAGTAAAAGTATGAAATTTTTTGACAGATGAATTATAATAGTAAAATATTAATTGCTTAGGTGGATAGGTTGATAAACATGCCTTTTGAGTTTATTCCACTACAATTGACTCCTTGTTTCTCGAGGAACATCAGAATTTCCCGAACATTCTGAAACATTGTGGCTTCTTGTGTTTTGCTAACATCACTCAGCCGATAACAGGATTTGTCAACTTCTATATCTTCACCTCCTAAAACGAAATCCGCACAAATTTGTATCTCAGTGAGCAATTTATAATACTTCTTAGGAAAAAGCACAAGACTTAAAACCACCCAACACGAAATCCTACCAATCTTTAATCATATATAATCTGGTATAACTGGTATAATTATATTCTTTATCATGCCGCTCTGAGCTCCCTCTATCAGAATCAAAGGGGCATTTTGCAAAATCTTGCAGAAATTTTTGCAAGATACGTTTTCAGATCTTTCGTCTGGCAAGATGAACGTTATTTGCAAGCTAATATTTATTTAAATAATATTTAAATATTATTTTTGGATTAAAAATTTGGTTACAACGGTTCACATGTACAATTTTGGAGATGCAAGCTAAGACATTATTGACCTGCAGAATTCATTAGAAACAAAATCAGCTATTACGCTCAATTCTGATTGTTTAATACCGTTCTGGATATTCATTATGTTCTCCTGAAATTTCTAATGAAAGTAATGAAAACTCCGATTCACACCAGAAATAGCGCTACCCGCTTCTACCAATAAAGAATTAAACCCACGTGCAATAAAGAGTTGTAATTTCCAGTCCAGTTTAAAGTATGCTTTAAATGACTATACAAGCAAGCACTTCCACAATGTAGTGATATAAAATATAAAAGCAAATTTCAAAAATTAGAGAATTTTCTCAAAAGTTTATTTTCTGGTATCGGTTTATAAAAAAATCACTTCTGACCAAAATGAGGTAAAAAAATCACCGCTAAAGAGGCAAATCTTACAAAAATTCACCACTAAATTCATTGCAAAACGCCCAAAATTCAACGCTCTCAGTGCAATCACCGTTAAAAAGACTAAAATCTTGGGCGTTTTGTTTACCACCATTCATTGGAGGATCTTACAAAATCCAGATTTTCTGCTCACTGAACAATGAATAATTTTCAATCAGCTGTGACATCGGCAAAATTTTTGGTTTTTTTGCCTCTGATTGTAAGTGGCTTCTGCACCACTTTTTACCTTCTTTTTTCAGAAATTTTTTATTAGAAAAAAAATTCTTACCTCGACCAAAAAGGTATTTCAAACTTCCGTTACATGGGAGAACTCTGATTACGAGCTTAGATCCACTGGAATAACTACTAGGTCCGATTTAAAGCCAATATTTTTATTTGCTTTTCTGGAACTAAAAGCAGACAAAAGTTTTTAAAAATTAGGTTTACCATTTTATGATATTTTAGATCCTCTTACAAACAGGGGAACTTACCCACCAAGTTTGGTTTCCTTTTATGATCCAATTGGCTTGCTGGTTTCCATTAAAAATTTATAATAAATATGATAAATTTAACTCAGTTTGCCAAAAATTATAAATGATAAACGACCATTGCTACTTTGGCTGCAGCTATGGACAAAATTTTGTCAATTTTAAAGTGAAAGCGGTAAGTTTTTTTAATGGCATTCACTGCCTTCACCTCAGTTTTTAAAAATTTTCATTGAAAATTGCAATCGATAAAATTGTGCCGATTTATTGTTTAATATTTGTAATGTTTGCTTTTTTAGTGGTGAATTTTCGACCGCTCTTGACGAATTAGCCCCTATTTTTGGTTTTCTGAATCATTTTCTGCATTCGATTTAGTTGACAAATTTATAGGTGAACTTTTGAAAAAAAAGCGATTTTTTTGTGCTCAATTTTTTCATTCACGCTAAGAAACATAATTCTTAGATTTTCAACGCATCCATCGCAAATCTTATGTTTTGAGCAATTTTCAGCTTTGACAGATCATGGTGGGGCAATATCATTATTCAGATTTGTTCAGTACGTGCACCTGTCTGGTTTGTGATTTGTTACATAATAGATAGAAGCATTTCCCTGCTTGGTCAAGTAAAAACAAATTAGCAACAAGGCAAATTAACAGGACAATTAAAACACAATTTCATTGCTTTCATATATAAAGATAGACCATCGTTTTCTGCAGTCACAACAGTAACCGTTTTATCCAGAAGAAACTGATTGATAACCGGTTGTATGTCCAGAAGGAAAAACATTTTATTTTCCTCTGAAAATTGTTTAATTCGTATTTACACATCCGGAAATTTGCTTGTGGTATCTATATTTGATTCAATTTTTATAAAAAATAATATAATGAAGCATTTGGTCTTCAAACTTGAATCAGACAACTATTGAAAATAAGCGTATAAATTCGCCGAGGCTTGGAACATTCATTGGAAAATACTAAACCGGAATAAGTTAAAAACTCACTGTGTCAAGGTGTTTTAAATGGTGACTTATAACAAAAAGAATAAAAATCAAATATGATATGACATGTTTATGTGGTCTTGCCAATAGAGGATAGATGTAAAAAAATGATTGAAAATAGATTTAGAAAACAAATAAAGAGGTCAGAACATGCATGAGATTTTTCAGCGATAATCAAACTATAATGTGAGCTAAAATTTTTCACTACAATTATATCAATGGGCACAACGAATAAATGAAGAAATGGAAGCGCAAAAAACAGTCCTGATATCATGGAAACTTATGAAATAAAATTGAACATGTGTGTTCCCTATTTTTTGCGTGAAGGCAGTTGTAAAACTTATGAAAACTTGTAAAAACTGTAGAGCAATGTTGAACGAACAAACAACGACTGGACTAATTAGCGATGGCTCTCAAACAAATTATCTAATGCAATTTTTTGTACAACCGATTTTTGCATCTGACCACTTTTTCGCTTGCGCCTTTAAATGTCGGTTGTCTTCGGTTTCACTTGTTGTCTTGAGAAACAGGATTATCTGATTATGCCCTAGTGCATTCATTAGAAGATCACTTCTCTAATAGCCCTATTAGTCTCTAAGTATGCGATTTGCCGCTGTTGAGATCCTAACTCAAAGTGTAGAGGACAATTTTTAGAGTTTTAACCTCCTCCTCCCCTCCTACCCCCCCCCCTACCCAAAAAAACACCCCATATCCAATCTCCATGTCCCCGTTCCTCTCGTGTCCTTGCCCCACACACCCCTACTCCACATACTAATAAATCTGCTTAGTAGGTGCAACTGGTTTGAACTTCTCTATTATCCCCCCTTCACCAAGTTGCAACAAGCAAAGCCAGCCAATCCTCGGTCATCTGAAAGCAATTCGTCCGACGTTATTCGGTTATGTTTAAATTTTGTAGCATTTTGTAGCATTATATTGAAAGCTAAGCACAGATCCTGCAGTCTAAATCATCCATTAGTCACAAAAGGTCTCATTTTCACTGTTGTAACATTGCAAATGTTTAAAATTATTCGCTCACCCAAAACTTCTATGAGAATGCCGAAAATAGTTCCATCTCTCATGTCTCTTCCCATGTTCTCTACCACCCATCCCTTCATTCCCCCTGGACCAGAGTTGGAAGCCGCAGCAGAGGCGATTGAACTCTTGATGGAAGACTTCTTGGACTTGGATGACTTCTTGGGGGGTTCGGCACCTCCGATCAGGACAGTGGCGTGCATGGTCGGGGGTGACATGACAGTGTATGGAATGTACTTTTTGGTCTGAGAGTTTACCCAGTTGACACAAGATGATATCTGGTTCTGAAACAAATAATACGCTAACTAGCAACGAGACCACACTCGAGTCCAATTACTGGGGCTTCAATAGGAGGGCATTTTTTTTTAAAATGAAGCTCTAAAATATGTTTGGGCAGCAGTGGGCTGTCACAAGGGGCAAATTGATAAAAGTTGATTTGCAGCAGATGGTATTTTTTGGAAAAACACCCCATTTTAGCCCCTTAAAGCAGATCGGAGGGGAATTCAAAAAAACACAGCAAAAAAGAAAATATGGTTAAAATCGGATATGTCAAAAGTAAGTGGCACATGAATGAATTTTGTTGACTGAAGTAATCGCTGAATTGACTGAAGCTCAAAAAAATTTCATTAATCAACACTGGTTGCAGTAACAATAGTTACATAACTAATCGACAAAAAACTTGTTAGAACCCTACGATTACAGCTGAAATCTTAAATACAACCCCAGTCTTTTGCCAATTCATATCTTGCAAATTTTTGCAAATCTGTTACAAAAAAGATAAGCTTTTATAAATAGTTAAACGTCAATTCATTATCCAAAAATTTTACAAAGATTTTTGGTTTTTCAAAGATTAGGTGAGTCTGGAAACCAAATAAAACTCTGGCATTCAAGTTGTTGATCTTTTAGTGGAACAGTATTTGTCTACAAATTATGAGGAAAACCAACATTGAAATTTTATTTAAACAAATCTATAATTTACAGCTTACAAAATTTGTAGAACATTTTCTCATATGCAAAATTTTGGGACTCTTTTGGAACTTTTGCTGGCAATGAAATATCACCTGATGGGTCAATACTTAATAGAATCTCAGAAAGCCAGGTCTCAATATTTTCTCTGCAATGACATTTGATTAATGAATAGTAATTCTTTGTTTTGATTACTACAACGAATTTATCTTACTCCGATGCCAATAATTTCTCAATAGCGATAACAATCTTGTGCTCTTATTCATTCTACAAGTTCTGGTTGTCAGCATGAGACCATAAAAAATCAAGCACAATTTCTGCTTGTTTGAACTGGTTTTGTAAATAATATTGTATGCAATTGCAGGAGTGAGAAAATTGCACTCATCTTTGAACATGATGAACATGATGAAGTGCACTGACGACGTAGGAACATCACCACGTGGGCTGATTACTGCAAAATGAATCATTTTGCAAGAACTTTTTATCATTATACAGCTATCAAAATTTGTCCCTGAGCAATTTTCTTCTGCGATTATTTTGCAAATCTCATCATAATGCTGTAAAATTTTAAGAAAAGGTCATCAGCAAGAAAGTTTTGAAAAAGACGATACATTTGTTTGTTTTATTTTGAAACGAATATTAACAAATTTAACTCCGAACATGAATCAAAAAAATATCAAATGTGTTGGCTGAAGTTGAAAATATTTCAATTATTTTCAATTTTTTCATTTACACTCTAATAAAAAGCCAGCTATGCAGTTTCCTTTGAGTTTTCTGTGCAATCTCAAGTATTGCTGATCCTGATTTTAAGGACACGTTTTTTTTAGAAAAAATATTGACAAAATCTTGTCTTATTGATATAAAAATGGAATCTGTTTACAACTTCAAATAATGTTCCACTGTACCAATTTTTGACTGAAATTTTCAATAAAGACTTTTGATGCTTATTGTAATAATGTTGCCAGTTCGCTAACTGAAATTTCTGTCAAAACATTAGGAAAATTGGTTAAACCAAAATCAAACTTGCCTTGCTGCCATTTTTAAAACCATGTCTTTCTACAGCATTTAAACTGAATGCAAAACAATCTTTTTGAATACATCACGCAGTTTTGTTTTTCGTAGAGAGCATTTTCAAACAAGTGTGATGCTTAGATCTAAGGGACATTTAATTCCAACATAAAAAGCGTAGCTATTTGTTGAGCTCCTAAGATTTATAAATATTATCAATAAAAATTTGGACAAAACTTTAAAAATTTAAACAAAAAAGTACAGAAAAAATTTTTCTCCAAAAATTTTTTTCAACTTGTTCCCTGTATCAAACCAAGACGTTTAAGCCTTAACAAATTTTGTGCTTTAATATCAATTTAAATTGTCAGATTTTTTTTCTTTCGCCTTAACGAGTGTCGAAATGGACACAAAGTGTTTGCAAAAACTTTGTAAAATTCATCGAAATAGTTTGCTATTCAATGAATTTCACCGAAATAATATAATTGAAAAATTGATCACTCGTAGATTTCCTACTGCGAGATTTTTGAAGGAAAGTTTTGAGATACAATTTCAAGAATGAAGACTTCAAATAAAGACATCCTGAATGTACATATAATTATGCGCACATCATTACCCAAGCAAGCAAAACAAGAAGAAAGCTCAAACAGAATCAACTAGGCAAGCACCATTGGTTGCTACCGTTGAGGAATTTAAAGACACGTTTTTGCTCAATTTCATGCGATTCGATTTTTTCGCACACCAACACAATAAAAATTTGGATAATTTGAATTAATTGTTCCGACCCTCTTGAGGGGGGAGGAACTATATACTCAACTGGGTTTTTTTTTGTTCCGTGAATTTTCGCCGCTCGATATATTCATCGTAGAGAGTTGAGACTGGTATCATTAGAAAGCTCGTCCAGCGTAGAATAAGGAATTAAAAAGGTTTTTTTAATTTTCGTTCTCTACAGGGAGTTATCGAGGCTTAAACTTCTGAGAAAAGAAGAGTGAATTCACGTTGTTTTTATTCACATTTTCCGGAATTTTTGCCTAAATTTTCGTCAATTTTGCTAAAAATTGTTATAATTTTTAAGAATAGTGTCGTTGATTTTGTTTTTGAAGACGAACAAGCATTTTTGATTGTTTTGATTTAATTTTTTGGTCAAAAAATCTGGATAAACATTTCAAAATTTAGCCTTTTTCATCAACAACAGCACGAAATAAGCTACTTTAGTCCACTTTGATTAAATTTGCCTACAGTACACCCCCAAACAACACTCTTACAATCTTTGTAGACTCAGAGGGGGGCTATTTCTACTTCAGAGTCCGCAGAGAGTGCCTTGTAGTTAAAACTTTGCCGTTTTTTGCTAACTTTACTCGTTGATTATCAAAAATGCAAAATTTATTTTGAGTTTCAACTCAGAAATTATCTATATCTACAACATTCGAAAAATCAATTGTTCTTAACGGACAACAAGTATTAACAGGGGTAGTTTTGGGCCATTCTTGGACTGTTACAATCCAAAAAAAATCGGGTTGCAATCAGTCGGTCTTTTTTTTTAAAAAAAAAGACTTTTTTTTTAATAATAAAGAACAGAACATATCAAATCAAAGCTCAGGAGTGATAGGTCCAACCAATTCGCTTGCTAAACAGCTCCAGGCTAATGCATTTAGTTTTTTAATTGAAAGTTTATTCTTTAAAAACTTTCTAAGAAAGTTTCTTTTTTAAAAATAATTGACTTTTCAATAAATAATGGCTTAATTAACCTTTCCTCTATTTTTTTCTTAATTTGTTCAACTTCCAGCTTAGTGTCAGCAAAAAAAGACTGCTTCTTCTTTCTACTGAGTTAGCATTTATTCTCAGTTGCAGTTTTAAGCCTGAAATAATTGTTTTCTGGCTTTGATACTACAAGATTTTAGATTTTTGTTTGTTTTGATATTTGCCAGTTTTTCACGTTTTCTAATTTTGTCACATTATCACATTACTGACAGTTCTCATGTCACCTTATTAGCATTCAAATTAAAGCACAATTGAACATATTAAAATCTTGAAAGATATAAATCATCGTTTTAATGGCCTCGACGCCTCTTTCTTGAAGAAATCAATTGAATTTTTTAATTTTGTCTTAACTGTCATTTATACTTTGTCGTTTCGGTCGTATGAAATTTCCTGTATAGTGATAGCTTTCATTGGCTTTTCATGGAAGAATAGAAAAATCGATATTCTGATATTAGCAGATAGCTGATGGCTTTTATGACTTTCAAACTCATCGTTTTCCAAAATTAAAAAAAAAAACTTTTTTAACTTCGCAATTTTGTTCTTTTTATGTTTCTTTTTGTTACCTAATCTCGTTAGTTGATTACAGGTCAAATATGACATTATGGTTGTCAAGGGAATAAAAGGGATTGGTGTCCCAAAATCTTTTTTTAAAAGATTTTGTTATGACCTTACTGGCTTCGACACCGGTTTTTCACAAAAAAAAAGTAAATTAATTTGATTTTTGTCATATTTGACGTTCTTTTTGTAGATGCAAGAAATATTCTGGAAAACTACAGGTCTCGAGGGTTTCTTTTTCATGAAAAAACGACTATATTTAAATAGCTCTTTTTAAAATTAATGCCTTTCATGACATTGAATGTAATTTTGTTTCGAAAAAAAAATTAAAAGTATTACATACTTTAGCACTTCGCTTTTTTGTCTACTTGTTACCTAGTCCTACTAATGAATGGCTACGTACTACATTATAGCTGTTTGAAGAAGGCGCAATCAAATATATTTTGAGTGCCAAAATTTGGCCTGACGGTTTTGACAGCGTTTTCTGGCAAGTTTCAATTGAAATTTTGTTTGTTCTTTGTTGTTCTTTTTAGCCGCTCTAAAAAATGAATAAGGTCAGGTCCTAATGCCCTTCTATAGAAGCAGTGGTAATCGCAAATTTGTGGTAATATTAATTTATTCCTAATGGTATTTATTACTTTGAAGTTAATTGTTTCAAAAAAATAAGTTAATTTTTTTTACTTTTCTGTTTTTGTTCTTTTTTGTATAATTGTTACCAAACCTTTTTATGGACTGGTCGCATATGTTTTCTGGTGATTTATAAGTTATTTTTGTTTAGTTTCAGGTTTATCTGACGGTATGTTGACTTTGTTATTAAATTTAGTTTTTAAGAGGGACATAAATTTTTTGATGTAATTAATGTTTGTTGTTGTTGTTGTTTGATTTTGCTGTTCGTTTGGACTCGCTTTCTTAATATTGACATATTACAGCAATCTAATGCATCAATTTTTACTCCACTGAGTTATTTGTTTTGGAGGTTATCTTATCGTTCATAAAGAATTTTTTGAAAAAGACTTGGGCTTTTTTGGGATTTGCAAAAAATAATTTTTGGGTTTTTCTATCTGTTCCTCATTTGGTAGGCAATTATGCCAAAATTGTGGATGGGCGTGGTCGGAACCTTATGTGCCATTGCACATTATTTTATCTCTATTTAGGATAGAATTTTTCACTCAAAAGTTTTTTCCCGGTCGTAATTGCCCATGATAGTGATTGAATTTTGATATTCTTGGCAAAGAACAACAGGACTCAAACGAAGAATAGGAAACACTGCATAGGATTATTGCGGTGAATGGTGATATGCAACAAGATTTATTGATGTCATTAAACCATGTACATTTGACCTTTTGCAATAAATTGGGGAAAAATTTAACAATGCCATTTCACATTTGTCCACTATTTATTTCACTTTTTTCCACAATTTTTTTGCATTCAATTTGCCTATTCTTTTTGATTTTATTATTAGTGATCTAAGACATAATTCGGGACACACTAAATTTCAATAATTACCATGTTAGGAGTACGTTCAAAACAGTGATTTAACTTTCTAATCCGCAATGAAAAAAGGAAAAACAATTGTCTACGAAAAGTCCGTTACACTTCTCTTACAATTCAAAGAATTTGAATTGTATTGGGGTGCTGTCTTTTTTTTACGACCCGAGGAGGAGTATTGGTTTTCTTAAGGTTTCTTACCTTTTTTTTACCGGAAGTACTATTTGTTCAGACGCTGTTTTGACGTAAAAGCGAAAATGAGTAAAATTTTCGCGTGAACTAATTTTTTCTGAGCGAGAGAAGTTTATTGATCATGCGCTGCGTTTAGTGACTGAGTTTTTGACTTTGAAAAGTAGTTTTTGACTCAATGGCACATATAGATAACCGCTTTTAGCCGTTTTTTCTTCCAAGTGGCCCAGATTTTCTGCTTGTAATTTAGTTTTTTGTAGAAATTATTGAAATTTTTATTCAATGCTATATTGAAACGAAAACCTTGGAAATTTATACCGCAGTGTTTTGCAGAGCCTGAAAAAGCGTTTGAAGTTCAAAATTGGCACATTTTTTTAAATTTTTTTAGTTGATTTTTTTTGCTTTTTTGCTAGTATTTTCTTCATTTTTGGATCTCTCAGCCGTCTTTGTGTCATAAATCACTTGATATGACAACTTAACTTTGAAAATTCATATACTCAAAGCCTCTTTCTACCTCAATGTAATTTTGTTTTATCACTTTATCATATGCTACTCCATATTTGGTAGTATATTTTCCAGCTTTTGTCGTTTTTTGTGTATTTTGGTGTTAATTACTAGAAATAGACTTTTTCTCCAACAAGAGGGACTTAAATTTCGTTTCAATAAAAATCAATCAGTTTTTGGCGTTAAATTTTTTAAAAACAGTTGAATATTTTTTTCATAATTGCGATCTTAAAATTTTTTGACCATTTTATTCCAAATTGTTTCAATGTTTTGTATATTTGAATTCTGCTTTTTCTTTTTTGTTTTGTTCATGAGTATGGATCTTTTTTTCGGATGACTTGCTGTCTTTTCTATGTCTCGAATGCTGAACAAAAAAAGATATTCGTTTTTTATTTTTTAATTTTAATTTAACTTTCAAAAATCAGAATTGTTCTTTTTGTTACAGTGTTCCTTACATTGTGTCCATATTCTTCACATTTTTGTTTGTATACTTCTAGTTTTGTCATGGCACATGCGTTTATATTCGTTTTATCGACTTTTTAGTTTTTAGAAAACTGAAAGATTTCTGCTTTTTATTAGATTTTCGCCTACGACTTTTTGCCTATGATTTTTATTCTGTTGTTTTGTCTTTTCATTGACTAATTTAGTTTTTGAATAAGTAAGAAATCATGTTTTAGAGCATATATACCAAAAGAAAGCAGTATTTGTTGTTTTTGCCTTAACTGCAGTGATAAGAAATTTTTGTAGTGGTTCTTTGTTTCCTCAAATTGAGCATTTTTTTCTTTGAAAAATTTAACTTTGTTTCTATGACCATTATCTGCCGTTTGCTTTCGCAATCTTTTTGAGATAAGAATCATGAGTTATTTGAGGACTTTTCATAGCCCTGTCAGCTTTTTCAATTTATCAGTAATTTGACCATTCTAATTATTTTTCAACGTTACCATACGTTTTCAGTAAAAAATTTTGCTGTTTTTTGTTTCTCTTGATGACCGTAGTGAAAGTTTCACCAGTTTTTAGATCAGATCTGGGGAGGTAATGAGTAAACGGTTTAATAAAAAAGGCAATTGCTTCAGTTGTAATTACGGAGTTGTTAAGTTTTGACTATTGGAGTTGCTTCCGGAATTCTTCCGGCTAGGTTTTTAAGACCCGTTCACACATTTTCATGATTTTTGAAGTCAAATTGGAATAGTGATTTTGGTCACGCTGGAACAGGAAGTCGAGCAAAAAAGCGAGTGGCTTTGCGGCGTCATATTTTTTGCTCTATTTCTAAAGTAGAGTGAGAATACGGTGTTTCAACACAAATTCGTCTTAAAGTTAATGGTTTTTTGTTCACATGCGGCAATTTCACTTTGACTTTTTACTGTTTTTTTTTCGATTTTTTTGGATAGCAATTTTTTTCTGAATGATCTTCCCAATCCATTCATAATTCATTCTAGACCTAGTGTTTTGTTTGAACCAAATTTTCATTTCTCGCTAAAGGTTTTTTGTTTTCATGTGGCATTTTTTTCGATTATCTGTTTTTTTTTTTATTTTTTTGATCTGATTTTTTTAGAAGTGGTTTTCCCATTTCACTCATAGTCCGTTCTAGATCTAGTTTTTTGTTTAGTCAATGAAAATTCTTTGAATTGTACGTCAGGACTGGTCCTGCTATCATTTCTATTTATGCCTAACTTGCACTTTATTAGCAACTTTCGCTCAACGATAGCTCAAGAACGCAAATTGTGGACAAATGTGATCGCTGTTTCTAAACTACAAAATCGAAATAAATTTGCCCTCCTGTCACTGTTTTTCACGCTTGCTGCTAACACTAAATTTAAAATATGGGCCGTGAAAAACTAGGATAAAATTTGCAAACTTTCTTGTTTCTTGTTTAATCTTATGCACAATCATCTGAACATATGGTAATTTGCAGAAAATTTTCAGTTCAAGTTCCCTAACAACCAGAGTTTGCCTTTAATTTCACGATCATTACAATGAGATTTTATGATGACCAACACTAGCTGTGATGAGCCGCGAGCTCTCTTCTGAGCAAGTTTCAGCGTATTTTTTTGCACTCAACTTACCCCCTGGTCTTTAATCACTATTGATTTTGATCAAGTCCTCAAATTTGCACTAATTTTGACCCCTGGTCTTTAATAACTGTTGGTTTTGATCAAGTCCTCATTGATCTGGGAAAATAATTGATCCGACCCACCTTGGAGAAAAAGGAATTGTATATAATCAAACGATTTTTTTGTCCCGTCAAATTTGGCCGATCGATATATTGATCGTAGAGAATTGTGAGTAGTATCATTAGAAAGCTGTTCAACGTTTAATATAGAACTAAACAGATTTTTTTTTCATTTTTTTCCAATGAGTTGTTGAGGTTCAAATTTTCTGAACATTTGGCTAATTTCAATTTTTTGTTCATAATTTCCGTTTTTCTGCTCATTTTTGTCAAGTCTGCTGAAAAGTATCTTAATTTCTTTTTCAAACAAAAATGCAGTTCTGTAGATAATTTGTTAAAATCAGCTGGAAGAACAAGACGAAAAATTGCTTACACAATCTCGTCAAACTTCAAAAATGTCTATTTGCTTGTTATGTTTTCAATTGCTCTGAGCGTGTTCTCGAATCATTCTGTGAGAAACTCATAGTTTTTATGGCTTCATGAACAAAATGTTTGCCTAAAATTAATTTTTTCATTTGAGTTTTGTATTTGTTATTGTTTTGTACTCTTAAGACCTGGTCTCACTAATGATATATCCGATTGACGTCCCATGGGGCTAAAAGTCAATATATTTAGTTTTCTTATTTGAAAGCTTATTGTTTTTATGACTTTCAAGAGAACATAACTGGAATTTTTAGTGATTAGGTTTTGTTTTTGAGGGCTTCCCCATTCAACCCACTCGATGGTTTAAGTCCAAAATCAATGGTTTTCTTGACATTGAATTTGATCGTTTTATAATCATATCATTGTTTTTTGACCGTTTCCAAATTTTTTATTCTAACAGAATCCAAGAAATCAGCCGCCGTCTGAGCAAGTTTCAGCGCAATTTAATTTTGCACTCATTTAATGCCCTGATTCTTAATTACTATTGATCGGGGAAGATAATTAATCCGACCCGCCTTGTTGAGAAAGGAACTATATACTCAAACGGGTTTTCGTTTTCCGTCAAATTCGGTTCGTCGATATATTGATCGTGCAGAGTTGTGAGTAGTATCTTTAGAAAACCCGTTCAGCGTAGAATATAGAACAAAAATGATTTTCGGAATTTCGTTTTTTTTCTACGGAGTTATCGAGGTTCAAATTTTTGTGAACATTTCACTGATTTCATTTGTTTTTGTTCACATTTTTTTTCTGATCATTTTTGTCAAATTTGATGAGTAATTTGTTTATTTTTTCACAAAAAGATTAATGGTTTTATATTTAAAGACAAAAAAGTGCTAAACCTATTGATCCGAAACTTTTGCAAATTTTTCAAAATTCAGTCTTTTTTTCATTCAAAAATGGAGTTCCGTAGAAAAATTTGCTCAAATTAGCCAGAACTACAAATAAAAAAACTGACCAATTTTTTACAAACTCCAAAAACGTTTATTCGTTAGTTTTATTTTCATTTTCTATGAGAGTGTTCCCGATTATTTGCCGGTTTTTTTGTCAATTTAGCACTGATAATTATCGATTTAACGCCATTTATTTTAATGAATTGACTTTTTCGTCAAAATAGTTTTTCCGTTAACTTTTGGAATAGAGACCTTTTTTTTAAAGACCACGATCATATCGAGGCTAATCCTGGTCTGTTTCCTCGTGGGTTCGAATTGCATTGGTCGCTGTTTTTTTTCTTTTTGTGAAAATTGCATCTGTTTTTGTTTCTTCTAAGTTAATAACCAGAATTATTCAACGCTAAAATGACTTCATTTGTTGCCCAATTACCGGCAATTCGTTTGTACGTGCAAATGATGCCGAATGAACATATGCAAATTTTCATTGAAAAGCTCATATTTTTGTGGCTTCATCAATATATTGTTCAGGTAATATTGTTTTTGTATTAATTTCGGTATTTGATTTGTTGTTATTCTCTACTCCTAGGACTTAGTCTCTCCAATAAAGAGTCCGATTGGCGTCTTATGGGGCTAAAACTCAATCTATTTAAATTTTGTTATTTGAAAGCTTATCGGTTTTATGACCCTCAAAGTTAATTGAATCCAAAACAAAAAATAGTAGTAATTTCGATATTTTTTACCGTAGTCCTGTTAATTTGTAGCTTATGACTGGCAGAAAAATTGCATTTTTTTTCTGATGAACAGAAATTTAGACTCTACTGCGTTTTATGTTTTCGGAAATGGTTTTTTGACTTTGACAATAACTTTTGTTCGTCTGTCTTTATGATCCTGTCAAAAATTTGCGCTAATTACAGAAAACATATCACAACAATGGCTTTTAAAAAAGCGCTATGGAACATAATAAGGACTTTTATTCAATAGGTTCTGTTTTTAAGGGCTTCGTTATCGTTTTTTCGCAAAATTTAGTTTGAATTTTCAACTGTTTCATTTATTTTTCGCTTTAATAGTTGTTGCTTGATTTATTCATTCTACTGATAGGTGTTGGTCCTCCCATGGAGATAGAATCGAATCTTCTCAATTGTTTAATCCAAAGCTAATTGTGTTCATGACTTTGATTTTATTTGTTTTCTAAAAATTTCATTGTTTTTTTTGAAGATTTCCGAATTATCATTCTAACAGTCTTGTTTCTGCTAAATTGATGCATAGGTTGATCAAAGACAGTCTGCATCAAATTTGGGTGAAATGTTTTTGAGATTTTTAAAGAGCGGTTTTAAGCTTAAAATTATGGTTTTCCGGCTTTGATTCTACGAGCTTCCATAAAAAGTTTGTTGATTCAATAATTTTTGACCAAATTTTTGAGTTTCATTTTTGGTGTCTTGTCACATTGGCAAACTAAATGCAAGTCCCGTTGGCGTAAAATGCCCAATTGTATATAAATGTGTTTACAGTATAGTTATATATCTAGGATTTTGTGGTTTGGACTGATTTTTATTAAAGTTTTTGGATTTTCATTTTTTAGTATTGGTTGTTCTCTCCTTATCAGTAGGACACAACCTAGACAATGAGAGGTCTCACGAGTTGTGACAAAGACTTATTATTGATTTCTGTTGATAGCTAATGGTTTCCATAGCTTTAAAAGAACTGTTTTTGAGAATTAATAATTTTTCAACGTCTCTCTTTTTGGTTTTTTGTGTTATTGTTACCTAGTCTCAATAGAAGGAGACTCCATAAGTGAATTACTTTTCATTTTGTTTAACGTAGTTCTTGTGTGATGCTAATTTGACGTAATTAATATTTAAAAAATTTTTGGTCGTTGGTCGTTTTTAATGTTTGGTTATAATTGATTTTTTGTTTGTCTTATCTTTTAGTCCATTAATGGCATATTTCATCGCCTCTCTAAAATTTCAGTGTTCATTTGGTTGAATGATTTGTGTTTAAATTAACTCTTGTATTCGTACACTTATTGTTCTCGAGATAAAATTAAATTTTTGAACGTTTTCTATCTTTTACTCCTTTGGAAGACAATTAAATCAAAATGTAGATGAGCGGGGTCGGAACATTTTGTGCAAACGGACATTATCGAGCCTCTTTGTCGTTAACTAAGATAAAAGGCTCATATCATTAAACTTAAATAAACGCAAAAATAAACGTTAACTTAAAATTCAAAAATAAACGGTCAAATTGCTTTTTAACGTGTAAACTTCCTGTTTTCGAAGAAAGTTTTGATAACTCTATTAAATTTCAACTCCAGCTTTTGATTTCCATGACTGTGTTAACATTTCAACTCTAATTTTAAAAATTTTCTGAAATCTGACAATATCGCTGACGAAACAAATCAAATCACGCGATATCCATTTCTCCGATTTATAACGCATAGCAATTATTAGCGTTGTTTCATATAAAAATCAGAAGAGTTGGATTTTGGTAAAGTCAAAATCAGGCCGTGTCCTTGTTAAGATAAAGGGTCGACTTTAACGTTTTATTTCGTTAACAAGTTTTTGTTAGTTGAACTGATAGCTTAAACTAAAGTGCGTTATAGCTCAATTTTGAAATCTCTTTAACAAAAAGAAATTTTCCTCGCGTTATTCACTAGAAAAAATATCAGGCATAAATACCTATTTATCAATTAGTTATCATGAATTTGTCAAGTTTTTTACGTGATGTGAAAAATTCTACCTGAGTTATCTTGGTAAGATCTTAACATGATCTTATCAAGATTTAGCAAGAAATCTAGGTGCTTCAAGTTCTTGGCATCATATTCCAAGTTTTGCAAGAGATGACAATATCATGTCTCTTATCAAGTTGTATCACGCTTCGATTCAATCGGAGTTCTCTCTAAAAAAGAAACGTGAAATAACCTTGAGTTCATTTTCGGAACATGCTTCATTTCCAACTTGCTCAGGTGATTGCTGCTTGTTTTCACCACTCATCGGAACAATAATGCTAATAATTTTGACAATATGCAAACACTAATTTCCCGTTTGTAATGGTAATCACAGTAATATGACTCCTAATCAGCAATTGTATAACGGTAGGAAATTTTTGTGAGTTAGATTGTGTATCACAAAATAATTTAAAAATCAAATATAACAAATAATTCAGACGTTTTTTTAATTGTAACAGCAAACACACATTTGCACATTCATTTGCACACATGTAAGGATATGCACATATGAATAGATAGATAGATAAAACGTGACGGTGGTGGTTGTGGTATGGCCGTATGAATGAATGAATAAATATGATTAAATTACTTAAGATTGGCCATTAGTCTGTAAGAAAAATAATAAAAACTGCATGTACAAGTGCAGTGTATTGGTGGCTATTGATAAGAACAGTTGCTTTGTACTGTGGCTGCTGCTGTTTTTGTAAAAGATAGACCAGAAAAAGATGTTTTGGTCATTGTGGCACTGATGAAGCCACCTTGTGTGAGTTCTTCGTCGGCGGTGAGCGCGCGCTGTGATAAAGTCACCAGCAGCTAAGCTGTA
Source organism: Convolutriloba macropyga (assembly GCF_964194025.1). NCBI lineage: Eukaryota > Metazoa > Xenacoelomorpha > Acoela > Convolutidae > Convolutriloba > Convolutriloba macropyga. Next base: position 15,395,901 of record NC_134470.1, read on the forward strand.
CAAGGTGTGTACTGGTTCACATATACGAAAGTCACAAAACAGAACGGACATCAAACCGAAAATTGAGTTGGAGTAATTTGTGCAGAACGAAACTTTTTAGAAAAACTGCGGAATGTTCGATTTTACGGCATAAAAGTTTATTGAAAAACAACGTCAACAGAATTTTGATTGAAACACAAATTTGTATGTTCTGATAAATTTAGCTTACGTTAAATTCTTGGCGCTGATAAGATGCACAAATTATGGCTCATAACACTGATGCTAATTAACTGCTAAATAACAGTTAGAAGCTTTCTCATAAAAATTTCTCCAAAATAACTCAAACTCAGGTGTTTCTCTATCAAGGATACATCATAAACATTCAATGAGAAACGTTTCTTCTCAGGAAGTTGTAAGAAAAAATCTTGCTAAAGTTTTTTTCAGTTTTTTTCATGTTTTTAAAATTTATTTGGACTAGTACTCTGGCGGATATTCTAATAAAAGTTATATTTAAAACTTAGCTCAGAGGAACAGACCGTCAATTTGTTTTAATATTGATTATTTAATTATCAAATTCTTCAAAAATTTTTGCATTTGTCTCATTCGGCTACTTGATACCCCCGAAAATTAAACAAACATGAAAAGCCAATTAATGTTTTTGGTCTGTCATCAGTTGTTTTTGGACGATAAAAACCAGCAGACGGCAAACGCATCACTAGAAATTGTCGCGAGCGTCTCTTAGATGCTTTTATTCGCATACATCCGAGAACTGCCATAAAATCTTCTGCTAAAAAGAACAGAATGAACAAAAAGAGAACGGTAAAAAGCGTAAATGGAGAGCTCAAACACAGATGATCAATAAAAATATTGAATAAAAACAAATAGACACATGTTTTGTTGTCCCGCCCCTTTTTCAAGGATTTCAGTACAAAACAAACGCGAATTACGTCTGTCTGGTAAAAATTATTTGTTAAATTAAAGCGATGGAATTAAAGGATTTTAGTAACTGACGTAAGAAAATTACCGAAATCAGAAATATTATTTTTGCAGATTACCTTGGCGAAAAAGAGGAGAAATTAAACGTAAGCACTTCTTTATGCACCTCTGATTTTTCGCCCTCAAAATTTGCCAAAATTTACGCAGTGAGGATAGACATTTTATCCACAAGGGGGCATTTCACTGTATTCCCCCACCCACAGTTCTTATAAATTCATTTCCACAGTAACAATATTCTTAAAGGCAATAAATACTACCCATGCGCGCATGTCTGAGGATTAACCATAGACAAAATCAATAGTTGTGCCTCATCTTCTTAACCTTCAGCTGAATAGTATTAGGGAATTTATTTTTTTTACCTGCATTCAACTGAACAAAGTTGAAGCTACAGAAAAGAGAAATGACTTTAAAAATGTTAGACAGTCCTAGGTTCAAATTCAGAATAAAAACAATACGAGAAAAAACTCCGGTTTGTGTGCTGCTAATGAGGCAATGAATTTGAACAGTGAATTTGAAATAAAGAAAATTAAAAAAAATTATGTGATAAATTGTGTGATAAAAGGAATTTAAATACAAAAATTATTCATTCAGTTCAAATGAAGACGATGTAGTGTTTTGATAATCAATATTTTGTTGACTGCACTTAAAGACAACCTGTCAATTTGTATCGAAATAAACCTTATTTTCTGGGGAACATTTTTGATGAGGTCAAATTCTCAGCGACTCTTCATTTTCTGATTCAGAAGAAACGAAAAATGCTCTAATACCAGATAAAGATAATCTTAGATCTGAAGACAGTTGCCCACAAGCACACAAACAATTACAAAAGAGAACGAAGGAATAGAAATGCATTGATGTTGCAGCAAAAAATTGTTGATACGTTTGTGATATGTTTGTTTTAGTTACGACCTATAGCTGTTTATGAACTCAGAAAAAAAACTAAGCTAGAAATGACTTAAATACAATAATTTTGACAAAGCCGTGAAAAAGACAGTTTTTTTTCAATATATAAGCTTTTGAAGCTGAGAATTTTAAATTTTTGTTATTTTTAAACAAACTTCTTGATCTTAAAATTGGTTTGTAATCAAATCACTTTTGAACATGTTTTAAATGGGACCAGAAAAAGATGTTTTTTTAATATGGAATTTACTTAGAAATTGGTTAGCTGCCACGCATGGTTTATTATTAAAAAAATAGTTTTGGTTTCAGCGTAATCGAGCGGAAAAGCGCTAAGTCGAATCCACTTGTGCTTAGCTGTTCTTTTGCTCTTTTACTTTTTTATTCCCCACATTTCAAAATGTCTTTTCATGAGCCGTGTCTTTTTTTTATTTTTATAGCCACTTTTTTTGTGCCTGAACCTTTTAACGGGTAAAGTTTTTGCTGCCATTATTGGTAACACCATCTAAATCAACCAGAAGTTGTAGTTAGGAGCGAGTTCATGAATGCTAAGTTTTGTTACGTTGCTGCAAAATCTGAAGTTCATAAAAAATAAATATAGTTCTGAAAAAGTAGAGTTTTATTTCCGCGAACTCTAAAACATCAAATTTTTGCTTAAATTAAAATCTGAAGTTCATAAAAAATAAATATAGTTCTGAAAAAGTAGAGTTTTATTTCCGCGAACTCTAAAACATCAAATTTTTGCTTAATTTTGCCCTCTCAGCAAGAAAATTGTCGAATACCAAATTAATTAAAATTGAGCAAAAAGAGCAAAAGTGTATGATCTCAATTTACGGTGGTAAGTTTGTCCCCAAAATATCAATGTTCCATTATGAAATCTTAATTGACAAAGTTGGCATACACGTAGCATCCACCTGAAGAACGATAACCAGAAAAGGAACCAAGCGGTCAACGTTTATCGGAAAACCACATGACTAACATAATTTTGAAACAGTTGAATGCCTGCTCTGTCTCATAGATTTCAGGAAAGCAATTTTTACGCTAATTAGGAATAAAACTGCAGGCACTAATATATTACCGGGTACGGGTATTTCAGAGGCTCTATTGTTCTGCTACAGGTATTGAAAATGAGAAATCATTTTAGTTTGCCAAACTGTTATTTCACTTTTAGTAAAAATTTTCGATCACAGATTAGGAGTTTTTATGGGTGCTCAAATGAGAAAAATTGTGTGGTTGAAACTTATTAATCAGTTAGGTTGAAATTTATTAACCGCCAACTAAAGTAAAATTTTTCTTGTTTTTCACACTTCAGAAAACTAAAAATCTTTTTGAAAAAAAAAACAAAAAATAATTGAGGTTAAACAAGAGGGCTCGCTTTGTAGTGTTTTCAAGCAAAAAATACTCCAAGAACAAATTTGGGAAGCTAAAACTGAAACAAGATTTCGAAAACAGGGCGCTTCCAATTCCTAAAGTATTGAAGACAAAAAATATCCAAACAAAAAATTCAGTTGTTTTTTTTACATTGTTTGGTTGCCATAAATTGTTGAAAAAAAAGGAAATTAAAAACATTAAGTCTTCAAACAGCTCAATTGAAAGCAATGTAATGGTTTGATCTTGAGTTCTTTTAAATAATTTAACGTATTGACAACTGGATAGATTGATACCATCATATATCAACGAAAACTTTTAATTAGGTACAAATCTTGTAGCATCTTAATTTTTTTAGAAACAAAAAAAACTACTCAAAGACCAGATAAAGACTATATTAGGTTCGTGAGCAATTGAACACAGCACAAAAATTTTCACAAAAAAACGAAGCATTAGAAATGCATTGATGTTGCAACAATAATCAGTTGATGCATTTATGATATCCTTTTTTTTAGGTAAGCTCACAGAAAAAAAATCAAAAAAAGTATGATAAATTTTCTATGATAAATTTTCTATTTGAAATACAGCTGTTACGACTAAACAATGAACAGGACCGCTTTTTGTTAAGTCCGTTGGCCTCTGAGGATAAGAATATGTCATCAGTGTCGTTTTACAAAAAACTCTGATTTCCGAATTAGTTTTTACAATCAATTCATCTTTGAACTCAGACCCTAAAACTTTGCAACACATTCGTAAAAATCAGGAGAGAGACGATTATTTTGAAAACCAGTAAGTTTTGAAAAAATTAAAAACGTTCACACAATAAATACACAACCTACTTCTTAATTCAACAGTTAGCCAGCGTTTCTCAGAAACAAAATTTTTATTTTTGCCTTCGGATACGCGAAATTCAAGCAACACCTCAAAATGAAAACAATTAATAGTGAATTCGCGCTCTTATTCACTACAATAGTACTCAAATTGGAAAAAATAGTCATGCGAATCAGCCTTCCTGTTAAGTACATCTTGTTGTTTTCAATTGATGAAAAACGAAGGTTGCGTTTACTCTAAGATCAAAATCTTCACACAAAAATTGAAACAAATAGCAACAAAATGTTGTTTCGTAATTTCAATCTAATTAAGTTGTCAAAGTTTCAAAAGATCAGCTGTTCAAACCATACACCAACCTACCGACAGCCAGCGCAATCTGATAAAATAGAAGATAAAAATTTTTCAAAGCACTTCGAAAGCAAACAGCTGAAATCATAGTTGCATTTTAAGGTCTGCATTTTGAGGTCTGCTCTTTTTTTGCGATTTTTTCTTTGTTTTTGATGTGGATTCTTAACTATTTTGCCTTTCAACTTCAGGTTTTCAATTCATTGCATTAGTTACAAGACAATGCAGTAACTCAGCAAGAAAACATCATTGAATGAACATAGATTTTAGAAAAAAATCCTTTGGCATTGTACTATTAAGTGCTTTGAATTCTCTTTGTGGCTATGATCTGGAAAAACAGAAATGTTGAAGCAGTTTTAACTATTTAAATCAATCCGATTTTTGCCAGAAAACTATGGAATCCTCCCGAAAGACTACAAGCAGCCATTTTTATTTCAAATGAAAAGGAAATGTACAAGGAACTTTGAAAAATATGAAGGAGAGTTGAACTGAAAAACTTTGTGCTAGGGCTGTTGCTGTAGAGCTTCCTAATAATATATTTTATGATAAATTCTCAACTATTGACAATTTTTTTTGAAAAATGGTTAGTTTCAGAACAAGAATGTAAAACTCGCGAAGCATTAGAAAGCTTAAGAAAAAACGGAGGACAAAAAACTTGTTTTAAAAAATTTCTTTGTTTTTTTAGTTTGATAAAATTTATGTTTCTTCTCCCAACATTAACATCTGAATCCTAAACGTAGTTTGTCTTTAATTTTAATAAATGTTGAGTTGACAGCATCATTTAGATCAAAAACAATTTGTATATTAAAAATTTCTATGATAATTTTTTTGTATTTTATTTTGGTAGATAATGAAAAAAATGCCTCCTTTGGCGTGAGCGGGTTTTCGTTGCACAAAAGATAAATTTAGTGGAAAAAAACTCAAAAGACAAATTAAGTTAATTATCTTGCTTTGTATTGTTTTCATAGCCTGCAAAAATGCCATCATCTAATAAAACGAAAAAATTCTCCTTTAAAACAGAATAGTTTGCTTTAATCATGATTAGAGATTGGAAAAAATCGAAAAGAAAATTAGTCACAATTGCAAATTGTTAATCTCATCAGTTCATTGAAACTCTTCTTTTTCGCCTGCTTTGTTATTTGATTCTTAAAGTCACAATACAGTAAAAACCAAAAAACATTATAGAACAAAAAATGAAGATTTTACGAAAAATATGGAAGATAGATTTTTACACTACTGACTGACAATGCTTGTTTTATTAACTTAACAATTACAATTTTTATTTATTTTCTCGTTATTTTCTTAGGCTTTTTTTGCTTTGATTTCTATCAATGAAAATAATTGCCAATTTTGCTAAAATTATGTTACAATTGGTAACGAAAGTTGATAATGGTAGTGTTTGTTTTACTTCTTAAAATATAAAAGTGCTGCTTAACAATTTGATCCAATTTTTTAGCTAACATGTTTGCTAAGTTTTTTAGAATTCCGCATTATTTCATCAAAGATGGCATAAAATAAGCTTTTTTATTCCACTGTGTTTATATTTGCCGGATAAACACACCTAATTGTTGATTTCTTTTGTGAATTTATTCATATCTATATTTTTCTGAACAATTAAGTGTTCCTACGGGAGAAACTTTAGTTAAAAGCAATTTTTTTATTCTTACACAATATTTTTGGACAATGTTTGAATTTTTGAAAGTTTTCTTTCTCTTCCTCAATTGGCAGACAATTTAGCCAAAAATGTGGATAAGCGGGGTCGGAACATCAGGTGCAAGGTTGAGGAGAAAATGGAAAAGTTAAGGCAATATGCTCACCGATATACTCCAAGCAGTATCATCGGTACCATTAAAAAACACCTCTGGTAATCTACCATTTCTGATTTGTCTGAAAATTAATTGAAAGTGAAATTTGCGTTTCAGGAACTGTCATATGTTACCATTTTTATTTTTCTAGGATGCGTATAACATTCCAATTTGATCTGAAGAAAGAAAAATGTCAGCTCGCGTAATAATTCCGCCATTTCTAAAGAAATGTTGGAATAATAAAACTTCGAAGGTGCTAACACATTTAATATGACTCAATAAAACTTGAAGAAAAAATGAAGGTTCCCATTTTAAGTGGAATGTTGAAATACAAAAATGATGTTGAACCAGTTGAGTGTCTGCTCGCGCTTATGAAATCAACTTGTTTTGGGTAAAGTTCCAATGTCTTGTACTGTAGACGGTACAATAGTACTCGTCAACAACGGTACAATCAACGGTAAATGAGGAAAATTAACGGCATATACATTTTGGACAGTGCTTTAGACTAAACCGAAATGGTCAATTTCTATAATAATACAATAACTGCAGATAATACAACACCCGAACAGTTGATTTAAATTCTTGGAGTTTTCTAAATTTCCCAGGTGTCGACTAAGAGACGCGATGCTCCAAATGGTGTGCGGTTCTTATGGGATGAAGACATTTTAACCTACTGCCACTAATGCGACACTCTTTGCAAAGATTTCAATATTAAGTGTTTCGTTAATATTAATAGAGTTTTCCATGGGAAATGGGCTAATAAATCAAAATGCCATAATTTTATCTGCATTACTCCAAAAAAGAGTTGGTTGCATGAGATCAAAAAAAATGCCTATTTTCTTAGTCATCAGCACACGACTCGACCTAAATTAATTCAAATGTATTTTGCGTTTAATACCACTCAAAAAATCGGCCAATAAAGGAAGGTATAAGCGTGCTTTGTAAGTTATAATTCGTGGCATTAATTCAATCCAATTGAGTAAATGAATGGTTATTGATGGTTAAGACTCGAGTATTAACCTAAGAGACACTACAAGAGGAAAAGATTTATTTGACACGAACAATCATGTTTGATTTATTGTGACCAGAGTGAAATATTAATACTTACTGTAAGTTAGTGGTAGTATATATATCCTTCACTGAAGTTATAACCAGCCGGTTCAGTTCAGTTAATTAAGTCTTAACCTGACTGGGGGTTGCTTTCATTACGTATTTCAAGGCGCTTTACCCGATCGCTGATTTGTCCTTACATTATATGTACACGTTTATCCTCAAGCCCAGTTTCAAATATAGGTTTCACTCAATTTGCGATAAGAATTTGGTGATTGTGATCAAATTGCAAATATCTGAGCACGTGTATTCGCGTGTAGTTTGTACAGTTGGACAAACAATGTCATTTCCTGGGCGAAACGCTAAGCTAATAGCTGTTCTAGACATACGGTCATTATGGCCTGTGTTTGGTCATTTCTGAATTTCTTGGTTAAGAGTGATCAAGAACCGGGTTGACCAGGAACTGAATATTGTTCAAAACTCATGTCACAAAGATATAGATTAACTTTATCTTGAACATTGCAAATGGTTGAGATATTACTGGTACTTAAATTAGTCACTCTTAATTATGGTTGCAATTTAAAATTTACCGGCTGATGCAAATTGTTCAAGTTTCTGCCAAAAAATACTGGTTCAAATTGTGAAGCTTGACCAAAACAGAAAATAATTGACCGATTTGACAGTTTTTTCCATGTGCCGCCATTTATAAATAGCAAAAAGTAGGCTCGGTAATGTGCGTTTGCACATAATGTTCCGACCCAGCTTATCCACAAGTTTTTCCAGCTTTCCAATGAGGAAGAGATAGAAAACTTTCCAAAAACCTCATATATTGATCAAAAATAGTTGGTGTATGAATATTGATACCAACTCAAATCACTTAGCCAAGTAAATAATGCCAAACTCGTGGGCTCACGAGACCTGCCATTATCAAGACTACAGGACAAAACAAATAAAAAAATAAAATAACAACAAACAATTACATCAAAAATTCAATGTCTATTTTTCTCCGAAAAAAAAATGAATCAAACAAAGTCAAATTAGCGTCCAATAGAACCTAAACTAAACAAACTAGTTTTACTTCACTAGAAAAAACGTGCAACGGGTCCCTTATGAGAATCGGTAACAGGCGAACAAAAAAGAATAAAAAAGGAAAAGTTAAAAAAATACGTTTGTGTTCCTGAAGACAAATTAACTTCTTCAATTAATTAAAAGAATTAGATATCAATTGAAAATTTCAAAAAAGTTTATGTTCATCATTCACCCAGACAAAAAATATTTTCCTGTAAATTTAAAAAGAAAATGTGGTCGAAGCCGTTAAAGCCACAATCTATTCCGTAGAAAAAGATATAGTCAACTGCGCCATCTTTTAACACCGCTAATGAGACATGACCTCTGATTATTGAGTCTATGCAACACATTTTCAGACATAAGAACAGAAAGTGAAAAGTTAAAAGTTAAAATTACGTTTGTTTTTTTTTCGAAAACAAATTATTGCAAAGATATAAAAAACATTAGCTAGCAACTGAAATTTTCAGATGGGTGTTCTTTCGTTTCTAAAAATAAAGAAATTTAAATCTGACATTATTCATAACATGTTTCACCTCAACAATAAGAATAAAAAATGAACAAAACGAAAAAAAAATTTTGCAAAAAACATTTGTCGAAGCGGTTACAAAATTTACACGTAAAATCTGACTAAAAATTAAGAATTAAACCATTAGAAAGACAATGAATCTGGTCCTTGCTGACCTGAAGCTACAACTTGATCAAAAAACTTTTCAAAGCTCAACAATAACAACTTTACTTTGAAAATATGTGTATTTAAAAGAACACTTCGACTAAAAATTAGATAACTATCCTTGAAACTCCTAAGGCATCCAATTGAACTTGTTATTGACAAACATTGGTTTGATATGTTAATTTATTTCATAAATCTAAAAAAGGCAAAAAATGCTGATTACAATTCGAAGACTTTCAGATACAACGATTAAAACTAGCCTTGATCTTGCCGTTCTTCCACTAAAAAGATATAATAGCTCCTAAGGACATGGATTTGAATATATTGACAAAAAAAATGATATATCAAAATTAAAGGATGCGTTTTGCATATTTATTGAATTAGATTAGCAAAGAAACTGGCAAATTTTTATCCTGCCATTTTGATGACAAAAAGTTGAATATTGAGAAATTCAGCAAATAAGTAAGCCAGCAAACTGAATACCGGTTCAATAACAATTATCTGACTTTAGAGATATAATTAACAATAATTTTGTTACGGGTTTTAACATATTTTTCAGCCAACTTAGAAAAAAACACAAAAACAGAAAAAAAAGACTAACAACGATCAGTCAATCGTTTGCAAAGTTGATTTCTCGATAACTCCGTGGAAAACAAAATTCAAAAGTTTTTTTCCGTTATATATTCCACGCATTCGGGTTTCCTAATGATACCCTGATACCCTTCACAATATTTTACGATGAATATATCAATCGGCCAAAATTGACTTTACAAAAAACATATTAGTATACAATTCCTGCCCCACTAAAATGGGTCGGAACAATAACAAAAATGGGGATTGAATTAGTAAAAAGTTTAAAATTTTGAAAGCAATTAAAAATACTTTCAAAAGTTTTAAGATTTTGAAAGCTGAAATTTGCATTGTTTTGAGAGCATTATTTTGAAAGCAGATGTTAAAAAGGAAAAGATGTTCCCTGATTAGTTAAGTTTGATTGTTTTATTTTTATTCAAAACAAATTTTCAAAAATAATTATCATGTATTGTGTGTGTTTGTGTGTTTCTTTAAATTTTGAGTGCAGGGACCTTGGATTTATTGCGCGCATTATTTGCGTCATTGCTGAGAAAATAAAAGAAAACAATTGAAAAAACTTTATCTGCTTGTCAATCAATTTTTCTATGCTTATGATCTGAACGTTGATCAAATAAGATATCTGTTTTTTTATTACGCAGTAAATCGTTGTCTTGAAATAAAATATAACAACAATAATAACATAATATTCTAAGGGAGCAGCCTAATGATTTTGCTCTACAATGCTTTAAGATACACAAACCAGTTATGAACATATTAATATACTCTGAAATTTGAAACCAGTAGACGTTTGTAATTATTTTCTTTATTAGCCTGTATTTCCAAAATATTGCATGTTTTGACACTAATGATGGTTTTTAAATAGTCTGGCAAGAGGTGGGACTGTCCGTTACATTTTAAAGTTATTTTGACAAGGGTGCGAAAATATCAATCATAGAAGGAATTACTCTAGAGACAGTCTACGTCTAAAGATTCAAAATACGCAAATTTCCAATTTAGCTTTTAAAATCTTTGTAGATTTTTATAAGTTAGTCACAAAAAAGTTGAGCAATTCAAATTCAAATAAAAAGACATTCTGAATGCAAAATATGACTCAATTCTTATGAAAATTACCAGTTAAAGGTAATTTTTGACAAATGAATAATTCTGCGACACTGAGTAACAGAAAGTTGGGTGCAACCAGAACTCTATGCCGTCAAAAATCTGCCGATGTAATATGTATAAAGTGAACTATATTTGAATCGTGTATTGATTGAGTGGTCAACCAATATAAAAACTAGATGTGATGGAACTCAAGAGACTCTAAAGTGCACAAGAAAGGAAAAACCCGCTGGGCCGGATTAGAGTGCCTACTGTCCTGCTGTTAGTTAAAACTTGAATTTTTCAAAAACTGATGATTGTAATAACCGTGAAGTGGTCATTACTGAATAAAAATTTGTTTAACCAGGTACAACTGGTTGAACTTATGATTAAAGTTTGATACGAATTCTGAATTTATATATTTCAGAGGAAAAAAACTTTGTCACAGTGTCAGATGAACAGCTAATTGGCCAAAAATTGATCCTGACAGCTAAGCACATGGCCACAGAAAATATGTTAGGAATGCGCTAAATAAGTTTTCAAAAAATTTTTTAGATTTTTTAGGTTTCAACACATTTTTAACTAAAAATTGGGCACGGCATGAATGGGTTTTTTTGTTCAGTCAATTCTGACCGATAGAAATATTCATCGTTGAGAAATGTGAGTGATATCATTAGAAAACACGTCCAGCGTAGATTTCGAAAAAAAAAGATTTTTTGAATTTCGTTTTTTTTGAAGAGTTATCGAGGTTTAAAAATTTGTGTGAACACCGGATATTTGACATGATTTTAGTCACTTCTGGCGTAACTTTTGTTTTAATCAAAATTTTTTCTATAATAAAAATTAAATCAAAATTATTTTTTAAGCTTTAAAATGAATCAATTTTGTGTTCCTAAAAGATGAAAGGTGAAAAAAAGGGCTAGTTCTGGTCTCATGGGGAAACATTTCAGAAAACATTTCATACTTCTTTGTTTTTTAAGTCACTCAGAGACTATTCACTTTTCAAATCGAGGTTCCGTTAATTACAAACCTCATTTTCAGTCAAATGATGCCCAATGAACAAAAAATTCGTTTTCAATGAAACACTCAATTTTGCTTTTTGGTTTTGGCTCTGTTTTTGAAATTTTTAATGAAATTTTGGTTTTTGATATTTTACTATTTTTCTGCAGTAAAATGACTAAAAATTCAATAGGCTTCCTAATCAACGTTGCTTTGAGTGAGTAACTAATGGCTGTTAAGTCTTTCGAAATAAATTATGGAAATTTTTCTGAATATTACCCGATAATAAAATTATTTTGCGAACTGTAAGTTTGTCTCAATAATGACACGACCCCCTTCCTTTCTACTGCAACCAAAATTAACTCGGATAGAAGTGTTATTTTCTAACTATTGGTTTCATGATTTCGATGCCGCGAAAGGTTAACTTTTTGATATCTCTTCACAATTTGGTTACCCTTTGAAAATATATCACATTATCTTAATATTGCTAACCCACATTGGCTTAGAGAAGACGTTCAATGGTTCCTAGATAAAGCTATCAGAAAAAAATTTATGTTTTTATTGGCTTCGACATTTTCATCTCGTACTTTTCGACTAATTTTTTTTGGTTTTTGCTTGTATTTTTTGTTATTTTCATGATCAGAAAACTTCAACGTCATTATCTTCCATTCGATGTTTAAAGTATGGTATATATTGACTGCCGTTGATAGCTATTGTAATTATTGGCGTTGATAATAGGAGTTTTTGAAAAAAAATTTCGCAACTAAATTATATTTGTCCGCATGTTTCGATTTTTTGAAGCCATACTGTTTTTTTTAAAAAAAATCCCATTGGTATTCAAAGAGGTAATTGAAATTAGAAAAATTTTCACAGAAAATTTCTATTTTCCTAATGGCTCCAACACTTTTCTCATTCAATTTACTTTTTGAATTTGCCGTTTTTCCCTTTCTAAAATTGTTTTTGTTGAAAGGTCTCATATTTTTCTAATTTAGGATTGAATGAATGATGTTAATCGAAATAGTCAATTTATAGCTGTATAGCGAGCAGTCTTAAAGTTTATGATTTCAATCGTTTTCCAATTTCTTTTAAACTTTTCAGTTTTTGTTGCTATGTTCATCAACTTGTAACTCATTCACATCATTGAGAGGTCCCATTCTTTTACTTGTAATTCAAAAAAAAAATTTTATGTATTGATATCATGTTAAAATTAATTTTTTTTCTTTGACCTTATGCGTTTTCATAAAAGTTTTGTGTGGTCAGTATTTGGTTTCTTTTTCACTGCCTTAAGTACATTCGATAAATAACAGATCCCAATGATTTCGAAATGAGGCCCAAGTGATATTTTTTAGTCTTTCAGTATACTTTTAGCTAAATTAGTACAAATACCAATTTGAAATTAAAAAGGATGTTTGGATAATAGCTAATGAATTTAATGGCTTCATTAGATTGTGTTTTCGTAAAATGCTCATTTTTAGCCTTCCTGTGTCTTTAATCAGTTTCTTTTGCTTAATCTAACGCAAAACAGCTCTTATTGGTTTTGTTATAATTTTTTTGTAAATTTATCAAGAATTTTTTGTTAAAAGCTAATTATTTTTAAGACCTTTGAAATTATTTGATTTGAATAATTTTTAAAGATTTTTCAATTTTGCCTTATTATTTTATCCTTTTGTCGACTTGCCAATAGGTCTCAATATGGAAAAATTTCATCTGCTGTGTAGTTAAGAAAAATTAAATTTTTGTAATTATAGTTCTATTTGATTGCACTTTGACGTTGTTACTTGTTATACTCAATCTTATTGAATAGTTTAGGATTCGCGTTGCGAATACTTTGTCTCAAGAATGTGTTAGCAATTGCAGGGCGATTACACAACTAATTGTGTATTACGAATTCTGATTATTGGAAACGCGGTTCGGATCCGCTGCTAAGTTTAACTTAGGACTATGAAGAGCGTTTGCAGAGTAACTTGAATTCAGATTGACTAAATGAAATTATGATTACTAATAATAAACTAGCATGAACAAAATATGAAATAATTTAGTAGACTAATGGGAATATTAATATAGGTGAATAAATAGAAGTCATAACTTTTAGTTATAAAACACATGATATAATTATAGACATAGAGGGTAAATAGTTTAGTACACATAAAGGTTTCGATATATATTTAGGTATCCATACGTATCACATTTCCCTCGTGACAAAAAAAATTTTAATGTATTTACAATTTTTTAGAATCAACACAAAACATGAAATTGAATGGGATGAACATAACTTAACTCAAAATGTAGAGGTACTACAATTGTTAAATAATTTTGGAAGCGTAAAGCGAATACGCGTCAAATTCTCAACATGTAAACTGAATACATTATACTGAATAATTGAAATGCACACACAGAAATAAATGGATTCGCAGGGCGAATACTGGAAGAAATTAAAGACTAACAATTGAAGAGTAACTGTAATAAATTAAAAGCAAAGTTAACATAAAAATTGGATCAGAGGGGCGGGAACAAGACTAAAAAAATGATTGTAGTTTAAGATAGTTTTGCTGAGTTTTTGGACTTAAATTTCATTCTCTGCATCCCAAACCGACATTTCCCGTTCTTGCTCACATTCAAAATATCTAACTCTGGGGTCCGGTGGTGAAACTTGCCTCAATTGTAAGTCGGGTCGGGGTGCTGACGGGATTCTTGATTGTTCGGCAGTTTGAATAAGAGCTACCACCAAATCTGTTTGTTTTGATATTTTCTTATCTTTTTTATTCTTGCGCTTCTTTGGTTGAGCGGAATTTGATGAAGCCAGGGAACTTGTTGGGGAAATGTCTGCATCTGTGAAGCCATAAAATTGGGGTCGATTGCGCTTGCGGCCTTTTGTTTGGTCGTCTTGTGCCTGTGCGGGGGATACTTGTGATGAAGGTGTAGGTGGAGCCAGTACAATCGAAATTAAAGGTTGGTCTTGAGCTGGTACATCTTCGTGCATATCATCTGTGAGAACATTATGGCGTCTTTTGAGCTGCGGTTTGGTCGGTTTGCGTACCGTTAGCGCACGCGATACATTCGAGTTTACAGATGATACTACCGATGTAGTGTCCCGTTGGCGGTGTCTGATTTTTATTTCGCCCATCTTCTGTTTCTTAAGATCGTTACTATGTTTCGCGATCTTAAATTCTGTGGTCTTTTCGTAGGGAGCAGGGCGTCGCTGAGCATATACCCACAAATTGGTGGATCTTTCAGCTTTGGTTCCAAATTTTGCGAGATCACTACCTCGAACCTTTACTGGGGCTCTGCCAGGCTCGTTGATGATCGTCGTTGTTGGTGACGACTTTGTAACGAAAGATCCAGGCTTTAGTACTTCGTACAGACCCGCCAACTGTCGTTTTGCTCCTTTCTTTTGTGGTAGTTTTCGGGCCAGTTTGACTTTAAAGGACTGTTCTGTCCTTGGTATAGGGTCCGTAATCTGCGGATGTGTAATGAAACGGGACTCTTTGTTGTCGGATTCCCGATAGCGCTGACCTGCATCTAAAGAGGCCTGACACATCTTTTGCTCAATTTCGATGTCACTTCTGTTGGCACTGATCCATCCATTTTCGTCCAGCAAGTCCTCCGCAGAAACTGTTTCAGCATCTAAATAGTGATTAACAATTTTTTCATAAGTTAGATTTTGACTTGATGGAAGTGTGCTAATATTCCTTAAAGGAGTATTTGCAGGACGACCGAAATGAGCTTCAAAAGGTGTTATCTTTGTTGTTTTCTGTTTAGTTAATCGTAAATCAGAGACTATTTGTTTGTTTGCTTTAGCTGTGGAATATGTATCTTTATTTTCGGCTTTCATGCAAGATAAACGTCTTTTAATTGTTTGGATCATTCGCTCCACCAATCCAATAGCTCTATGATCACCGACCGGAGCGTCGAGAATGTCGATATTATTTTCGTTACAGTAGTTTGTAACTTGTTTACCTACAAGACAAGTTGCTTGGTCTAAGCGTATTGTTCGCGGGATTCCATGAGTATATGCATAATCACGAAGAAATTTTACTACATTTACCACATTATCATTGTTGAATATTCTTACTGTTGGATATTTTGAATAACGGTCAATACATGTTAAGAAATAAATGTCTTTATCTTTATCATTAATTATCGGACCCCCAAAATCAATCTGTATTTCTTTGTTTGGTTCTTGACAAGCTTTGTGTGGGTGCCATTTAGATTTTGGTATGATGGGTTTCAGATTCTTACCAATATCTGTACACGGGACGCAATCAGATGTTTTTGCTAAAATTTCCCTATGCATGTAGGGCCACCATGCATATTGAGAGAGAGAGATCATCCCCCACTACCCAACTACCCGGGTGCGTCATGTGGATGGATTTGAGCACCGCCTCCTTAATAGAGTTTGGAATGGCCACGCGTTGATCAACACACAGACACCCAGATTTCACATGTAAGTCCTTCCAAAAGGAGTGGATGTATGTGCTCACTTCTTTACAACGGGCCTCATCATCCTGCAGTACACAATCGCGGATCTCTTTCAACACCGCGTCTTTGCTAGTGAGGACCGCAAGGAAAAATTTGGTGAAGAGCTGGTTGAGGTTATTTTCAAATACCTCTTCCCGGGAGAGCTCGATGTCATATTCCTCGGGTGATGATGATGCTTGGGTGTTGCTGGGTCCGGCTCTTGTAGATGAGATGGGGGTAGATTGGGTACGGAATGTCACTCTTGGGGTCTGTGGTGAAGTAGGTGGATTGTTTTGTGGTGCCTCTTTTGCTGACATTTTGATGTGGAGTATTTGCTGTGTGGAGCTAGCTATCAAATGGCAATTAGAATTTTGCGACTGGATTCGCGATGCGAGTGTCGCATCAGATTCAAGCAATTGATTTGCACGGCAATTAAAGTTAGAAATGAATTCAGAATTGTAATTGTTTACTTGTGCTCGAGGAATGAATGGATTAATTGAGGCATTTGAATTATGCGTGCTAATTTCAGCAGGTTTGCAAGAGTGGACGCGCGTCGTGTGTACTTGTTGCTTATAATTACTGGTTATGTGCCGCTTTTGGAAAGGAATTTTATTCGCGTGACTAAATAAAGATGTAATTGCGTCGCGGATACGGGAAATTGTTGCTACCATGAATTCCTCATCGTATTGATTGACACTTTTAGCGTTTTGATTTGGTTGTCGCGAAATATAATCAACTAAGCCCATTCTGGTACCAGGAATATGTTCCATGTTAAAATCAAATGTTAACAAACGGTCAATCCATCGTGTTAATCTACTGTTGTAGGATTTATTAGAGCGGTGTGATTTTAAGACTGAAAGAAGTGCTTTGTGATCTGTTAAAACTGTGAAAGTTTTCCCAAATAGATAATATTTAAAATATTCAATGGCCCAAACCACCCCAAGTAATTCGAGTTCATTTACACTATAGCGTTCTTCATTGCTATTAAGAAAACGAGATGCAAAAGCTATTGTTTTCCACCCTTCACAATCTAATTGTTCAAGCGCAGCGCCTAAGCCTTGGCGGGATGCATCGCATTTGATGCGCGTTTCCAGTGTTGGGTTAAAATGAGTATTTTCTGTAGCGTTTGCAATAATAGTTTTGATGTGTTCAAAATGTAATTGATGATTCTCATTCCAAATAAATTTTTCGTTTTTCTTTAATAAGGGCCGAAGAGGGTGGCATATTTTGGCAAGGTTAGGTATAAATTTGCTTAAATGGTGAACGCTACCTAAGAATGACCGTAAATGTTTCAATGTTTTTGGAGCTTTGATTTCCGCAATTGCCGCTGTTTTAGATTCGATAGGTTTAACACCACTTTGTGAGAATGTGAAGCCAAGCCAATTTATTTGATGTTTTGCGAAGTGGCATTTGCTTAAATTAATTCTAAGGTTATCCGCTTCAAGTTTTTGGAGACATTTGTACACGTATTTAAGGTGCGATTCCTGGGTGCCTTTGCTAACTACAATTATGTCATCCAGAAAACCGTATGTGTTAGTCAGCCCAACCAATGTGTAATCCATTGCCTTTTGAAACTCGGCCGGCATATCCGTAAGGCCATAAAATCCCGTTTTAAAACGATACGTACCTGTTGCTTTGCCGCAAATGATATTAAAATTACAATGACGTGCGCTATCCGGATGCAGCTTTAGTTGGCTATAGCCATATTTTAGATCGATTGTTGAAAAATAGACATTATCTCCCAGATTTGAATTATTAATATGTTGTGAAATTGAATCGATAAGACTATCTATATTCGGCATTTGATACTTGTTTTTGTGGATCGCTTTGTTTAATATTTTCGAATCAAGAGCTAATTTTACAGATTTGTCCTTTTTGACCGTAATTACAATGGGAGAAATGAAGTTTTTATCCGAACATTCTTGTAATTTTTCAATGTGTCCTTGTTCAGAAAGTTTCTTTAGCTCAGCGGATACTTTGTCTAATAAGTTTATAGGAACACGGCGGCCTTTTTGGTGTGATGGGGTATAATGTTTGTGGAATTTTGAACGAACTGTATGTACTTTGGACTTACCAATTCTGGAGATTAGGTCGGGATAATCAATAGCAATCTGTTTTTTGATTGGGCAATATTCTTGATCTACCTGGTTGATTGTTACATGATTACTTGATTGATGTATTGAAAGTCCAAGAGCTGGAAACAAATCTCTACCCAATAGAGAACGATGTCCATCCGCCACTACTTGAATTTCTATTGGATTCGCGTACCAATTGCTGCTTTGAATTGAAGTTTGGAGAATGCCCACCGTATGAATAGGCTCATTTGAAAATGTTTTCAATTGTTTAGGATTCGCTTCGCGTATCCACTTCGATTTTGGGTCATGGGAAATGATTGAGTTCGCCAAGGATCCATTTATTATTGTGCATACGCTGCCCGAATCCACCAGAACATTTGTTGATGTATTGCCGAAAATTACAGGAAGATTGGTTGCGTCCACCGAAGTTGCGGAATCTGTTGAAGATATTACTGCTACACAATTATCTTCATCTGAAGAATAGTTTGACTCCAAATCAGGATCAAAATTGGCCGAAATTTGATTGACATCTTCATTTTGATCATCTTTTTCTACGTTATTGACCCGCGGCTTAGGTTTTGGGTACGAATTGGGATCTTTAGGTTTGCGACAAACCTTTGCGAAGTGGTTTTCAATACCACAGTTATTGCATCATTTTCCCCGAGCGGGACATTTATTACGGTGGTCGGAAGTCCAACTAGATCCACAGAAATGACAGGTTGTAGGCTTTTTCCGTGCTGTTGTATTCATATTGGAGAAAGGGGTAGCATTCGCGATGCGCATCCGTTGTACTTGGTTAACAGTTGAATGTGACTCGGTTTTGCTTGCATTCATTTTTAGTTGGTTGAGCGTGCCCATCTCGATATTAATTGCTATTGCCAATGCTTTTTCCGGGTCTACTGTTTCTTTAAGAAGCTCCTTTTGAATATCTTCATTTTGCATATTCGCGATAAAGACGTCCCGGATGATAGTGTCTCCTTTATCTCCTAGATCACAGTTTTCCGAAAGTTCTTTGAGATGTCCATAGTACTTCTCAATAGGTTCTCCCTTTTGCTGTTTTCGTGTGAGGAAGAGGTATCTATCGAAGGTTATATTATGGATCCGAATGAAAGTTGTATTTAGAACATCCCAAAGATCCTTCGTTGAGATTGTTTCGAGGTTGATGGTTGAATTCTTTGAGTTGAATACGCGCCGCCCTTCCATGCCTAAGCTCAAGTACATCAAAGAAGATGCTTTTCGATCACATAACTTCCACGGTTTGTCACCGCAGAGTATGCCGACTGTAATGACACGTTGACATTGATTTTTCCACGCTGTTTTTGCCTGCTCATTGCGGGTACGTCGATCTCACTCTGATTGTGCCGTCGGGTTGTCAACTGTGTCCTCATATGCTGGTTTTGGAGGGTCCACCAAGAGAAGGTCCACTTCATTTCCCTCTCGGGCGAGAATTGCGAGTTTCAATTGTATTCTCCAAAACTCCCAGCGAATTGGGGGTTCTAGTGTCGCCTTTTCCCAAAAGGGTTGAATTCCAAGTGTGGATTTGCCGCTGTCCTTTGTAGCTGACTGCGCCATGTTATACTCAATCTTATTGAATAGTTTAGGATTCGCGTTGCGAATACTTTGTCTCAAGAATGTGTTAGCAATTGCAGGGCGAATACACAACTAATTGTGTATTACGAATTCTGATTATTGGAAACGCGGTGCGGATCCGCTGCTAAGTTTAACTTAGGACTATGAAGAGCGTTTGCAGAGTAACTTGAATTCAGATTGACTAAATGAAATTATGATTACTAATAATAAACTAGCATGAACAAAATATGAAATAATTTAGTAGACTAATGGGAATATTAATATAGGTGAATAAATAGAAGTCATAACTTTTAGTTATAAAACACATGATATAATCATAGACATAGAGGGTAAATAGTTTAGTACACATAAAGGTTTCGATATATATTTAGGTATCCATACGTATCACATTACTAGATGCTTTTAAATTTAGATATTGAGTTTTAACGTGAGATTTTTGTGTTTGCTCACTTTGTTGTTTGTTTTTTTTTCTCTTAATCTTTCTATTGGCAGGCCTCGTAAGCGCTGTAATGAAGCATTGCATTATTAATTCAATTAGAAGTTTGGGTGTGTAACAATTATTTTAAACTCGGGCTTTTATTTTTGATTATTTCTTCATTTGGTTGACAATTAAGTCAAATATGTAGATGAGCTCTGGTCGGAACATTATGTGCAAACGCGCATTAACGAGACTCCTTGCTTATATTTATTTATACATCGTTAATTATAATGGTTTACTATTCAATGTCGCATGCTCTAAGACTGGTGGTTGTGGGGTGCGGGAAAAGGCTCAATTAGCAAAAAAGAGATTCAGTAGGTTTCACATTCAAGGTAACAACATTTTAAAACTTTAAAGAGATTTTACGGTTTCCTACAAGTTCTTTAAATTCTGTCTGTACAAATTGTTATTCTAAAAATTTTGATTCTCAACAGATGGCGTTTAAGTGGTCCAAAATGTCTTAGGTTTTGGCAAGGATTTTAATTTAGATTAGAAAAATTACTTTTAAAACTCTTATACAGAGTTGCTTTCATGTTGTCTTAAGTGGAAAATTCTTCGATGAAAAAATTTTAAAAACTTTTTTTTATTATGACAACCCTCAGGATGCGATGCGTACATAATATGTTTTTTGATCAGCACTTTTTTTCAATTAAACTCTGTCCAATCTTTCAACATCAACTAAGTGATTCAGTTTGACGATAATTTTGCTAGCTGCAGTTTTGTATCTCGGAAAAAGTTAGAGACGAGATAGAAGAAACTTTCTTGAGAATATCAAATATCTGTTTTTGTATAATCTTTTATGTATTTTGTTGTACCAAGTTTTTTGGTAAAGTTCAGGAGTAGCAAAGTACAGTATTGCGCGTTTTAAGCGAGAACATATTATTATCGGTGAAAAATCAGGACAATTTTTTGCTA
Source organism: Convolutriloba macropyga (assembly GCF_964194025.1). Lineage (NCBI taxonomy): Eukaryota > Metazoa > Xenacoelomorpha > Acoela > Convolutidae > Convolutriloba > Convolutriloba macropyga. The sequence goes on from NC_134470.1 coordinate 15,417,093, forward strand.
TCAGCCTTCGATCAGACTTGCTCTCTTTGATTTGTCTTAGTACATCTATTGTTATAATTTCCAAGACAATTGAAACTCAGAATGTCAACAAAACAAATAACGAATCTATATCGCTTTGCAGAGAGATAAAATTGTTGAAAAAAAAAACAAATGAAAAATTGAACCGTAATCATTTCAAAAATTGTCTTTATTTGGAAACAGTATCAAAACTGATATCTCATGAAAAACTGTAAAAAATTCGATTTCATTGTTTCTCAGTAAAAATATTGCCAACTTAAACTTTCAAGATATGAGTGATAATCATAACGTTCTGAGCATAAACATAGCGTTTGGAAACAAGATAGCAACAATTGTGTCCAATATTATCTCCACAAAGGTAAAGTATCTTTTAGGAAGTTTTGAGTTTCAAAGTTCTCCAGTCTATGGTATTATCTCCTCGACAAATAATACTTTGGAGGATCAGATTTTCACGAAAAGACACTCAATTTGTGAGAGAGAACAGTACTTTCTGGTCATAAGTCAAACATTTGAAAACAAAAAAGAGACAACAAAAATGATTATAAACCACTTAGATGGAAATATCTCATAGGAAGATTCGAGTTTTAAAAGTTTTTGAATCTGTAGTACAAGTTTATTGAACGGCTTTTCTTCAGACTATCTGTGAAAATTAAAAACCAGGTTTTTTAAAAGAAGAAATCAAACGAAAATGAAGCATAGAGAATAATTACTTACTTTGGAACAAAGAGAATAGTTTGCTATATATTTTGACTAGTTGATCATAAATCTTGAATTGTTTCAAATATAAATTAGTTCACATCTTCTTTTCAGAGCTTGGTAAGCTAATTTTTATCAAAAACTGGACTGTGAAATGTAGAAAATGGACATTTTACTAAAAAAAAGACACATACTAAATTAACTCAAACAGCATTATGTTCAAAGAATGTTCAAAGGCAGTTTCGTATTCTATTGTTCTAGAAAATATTTTTTCTTGCATGTCAAATTCGTTTCTTATCTAAAAAACTCTTCATAAACAGTAGAAGTTTTGAAACGTCCAAATATTTACAGAACAGTAAAATGATTTCAATAAGAGTTCAGGGTAGCCTATTATAGCTTGGACGTTTACCATATAGAAGGTAAACTTTTTTGAAAATATTTCACCTGCTAAGATATCATGAACAACTGTCAATTAAAGTTGTCATAAACAAGTTTTTCTGATGATTTTCTGGTACATTTTTGTGGAACGAAGAGAAGGCATTCTTTTTTTGAGGTTTATATCTGTGTTTATATCTTCTTTTCTCGGAGAAATTAAATTACAGCAAAGTCCCAAGTAATTCTTCGGCATTTGGACATATAAACTCTGAAAGCCTGTATTTTTTTTTAGAAAAAATGATACAGTGCTACTCATGAGAACTTCGGAAACGTTTAGCTCAAAAAACACCAATAATTTGACCAATCTAACCAGAAAAAAATGTATATTTTTGTAAAGTCTGTACACGTTAGGAATCACCGTAAGAAAGACGCCCGATTTGAGAAATGGCATTTAAAAATCAATAGAACTTATCGCTTCAGAATGGAGTTCTGACGGTTTGGGTTTTTTCCATTTGTTCATTATGCTTTCATTTTTGTTTTCTTTATCGGATATTCTTTAGATTTTTGTTACAAATATTGCTTTGCCAAAAATTTTTTGAACGGTTTTGTGTCGTTAAACCGATTTTTTTGGTTTACCCTTATTTGTCCACTCTTATTGAGACGAACGAGAACCGTAAACAGGAGCAAAACAATTCATTACTCTTCTACGCCATAGTGTCTTAAAGAGATGGCTGTTAAATTTTCCACAATCGATGGAGGAAATATCATTGAGTGCTATTGTATTGTGTGTTTTTGGTAAAAACGTATAGGTTACGCTCCTTAAGAAAAAAATAGCTGAATGAATTTGGAATATATATTTCAGTCTTTTCATTATGTTACAGTAAAAGCAAGACATAATTTTCAGGGAAGATATTGAATTAATGCTTTGCGAATACTTTGTCTCAAGAATGTGTTAGCAATTGCAGGGCGATTACACAACTAATTGTGTATTACGAATTCTGATTATTGGAAACGCGGTTCGGATCCGCTGCTAAGTTTAACTTAGGACTATGAAGAGCGTTTGCAGAGTAACTTGAATTCAGATTGACTAAATGAAATTATGATTACTAATAATAAACTAGCATGAACAAAATATGAAATAATTTAGTAGACTAATGGGAATATTAATATAGGTGAATAAATAGAAGTCATAACTTTTAGTTATAAAACACATGATATAATTATAGACATAGAGGGTAAATAGTTTAGTACACATAAAGGTTTCGATATATATTTAGGTATCCATACGTATCACATTTCCCTCGTGACAAAAAAAATTTTAATGTATTTACAATTTTTTAGAATCAACACAAAACATGAAATTGAATGGGATGAACATAACTTAACTCAAAATGTAGAGGTACTACAATTGTTAAATAATTTTGGAAGCGTAAAGCGAATACGCGTCAAATTCTCAACATGTAAACTGAATACATTATACTGAATAATTGAAATGCACACACAGAAATAAATGGATTCGCAGGGCGAATACTGGAAGAAATTAAAGACTAACAATTGAAGAGTAACTGTAATAAATTAAAAGCAAAGTTAACATAAAAATTGGATCAGAGGGGCGGGAACAAGACTAAAAAAATGATTGTAGTTTAAGATAGTTTTGCTGAGTTTTTGGACTTAAATTTCATTCTCTGCATCCCAAACCGACATTTCCCGTTCTTGCTCACATTCAAAATATCTAACTCTGGGGTCCGGTGGTGAAACTTGCCTCAATTGTAAGTCGGGTCGGGGTGCTGACGGGATTCTTGATTGTTCGGCAGTTTGAATAAGAGCTACCACCAAATCTGTTTGTTTTGATATTTTCTTATCTTTTTTATTCTTGCGCTTCTTTGGTTGAGCGGAATTTGATGAAGCCAGGGAACTTGTTGGGGAAATGTCTGCATCTGTGAAGCCATAAAATTGGGGTCGATTGCGCTTGCGGCCTTTTGTTTGGTCGTCTTGTGCCTGTGCGGGGGATACTTGTGATGAAGGTGTAGGTGGAGCCGGTACAATCGAAATTAAAGGTTGGTCTTGAGCTGGTACATCTTCGTGCATATCATCTGTGAGAACATTATGGCGTCTTTTGAGCTGCGGTTTGGTCGGTTTGCGTACCGTTAGCGCACGCGATACATTCGAGTTTACAGATGATACTACCGATGTAGTGTCCCGTTGGCGGTGTCTGATTTTTATTTCGCCCATCTTCTGTTTCTTAAGATCGTTACTATGTTTCGCGATCTTAAATTCTGTGGTCTTTTCGTAGGGAGCAGGGCGTCGCTGAGCATATACCCACAAATTGGTGGATCTTTCAGCTTTGGTTCCAAATTTTGCGAGATCACTACCTCGAACCTTTACTGGGGCTCTGCCAGGCTCGTTGATGATCGTCGTTGTTGGTGACGACTTTGTAACGAAAGATCCAGGCTTTAGTACTTCGTACAGACCCGCCAACTGTCGTTTTGCTCCTTTCTTTTGTGGTAGTTTTCGGGCCAGTTTGACTTTAAAGGACTGTTCTGTCCTTGGTATAGGGTCCGTAATCTGCGGATGTGTAATGAAACGGGACTCTTTGTTGTCGGATTCCCGATAGCGCTGACCTGCATCTAAAGAGGCCTGACACATCTTTTGCTCAATTTCGATGTCACTTCTGTTGGCACTGATCCATCCATTTTCGTCCAGCAAGTCCTCCGCAGAAACTGTTTCAGCATCTAAATAGTGATTAACAATTTTTTCATAAGTTAGATTTTGACTTGATGGAAGTGTGCTAATATTCCTTAAAGGAGTATTTGCAGGACGACCGAAATGAGCTTCAAAAGGTGTTATCTTTGTTGTTTTCTGTTTAGTTAATCGTAAATCAGAGACTATTTGTTTGTTTGCTTTAGCTGTGGAATATGTATCTTTATTTTCGGCTTTCATGCAAGATAAACGTCTTTTAATTGTTTGGATCATTCGCTCCACCAATCCAATAGCTCTATGATCACCGACCGGAGCGTCGAGAATGTCGATATTATTTTCGTTACAGTAGTTTGTAACTTGTTTACCTACAAGACAAGTTGCTTGGTCTAAGCGTATTGTTCGCGGGATTCCATGAGTATATGCATAATCACGAAGAAATTTTACTACATTTACCACATTATCATTGTCGAATATTCCTACTGTTGGATATTTTGAATAACGGTCAATACATGTTAAGAAATAAATGTCTTTATCTTTATCATTAATTATCGGACCCCCAAAATCAATCTGTATTTCTTTGTTTGGTTCTTGACAAGCTTTGTGTGGGTGCCATTTAGATTTTGGTATGATGGGTTTCAGATTCTTACCAATATCTGTACACGGGACGCAATCAGATGTTTTTGCTAAAATTTCTCTATGCATGTAGGGCCACCATGCATATTGAGAGAGAGAGATCATCCCCCACTACCCAACTACCCGGGTGCGTCATGTGGATGGATTTGAGCACCGCCTCCTTAATAGAGTTTGGAATGGCCACGCGTTGATCAACACACAGACACCCAGATTTCACATGTAAGTCCTTCCAAAAGGAGTGGATGTATGTGCTCACTTCTTTACAACGGGCCTCATCATCCTGCAGTACACAATCGCGGATCTCTTTCAACACCGCGTCTTTGCTAGTGAGGACCGCAAGGAAAAATTTGGTGAAGAGCTGGTTGAGGTTATTTTCAAATACCTCTTCCCGGGAGAGCTCGATGTCATATTCCTCGGGTGATGATGATGCTTGGGTGTTGCTGGGTCCGGCTCTTGTAGATGAGATGGGGGTAGATTGGGTACGGAATGTCACTCTTGGGGTGTGTGGTGAAGTAGGTGGATTGTTTTGTGGTGCCTCTTTTGCTGACATTTTGATGTGGAGTATTTGCTGTGTGGAGCTAGCTATCAAATGGCAATTAGAATTTTGCGACTGGATTCGCGATGCGAGTGTCGCATCAGATTCAAGCAATTGATTTGCACGGCAATTAAAGTTAGAAATGAATTCAGAATTGTAATTGTTTACTTGTGCTCGAGGAATGAATGGATTAATTGAGGCATTTGAATTATGCGTGCTAATTTCAGCAGGTTTGCAAGAGTGGACGCGCGTCGTGTGTACTTGTTGCTTATAATTACTGGTTATGTGCCGCTTTTGGAAAGGAATTTTATTCGCGTGACTAAATAAAGATGTAATTGCGTCGCGGATACGGGAAATTGTTGCTACCATGAATTCCTCATCGTATTGATTGACACTTTTAGCGTTTTGATTTGGTTGTCGCGAAATATAATCAACTAAGCCCATTCTGGTACCAGGAATATGTTCCATGTTAAAATCAAATGTTAACAAACGGTCAATCCATCGTGTTAATCTACTGTTGTAGGATTTATTAGAGCGGTGTGATTTTAAGACTGAAAGAAGTGCTTTGTGATCTGTTAAAACTGTGAAAGTTTTCCCAAATAGATAATATTTAAAATATTCAATGGCCCAAACCACCCCAAGTAATTCGAGTTCATTTACACTATAGCGTTCTTCATTGCTATTAAGAAAACGAGATGCAAAAGCTATTGTTTTCCACCCTTCACAATCTAATTGTTCAAGCGCAGCGCCTAAGCCTTGGCGGGATGCATCGCATTTGATGCGCGTTTCCAGTGTTGGGTTAAAATGAGTATTTTCTGTAGCGTTTGCAATAACAGTTTTGATGTGTTCAAAATGTAATTGATGATTCTCATTCCAAATAAATTTTTCGTTTTTCTTTAATAAGGGCCGAAGAGGGTGGCATATTTTGGCAAGGTTAGGTATAAATTTGCTTAAATGGTGAACGCTACCTAAGAATGACCGTAAATGTTTCAATGTTTTTGGAGCTTTGATTTCCGCAATTGCCGCTGTTTTAGATTCGATAGGTTTAACACCACTTTGTGAGAATGTGAAGCCAAGCCAATTTATTTGATGTTTTGCGAAGTGGCATTTGCTTAAATTAATTCTAAGGTTATCCGCTTCAAGTTTTTGGAGACATTTGTACACGTATTTAAGGTGCGATTCCTGGGTGCCTTTGCTAACTACAATTATGTCATCCAGAAAACCGTATGTGTTAGTCAGCCCAACCAATGTGTAATCCATTGCCTTTTGAAACTCGGCCGGCATATCCGTAAGGCCATAAAATCCCGTTTTAAAACGATACGTACCTGTTGCTTTGCCGCAAATGATATTAAAATTACAATGACGTGCGCTATCCGGATGCAGCTTTAGTTGGCTATAGCCATATTTTAGATCGATTGTTGAAAAATAGACATTATCTCCCAGATTTGAATTATTAATATGTTGTGAAATTGAATCGATAAGACTATCTATATTCGGCATTTGATACTTGTTTTTGTGGATCGCTTTGTTTAATATTTTCGAATCAAGAGCTAATTTTACAGATTTGTCCTTTTTGACCGTAATTACAATGGGAGAAATGAAGTTTTTATCCGAACATTCTTGTAATTTTTCAATGTGTCCTTGTTCAGAAAGTTTCTTTAGCTCAGCGGATACTTTGTCTAATAAGTTTATAGGAACACGGCGGCCTTTTTGGTGTGATGGGGTATAATGTTTGTGGAATTTTGAACGAACTGTATGTACTTTGGACTTACCAATTCTGGAGATTAGGTCGGGATAATCAATAGCAATCTGTTTTTTGATTGGGCAATATTCTTGATCTACCTGGTTGATTGTTACATGATTACTTGATTGATGTATTGAAAGTCCAAGAGCTGGAAACAAATCTCTACCCAATAGAGAACGATGTCCATCCGCCACTACTTGAATTTCTATTGGATTCGCGTACCAATTGCTGCTTTGAATTGAAGTTTGGAGAATGCCCACCGTATGAATAGGCTCATTTGAAAATGTTTTCAATTGTTTAGGATTCGCTTCGCGTATCCACTTCGATTTTGGGTCATGGGAAATGATTGAGTTCGCCAAGGATCCATTTATTATTGTGCATACGCTGCCCGAATCCACCAGAACATTTGTTGATGTATTGCCGAAAATTACAGGAAGATTGGTTGCGTCCACCGAAGTTGCGGAATCTGTTGAAGATATTACTGCTACACATTTATCTTCATCTGAAGAATAGTTTGACTCCAAATCAGGATCAAAATTGGCCGAAATTTGATTGACATCTTCATTTTGATCATCTTTTTCTACGTTATTGACCCGCGGCTTAGGTTTTGGGTACGAATTGGGATCTTTAGGTTTGCGACAAACCTTTGCGAAGTGGTTTTCAATACCACAGTTATTGCATCATTTTCCCCGAGCGGGACATTTATTACGGTGGTCGGAAGTCCAACTAGATCCACAGAAATGACAGGTTGTAGGCTTTTTCCGTGCTGTTGTATTCATATTGGAGAAAGGGGTAGCATTCGCGATGCGCATCCGTTGTACTTGGTTAACAGTTGAATGTGACTCGGTTTTGCTTGCATTCATTTTTAGTTGGTTGAGCGTACCCATCTCGATATTAATTGCTATTGCCAATGCTTTTTCCGGGTCTACTGTTTCTTTAAGAAGCTCCTTTTGAATATCTTCATTTTGCATATTCGCGATAAAGACGTCCCGGATGATAGTGTCTCCTTTATCTCCTAGATCACAGTTTTCCGAAAGTTCTTTGAGATGTCCATAGTACTTCTCAATAGGTTCTCCCTTTTGCTGTTTTCGTGTGAGGAAGAGGTATCTATCGAAGGTTATATTATGGATCCGAATGAAAGTTGTATTTAGAACATCCCAAAGATCCTTCGTTGAGATTGTTTCGAGGTTGATGGTTGAATTCTTTGAGTTGAATACGCGCCGCCCTTCCATGCCTAAGCTCAAGTACATCAAAGAAGATGCTTTTCGATCACATAACTTCCACGGTTTGTCACCGCAGAGTATGCCGACTGTAATGACACGTTGACATTGATTTTTCCACGCTGTTTTTGCCTGCTCATTGCGGGTACGTCGATCTCACTCTGATTGTGCCGTCGGGTTGTCAACTGTGTCCTCATATGCTGGTTTTGGAGGGTCCACCAAGAGAAGGTCCACTTCATTTCCCTCTCGGGCGAGAATTGCGAGTTTCAATTGTATTCTCCAAAACTCCCAGCGAATTGGGGGTTCTAGTGTCGCCTTTTCCCAAAAGGGTTGAATTCCAAGTGGGGATTTGCCGCTGTCCTTTGTAGCTGACTGCGCCATGTTATACTCAATCTTATTGAATAGTTTAGGATTCGCGTTGCGAATACTTTGTCTCAAGAATGTGTTAGCAATTGCAGGGCGAATACACAACTAATTGTGTATTACGAATTCTGATTATTGGAAACGCGGTGCGGATCCGCTGCTAAGTTTAACTTAGGACTATGAAGAGCGTTTGCAGAGTAACTTGAATTCAGATTGACTAAATGAAATTATGATTACTAATAATAAACTAGCATGAACAAAATATGAAATAATTTAGTAGACTAATGGGAATATTAATATAGGTGAATAAATAGAAGTCATAACTTTTAGTTATAAAACACATGATATAATCATAGACATAGAGGGTAAATAGTTTAGTACACATAAAGGTTTCGATATATATTTAGGTATCCATACGTATCACATTACTAGATGCTTTTAAATTTAGATATTGAGTTTTAACGTGAGATTTTTGTGTTTGCTCACTTTGTTGTTTGTTTTTTTTTCTCTTAATCTTTCTATTGGCAGGCCTCGTAAGCGCTGTAATGAAGCATTGCATTATTAATTCAATTAGAAGTTTGGGTGTGTAACAATTATTTTAAACTCGGGCTTTTATTTTTGATTATTTCTTCATTTGGTTGACAATTAAGTCAAATATGTAGATGAGCTCTGGTCGGAACATTATGTGCAAACGCGCATTAACGAGACTCCTTGCTTATATTTATTTATACATCGTTAATTATAATGGTTTACTATTCAATGTCGCATGCTCTAAGACTGGTGGTTGTGGGGTGCGGGAAAAGGCTCAATTAGCAAAAAAGAGATTCAGTAGGTTTCACATTCAAGGTAACAACATTTTAAAACTTTAAAGAGATTTTACGGTTTCCTACAAGTTCTTTAAATTCTGTCTGTACAAATTGTTATTCTAAAAATTTTGATTCTCAACAGATGGCGTTTAAGTGGTCCAAAATGTCTTAGGTTTTGGCAAGGATTTTAATTTAGATTAGAAAAATTACTTTTAAAACTCTTATACAGAGTTGCTTTCATGTTGTCTTAAGTGGAAAATTCTTCGATGAAAAAATTTTAAAAACTTTTTTTTATTATGACAACCCTCAGGATGCGATGCGTACATAATATGTTTTTTGATCAGCACTTTTTTTCAATTAAACTCTGTCCAATCTTTCAACATCAACTAAGTGATTCAGTTTGACGATAATTTTGCTAGCTGCAGTTTTGTATCTCGGAAAAAGTTAGAGACGAGATAGAAGAAACTTTCTTGAGAATATCAAATATCTGTTTTTGTATAATCTTTTATGTATTTTGTTGTACCAAGTTTTTTGGTAAAGTTCAGGAGTAGCAAAGTACAGTATTGCGCGTTTTAAGCGAGAACATATTATTATCGGTGAAAAATCAGGACAATTTTTTGCTATCAGCCTTCGATCAGACTTGCTCTCTTTGATTTGTCTTAGTACATCTATTGTTATAATTTCCAAGACAATTGAAACTCAGAATGTCAACAAAACAAATAACGAATCTATATCGCTTTGCAGAGAGATAAAATTGTTGAAAAAAAACAAATGAAAAATTGAACCGTAATCATTTCAAAAATTGTCTTTATTTGGAAACAGTATCAAAACTGATATCTCATGAAAAACTGTAAAAAATTCGATTTCATTGTTTCTCAGTAAAAATATTGCCAACTTAAACTTTCAAGATATGAGTGATAATCATAACGTTCTGAGCATAAACATAGCGTTTGGAAACAAGATAGCAACAATTGTGTCCAATATTATCTCCACAAAGGTAAAGCATCTTTTAGGAAGTTTTGAGTTTCAAAGTTCTCCAGTCTATGGTATTATCTCCTCGACAAATAATACTTTGGAGGATCAGATTTTCACGAAAAGACACTCAATTTGTGAGAGAGAACAGTACTTTCTGGTCATAAGTCAAACATTTGAAAACAAAAAAGAGACAACAAAAATGATTATAAACCACTTAGATGGAAATATCTCATAGGAAGATTCGAGTTTTAAAAGTTTTTGAATCTGTAGTACAAGTTTATTGAACGGCTTTTCTTCAGACTATCTGTGAAAATTAAAAACCAGGTTTTTTAAAAGAAGAAATCAAACGAAAATGAAGCATAGAGAATAATTACTTACTTTGGAACAAAGAGAATAGTTTGCTATATATTTTGACTAGTTGATCATAAATCTTGAATTGTTTCAAATATAAATTAGTTCACATCTTCTTTTCAGAGCTTGGTAAGCTAATTTTTATCAAAAACTGGACTGTGAAATGTAGAAAATGGACATTTTACTAAAAAAAAGACACATACTAAATTAACTCAAACAGCATTATGTTCAAAGAATGTTCAAAGGCAGTTTCGTATTCTATTGTTCTAGAAAATATTTTTTCTTGCATGTCAAATTCGTTTCTTATCTAAAAAACTCTTCATAAACAGTAGAAGTTTTGAAACGTCCAAATATTTACAGAACAGTAAAATGATTTCAATAAGAGTTCAGGGTAGCCTATTATAGCTTGGACGTTTACCATATAGAAGGTAAACTTTTTTGAAAATATTTCACCTGCTAAGATATCATGAACAACTGTCAATTAAAGTTGTCATAAACAAGTTTTTCTGATGATTTTCTGGTACATTTTTGTGGAACGAAGAGAAGGCATTCTTTTTTTGAGGTTTATATCTGTGTTTATATCTTCTTTTCTCGGAGAAATTAAATTACAGCAAAGTCCCAAGTAATTCTTCGGCATTTGGACATATAAACTCTGAAAGCCTGTATTTTTTTTTAGAAAAAATGATACAGTGCTACTCATGAGAACTTCGGAAACGTTTAGCTCAAAAAACACCAATAATTTGACCAATCTAACCAGAAAAAAATGTATATTTTTGTAAAGTCTGTACACGTTAGGAATCACCGTAAGAAAGACGCCCGATTTGAGAAATGGCATTTAAAAATCAATAGAACTTATCGCTTCAGAATGGAGTTCTGACGGTTTGGGTTTTTTCCATTTGTTCATTATGCTTTCATTTTTGTTTTCTTTATCGGATATTCTTTAGATTTTTGTTACAAATATTGCTTTGCCAAAAATTTTTTGAACGGTTTTGTGTCGTTAAACCGATTTTTTTGGTTTACCCTTATTTGTCCACTCTTATTGAGACGAACGAGAACCGTAAACAGGAGCAAAACAATTCATTACTCTTCTACGCCATAGTGTCTTAAAGAGATGGCTGTTAAATTTTCCACAATCGATGGAGGAAATATCATTGAGTGCTATTGTATTGTGTGTTTTTGGTAAAAACGTATAGGTTACGCTCCTTAAGAAAAAAATAGCTGAATGAATTTGGAATATATATTTCAGTCTTTTCATTATGTTACAGTAAAAGCAAGACATAATTTTCAGGGAAGATATTGAATTAATGCTTTGCGAATACTTTGTCTCAAGAATGTGTTAGCAATTGCAGGGCGATTACACAACTAATTGTGTATTACGAATTCTGATTATTGGAAACGCGGTTCGGATCCGCTGCTAAGTTTAACTTAGGACTATGAAGAGCGTTTGCAGAGTAACTTGAATTCAGATTGACTAAATGAAATTATGATTACTAATAATAAACTAGCATGAACAAAATATGAAATAATTTAGTAGACTAATGGGAATATTAATATAGGTGAATAAATAGAAGTCATAACTTTTAGTTATAAAACACATGATATAATTATAGACATAGAGGGTAAATAGTTTAGTACACATAAAGGTTTCGATATATATTTAGGTATCCATACGTATCACATTTCCCTCGTGACAAAAAAAATTTTAATGTATTTACAATTTTTTAGAATCAACACAAAACATGAAATTGAATGGGATGAACATAACTTAACTCAAAATGTAGAGGTACTACAATTGTTAAATAATTTTGGAAGCGTAAAGCGAATACGCGTCAAATTCTCAACATGTAAACTGAATACATTATACTGAATAATTGAAATGCACACACAGAAATAAATGGATTCGCAGGGCGAATACTGGAAGAAATTAAAGACTAACAATTGAAGAGTAACTGTAATAAATTAAAAGCAAAGTTAACATAAAAATTGGATCAGAGGGGCGGGAACAAGACTAAAAAAATGATTGTAGTTTAAGATAGTTTTGCTGAGTTTTTGGACTTAAATTTCATTCTCTGCATCCCAAACCGACATTTCCCGTTCTTGCTCACATTCAAAATATCTAACTCTGGGGTCCGGTGGTGAAACTTGCCTCAATTGTAAGTCGGGTCGGGGTGCTGACGGGATTCTTGATTGTTCGGCAGTTTGATTAAGAGCTACCACCAAATCTGTTTGTTTTGATATTTTCTTATCTTTTTTATTCTTGCGCTTCTTTGGTTGAGCGGAATTTGATGAAGCCAGGGAACTTGTTGGGGAAATGTCTGCATCTGTGAAGCCATAAAATTGGGGTCGATTGCGCTTGCGGCCTTTTGTTTGGTCGTCTTGTGCCTGTGCGGGGGATACTTGTGATGAAGGTGTAGGTGGAGCCGGTACAATCGAAATTAAAGGTTGGTCTTGAGCTGGTACATCTTCGTGCATATCATCTGTGAGAACATTATGGCGTCTTTTGAGCTGCGGTTTGGTCGGTTTGCGTACCGTTAGCGCACGCGATACATTCGAGTTTACAGATGATACTACCGATGTAGTGTCCCGTTGGCGGTGTCTGATTTTTATTTCGCCCATCTTCTGTTTCTTAAGATCGTTACTATGTTTCGCGATCTTAAATTCTGTGGTCTTTTCGTAGGGAGCAGGGCGTCGCTGAGCATATACCCACAAATTGGTGGATCTTTCAGCTTTGGTTCCAAATTTTGCGAGATCACTACCTCGAACCTTTACTGGGGCTCTGCCAGGCTCGTTGATGATCGTCGTTGTTGGTGACGACTTTGTAACGAAAGATCCAGGCTTTAGTACTTCGTACAGACCCGCCAACTGTCGTTTTGCTCCTTTCTTTTGTGGTAGTTTTCGGGCCAGTTTGACTTTAAAGGACTGTTCTGTCCTTGGTATAGGGTCCGTAATCTGCGGATGTGTAATGAAACGGGACTCTTTGTTGTCGGATTCCCGATAGCGCTGACCTGCATCTAAAGAGGCCTGACACATCTTTTGCTCAATTTCGATGTCACTTCTGTTGGCACTGATCCATCCATTTTCGTCCAGCAAGTCCTCCGCAGAAACTGTTTCAGCATCTAAATAGTGATTAACAATTTTTTCATAAGTTAGATTTTGACTTGATGGAAGTGTGCTAATATTCCTTAAAGGAGTATTTGCAGGACGACCGAAATGAGCTTCAAAAGGTGTTATCTTTGTTGTTTTCTGTTTAGTTAATCGTAAATCAGAGACTATTTGTTTGTTTGCTTTAGCTGTGGAATATGTATCTTTATTTTCGGCTTTCATGCAAGATAAACGTCTTTTAATTGTTTGGATCATTCGCTCCACCAATCCAATAGCTCTATGATCACCGACCGGAGCGTCGAGAATGTCGATATTATTTTCGTTACAGTAGTTTGTAACTTGTTTACCTACAAGACAAGTTGCTTGGTCTAAGCGTATTGTTCGCGGGATTCCATGAGTATATGCATAATCACGAAGAAATTTTACTACATTTACCACATTATCATTGTCGAATATTCTTACTGTTGGATATTTTGAATAACGGTCAATACATGTTAAGAAATAAATGTCTTTATCTTTATCATTAATTATCGGACCCCCAAAATCAATCTGTATTTCTTTGTTTGGTTCTTGACAAGCTTTGTGTGGGTGCCATTTAGATTTTGGTATGATGGGTTTCAGATTCTTACCAATATCTGTACACGGGACGCAATCAGATGTTTTTGCTAAAATTTCCCTATGCATGTAGGGCCACCATGCATATTGAGAGAGAGAGATCATCCCCCACTACCCAACTACCCGGGTGCGTCATGTGGATGGATTTGAGCACCGCCTCCTTAATAGAGTTTGGAATGGCCACGCGTTGATCAACACACAGACACCCAGATTTCACATGTAAGTCCTTCCAAAAGGAGTGGATGTATGTGCTCACTTCTTTACAACGGGCCTCATCATCCTGCAGTACACAATCGCGGATCTCTTTCAACACCGCGTCTTTGCTAGTGAGGACCGCAAGGAAAAATTTGGTGAAGAGCTGGTTGAGGTTATTTTCAAATACCTCTTCCCGGGAGAGCTCGATGTCATATTCCTCGGGTGATGATGATGCTTGGGTGTTGCTGGGTCCGGCTCCTGTAGATGAGATGGGGGTAGATTGGGTACGGAATGTCACTCTTGGGGTGTGTGGTGAAGTAGGTGGATTGTTTTGTGGTGCCTCTTTTGCTGACATTTTGATGTGGAGTATTTGCTGTGTGGAGCTAGCTATCAAATGGCAATTAGAATTTTGCGACTGGATTCGCGATGCGAGTGTCGCATCAGATTCAAGCAATTGATTTGCACGGCAATTAAAGTTAGAAATGAATTCAGAATTGTAATTGTTTACTTGTGCTCGAGGAATGAATGGATTAATTGAGGCATTTGAATTATGCGTGCTAATTTCAGCAGGTTTGCAAGAGTGGACGCGCGTCGTGTGTACTTGTTGCTTATAATTACTGGTTATGTGCCGCTTTTGGAAAGGAATTTTATTCGCGTGACTAAATAAAGATGTAATTGCGTCGCGGATACGGGAAATTGTTGCTACCATGAATTCCTCATCGTATTGATTGACACTTTTAGCGTTTTGATTTGGTTGTCGCGAAATATAATCAACTAAGCCCATTCTGGTACCAGGAATATGTTCCATGTTAAAATCAAATGTTAACAAACGGTCAATCCATCGTGTTAATCTACTGTTGTAGGATTTATTAGAGCGGTGTGATTTTAAGACTGAAAGAAGTGCTTTGTGATCTGTTAAAACTGTGAAAGTTTTCCCAAATAGATAATATTTAAAATATTCAATGGCCCAAACCACCCCAAGTAATTCGAGTTCATTTACACTATAGCGTTCTTCATTGCTATTAAGAAAACGAGATGCAAAAGCTATTGTTTTCCACCCTTCACAATCTAATTGTTCAAGCGCAGCGCCTAAGCCTTGGCGGGATGCATCGCATTTGATGCGCGTTTCCAGTGTTGGGTTAAAATGAGTATTTTCTGTAGCGTTTGCAATAACAGTTTTGATGTGTTCAAAATGTAATTGATGATTCTCATTCCAAATAAATTTTTCGTTTTTCTTTAATAAGGGCCGAAGAGGGTGGCATATTTTGGCAAGGTTAGGTATAAATTTGCTTAAATGGTGAACGCTACCTAAGAATGACCGTAAATGTTTCAATGTTTTTGGAGCTTTGATTTCCGCAATTGCCGCTGTTTTAGATTCGATAGGTTTAACACCACTTTGTGAGAATGTGAAGCCAAGCCAATTTATTTGATGTTTTGCGAAGTGGCATTTGCTTAAATTAATTCTAAGGTTATCCGCTTCAAGTTTTTGGAGACATTTGTACACGTATTTAAGGTGCGATTCCTGGGTGCCTTTGCTAACTACAATTATGTCATCCAGAAAACCGTATGTGTTAGTCAGCCCAACCAATGTGTAATCCATTGCCTTTTGAAACTCGGCCGGCATATCCGTAAGGCCATAAAATCCCGTTTTAAAACGATACGTACCTGTTGCTTTGCCGCAAATGATATTAAAATTACAATGACGTGCGCTATCCGGATGCAGCTTTAGTTGGCCATAGCCATATTTTAGATCGATTGTTGAAAAATAGACATTATCTCCCAGATTTGAATTATTAATATGTTGTGAAATTGAATCGATAAGACTATCTATATTCGGCATTTGATACTTGTTTTTGTGGATCGCTTTGTTTAATATTTTCGAATCAAGAGCTAATTTTACAGATTTGTCCTTTTTGACCGTAATTACAATGGGAGAAATGAAGTTTTTATCCGAACATTCTTGTAATTTTTCAATGTGTCCTTGTTCAGAAAGTTTCTTTAGCTCAGCGGATACTTTGTCTAATAAGTTTATAGGAACACGGCGGCCTTTTTGGTGTGATGGGGTATAATGTTTGTGGAATTTTGAACGAACTGTATGTACTTTGGACTTACCAATTCTGGAGATTAGGTCGGGATAATCAATAGCAATCTGTTTTTTGATTGGGCAATATTCTTGATCTACCTGGTTGATTGTTACATGATTACTTGATTGATGTATTGAAAGTCCAAGAGCTGGAAACAAATCTCTACCCAATAGAGAACGATGTCCATCCGCCACTACTTGAATTTCTATTGGATTCGCGTACCAATTGCTGCTTTGAATTGAAGTTTGGAGAATGCCCACCGTATGAATAGGCTCATTTGAAAATGTTTTCAATTGTTTAGGATTCGCTT
This sequence comes from Convolutriloba macropyga, assembly GCF_964194025.1. Classification (NCBI taxonomy): domain Eukaryota; kingdom Metazoa; phylum Xenacoelomorpha; order Acoela; family Convolutidae; genus Convolutriloba; species Convolutriloba macropyga. The sequence continues at coordinate 15,433,815 of NC_134470.1, forward strand.
CGCGTATCCACTTCGATTTTGGGTCATGGGAAATGATTGAGTTCGCCAAGGATCCATTTATTATTGTGCATACGCTGCCCGAATCCACCAGAACATTTGTTGATGTATTGCCGAAAATTACAGGAAGATTGGTTGCGTCCACCGAAGTTGCGGAATCTGTTGAAGATATTACTGCTACACAATTATCTTCATCTGAAGAATAGTTTGACTCCAAATCAGGATCAAAATTGGCCGAAATTTGATTGACATCTTCATTTTGATCATCTTTTTCTACGTTATTGACCCGCGGCTTAGGTTTTGGGTACGAATTGGGATCTTTAGGTTTGCGACAAACCTTTGCGAAGTGGTTTTCAATACCACAGTTATTGCATCATTTTCCCCGAGCGGGACATTTATTACGGTGGTCGGAAGTCCAACTAGATCCACAGAAATGACAGGTTGTAGGCTTTTTCCGTGCTGTTGTATTCATATTGGAGAAAGGGGTAGCATTCGCGATGCGCATCCGTTGTACTTGGTTAACAGTTGAATGTGACTCGGTTTTGCTTGCATTCATTTTTAGTTGGTTGAGCGTACCCATCTCGATATTAATTGCTATTGCCAATGCTTTTTCCGGGTCTACTGTTTCTTTAAGAAGCTCCTTTTGAATATCTTCATTTTGCATATTCGCGATAAAGACGTCCCGGATGATAGTGTCTCCTTTATCTCCTAGATCACAGTTTTCCGAAAGTTCTTTGAGATGTCCATAGAACTTCTCAATAGGTTCTCCCTTTTGCTGTTTTCGTGTGAGGAAGAGGTATCTATCGAAGGTTATATTATGGATCCGAATGAAAGTTGTATTTAGAACATCCCAAAGATCCTTCGTTGAGATTGTTTCGAGGTTGATGGTTGAATTCTTTGAGTTGAATACGCGCCGCCCTTCCATGCCTAAGCTCAAGTACATCAAAGAAGATGCTTTTCGATCACATAACTTCCACGGTTTGTCACCGCAGAGTATGCCGACTGTAATGACACGTTGACATTGATTTTTCCACGCTGTTTTTGCCTGCTCATTGCGGGTACGTCGATCTCACTCTGATTGTGCCGTCGGGTTGTCAACTGTGTCCTCATATGCTGGTTTTGGAGGGTCCACCAAGAGAAGGTCCACTTCATTTCCCTCTCGGGCGAGAATTGCGAGTTTCAATTGTATTCTCCAAAACTCCCAGCGAATTGGGGGTTCTAGTGTCGCCTTTTCCCAAAAGGGTTGAATTCCAAGTGGGGATTTGCCGCTGTCCTTTGTAGCTGACTGCGCCATGTTATACTCATTCTTATTGAATAGTTTAGGATTCGCGTTGCGAATACTTTGTCTCAAGAATGTGTTAGCAATTGCAGGGCGAATACACAACTAATTGTGTATTACGAATTCTGATTATTGGAAACGCGGTGCGGATCCGCTGCTAAGTTTAACTTAGGACTATGAAGAGCGTTTGCAGAGTAACTTGAATTCAGATTGACTAAATGAAATTATGATTACTAATAATAAACTAGCATGAACAAAATATGAAATAATTTAGTAGACTAATGGGAATATTAATATAGGTGAATAAATAGAAGTCATAACTTTTAGTTATAAAACACATGATATAATCATAGACATAGAGGGTAAATAGTTTAGTACACATAAAGGTTTCGATATATATTTAGGTATCCATACGTATCACATTACTAGATGCTTTTAAATTTAGATATTGAGTTTTAACGTGAGATTTTTGTGTTTGCTCACTTTGTTGTTTGTTTTTTTTTCTCTTAATCTTTCTATTGGCAGGCCTCGTAAGCGCTGTAATGAAGCATTGCATTATTAATTCAATTAGAAGTTTGGGTGTGTAACAATTATTTTAAACTCGGGCTTTTATTTTTGATTATTTCTTCATTTGGTTGACAATTAAGTCAAATATGTAGATGAGCTCTGGTCGGAACATTATGTGCAAACGCGCATTAACGAGACTCCTTGCTTATATTTATTTATACATCGTTAATTATAATGGTTTACTATTCAATGTCGCATGCTCTAAGACTGGTGGTTGTGGGGTGCGGGAAAAGGCTCAATTAGCAAAAAAGAGATTCAGTAGGTTTCACATTCAAGGTAACAACATTTTAAAACTTTAAAGAGATTTTACGGTTTCCTACAAGTTCTTTAAATTCTGTCTGTACAAATTGTTATTCTAAAAATTTTGATTCTCAACAGATGGCGTTTAAGTGGTCCAAAATGTCTTAGGTTTTGGCAAGGATTTTAATTTAGATTAGAAAAATTACTTTTAAAACTCTTATACAGAGTTGCTTTCATGTTGTCTTAAGTGGAAAATTCTTCGATGAAAAAATTTTAAAAACTTTTTTTTATTATGACAACCCTCAGGATGCGATGCGTACATAATATGTTTTTTGATCAGCACTTTTTTTCAATTAAACTCTGTCCAATCTTTCAACATCAACTAAGTGATTCAGTTTGACGATAATTTTGCTAGCTGCAGTTTTGTATCTCGGAAAAAGTTAGAGACGAGATAGAAGAAACTTTCTTGAGAATATCAAATATCTGTTTTTGTATAATCTTTTATGTATTTTGTTGTACCAAGTTTTTTGGTAAAGTTCAGGAGTAGCAAAGTACAGTATTGCGCGTTTTAAGCGAGAACATATTATTATCGGTGAAAAATCAGGACAATTTTTTGCTATCAGCCTTCGATCAGACTTGCTCTCTTTGATTTGTCTTAGTACATCTATTGTTATAATTTCCAAGACAATTGAAACTCAGAATGTCAACAAAACAAATAACGAATCTATATCGCTTTGCAGAGAGATAAAATTGTTGAAAAAAAAACAAATGAAAAATTGAACCGTAATCATTTCAAAAATTGTCTTTATTTGGAAACAGTATCAAAACTGATATCTCATGAAAAACTGTAAAAAATTCGATTTCATTGTTTCTCAGTAAAAATATTGCCAACTTAAACTTTCAAGATATGAGTGATAATCATAACGTTCTGAGCATAAACATAGCGTTTGGAAACAAGATAGCAACAATTGTGTCCAATATTATCTCCACAAAGGTAAAGCATCTTTTAGGAAGTTTTGAGTTTCAAAGTTCTCCAGTCTATGGTATTATCTCCTCGACAAATAATACTTTGGAGGATCAGATTTTCACGAAAAGACACTCAATTTGTGAGAGAGAACAGTACTTTCTGGTCATAAGTCAAACATTTGAAAACAAAAAAGAGACAACAAAAATGATTATAAACCACTTAGATGGAAATATCTCATAGGAAGATTCGAGTTTTAAAAGTTTTTGAATCTGTAGTACAAGTTTATTGAACGGCTTTTCTTCAGACTATCTGTGAAAATTAAAAACCAGGTTTTTTAAAAGAAGAAATCAAACGAAAATGAAGCATAGAGAATAATTACTTACTTTGGAACAAAGAGAATAGTTTGCTATATATTTTGACTAGTTGATCATAAATCTTGAATTGTTTCAAATATAAATTAGTTCACATCTTCTTTTCAGAGCTTGGTAAGCTAATTTTTATCAAAAACTGGACTGTGAAATGTAGAAAATGGACATTTTACTAAAAAAAAGACACATACTAAATTAACTCAAACAGCATTATGTTCAAAGAATGTTCAAAGGCAGTTTCGTATTCTATTGTTCTAGAAAATATTTTTTCTTGCATGTCAAATTCGTTTCTTATCTAAAAAACTCTTCATAAACAGTAGAAGTTTTGAAACGTCCAAATATTTACAGAACAGTTAAATGATTTCAATAAGAGTTCAGGGTAGCCTATTATAGCTTGGACGTTTACCATATAGAAGGTAAACTTTTTTGAAAATATTTCACCTGCTAAGATATCATGAACAACTGTCAATTAAAGTTGTCATAAACAAGTTTTTCTGATGATTTTCTGGTACATTTTTGTGGAACGAAGAGAAGGCATTCTTTTTTTGAGGTTTATATCTGTGTTTATATCTTCTTTTCTCGGAGAAATTAAATTACAGCAAAGTCCCAAGTAATTCTTCGGCATTTGGACATATAAACTCTGAAAGCCTGTATTTTTTTTAGAAAAAATGATACAGTGCTACTCATGAGAACTTCGGAAACGTTTAGCTCAAAAAACACCAATAATTTGACCAATCTAACCAGAAAAAAATGTATATTTTTGTAAAGTCTGTACACGTTAGGAATCACCGTAAGAAAGACGCCCGATTTGAGAAATGGCATTTAAAAATCAATAGAACTTATCGCTTCAGAATGGAGTTCTGACGGTTTGGGTTTTTTTCCATTTGTTCATTATGCTTTCATTTTTGTTTTCTTTATCGGATATTCTTTAGATTTTTGTTACAAATATTGCTTTGCCAAAAATTTTTTGAACGGTTTTGTGTCGTTAAACCGATTTTTTTGGTTTACCCTTATTTGTCCACTCTTATTGAGACGAACGAGAACCGTAAACAGGAGCAAAACAATTCATTACTCTTCTACGCCATAGTGTCTTAAAGAGATGGCTGTTAAATTTTCCACAATCGATGGAGGAAATATCATTGAGTGCTATTGTATTGTGTGTTTTTGGTAAAAACGTATAGGTTACGCTCCTTAAGAAAAAAATAGCTGAATGAATTTGGAATATATATTTCAGTCTTTTCATTATGTTACAGTAAAAGCAAGACATAATTTTCAGGGAAGATATTGAATTAATGCTTTAATTTTTTTAATCAAAAATCTTGAGAAAAGTTAAACATGGCAGATTGAAACCAAGTTTGGTTGATACAAACTGTTTGATACAATTTGTAAAATGGTTCAAACATGAAAAAGTAATGAGTGCAGCATTATTTACCACAAAATTTGACGAAAGTTTGCTGAGAAAAGGCCCACAAGACCTAAACCATTTCCAAGATTTTTGTGTGCAATTGTACAATTGCAACAAAATGAGCAAGACCACAGGTTCCAATTGGATTTACTTATTTTTTTCTGCAAAATCTGTAAATTCAGTAGATTGCTTGAATAATGTATTTGAGATTCTACATACGTAGAATTCTATTTATTTAGGTCAATTTGTCATCCAAATGGAGCTAAATTTTTCATCTTTTATTTTAAAATTGAACTTGAAATCAGTTCAAAGTCCTTTAACAATTCTAATTGAACTATTTCTCCACACATCAGGTGTTATCATCCATCGTTTCGCCCCTTCATTCTCCCCTCTCTTGTTTTTCATGACCCTCAATTACAAAACTCGAGTGATATTTAACACGTTGCCTGCTAAAAAAAAAGTGCTATTGCGCTCCAGGGCCTTAAATTAAGATTCCCACTGAGATTAGCAGTCTATGGATCAAATTTAATGGATCCAATTTAATGAAGAAAATTGTTCATAACCGCCAACCTGAAAATATAAATTTTCTTAATGGTCTTGAATGAAAACTTACCATGTCGTGAACAGCACCGCTTGCCTTTGTTTTAACCGCACTCACAGGAGATGACGTGGATCCCCCGAGAAAACCATTTTGACTTGTGTGGAGATTTTCTTCAGGACAATCCAGCCCCACCCATCTACCAGACATACTTCCCCCACGAGTAGACGAAGACGCAGCCGAATAGCGCAATATATCTTCTTCACTTTGAACAATTCCTTGCTCCGATTTTGGACCCGAATTGATATTTTGATCCGAACTACACCTGGCGTTGATGATTTGCTGCATTTGCCTTCTGGTCAAGTTTGGCGGAAACGAATGAGAACCGGATAACGTTGGCAGTGAGCTGACCATTCCGTCGATTTCGACAACCTGTCCGGGCATTTCTGGGTTCCTGGAGGCGCTTCCAGGCCTCGGGTCCTTCCTTTGGACATTCGGGAGTCTTGGAGGCAGGACCCCTATGACGTTAGAAAGCTCCTGGTTGTCAGTTCCCAGGGTCGTTTGATCATTTGTGCTTCCGCTTTTGTGTTCAATAGCGTTAAGATTTCTATGATTGTTTATTGTTTGGATGCATCTGGACACAAAATTTTGCATTTTCAATATTAAAGCTAGCGTAAGTGCATTAATCGTCAAATCATATTAATGTTTGACCTGTTACAATTCGCGATATTGTTTTAAAAGAGCGAACAAGTAGCTGCTTTTGCTTAATTGATATAAAAGCATAATGATTTTGTATTCAAACTAGATACAAAACCAGTTTAAACTTCTTGTTAGATCTCTTATATGCTTCGGTTATAGCTTTGTTCGAAAAAGTAGAGCCAATTTTTATTTTACAAACCATCTGAAAACGCATTAAGCACAACTGCTGAGATTAAACCAAAAATTTACTCAACAGAACCAATACAACCTCACACATAATACGTATTCTTCAGGCAGAACGTGATGAAAACTGATTACAATTTATAACTATTTATAACTAAATGCACAAAAGTTTTGATATTATCTATCAGATTATAAAAAACTTATAACCAATACCAGATGATTTTGTTTTCACGCACTACAAAGCCGCAAGGGATGAATTCAAATTGTTGAGTTAGTACTCTTAACTCTCTGATACTATCATTATAATTAGGTGTTGTTAAGGCAAGATTATGGTTAATTAAACTATATATTAACCCAGCTGCTCTATATGGTATCATATGACCGCCAGTGCTAAACTTTGATCACGCACGTTCATTCTAAAATCAACTGAAGTGTGAATTGAGCAATCCCGTAATACGGGCTCTTCCAGTCCCCGTACAAAAAATAAACAAATTGCACCAATATAATGTCTGTCAACCAATATAGTTTTATTTAAATTGTTGCTTAGAATAGCACAAGCATTTTAAAAGAGCATAGCATATAAGCTTTTTTTCATTTTAAGCTTTTCAAAACGTGAATTAAACTATTTTTTAAATTTGTTTTAGCCCGGATCGACATACCTTGGAAAACCTGGTAAAGCCGTAGGCAGGAACTTCTTTTCGAGTTAACTACGGCGCCGTGCACTGCCGTATTAAGATTTCTAGGGCGCCGTATTAAAATTTAACAGCGGATTTATTAGAAGATAAACTTTCAAAATTGCACAATTGAAGCAACCTATTCTGAATACTTTTTTGTCTTTATCTCACCTGCTAATATTGTCAATAAAAGCATCGATGTGCTGATAGATGTTCTCCGGAAAAAGATATTTATCTTGTAAGACTCTCGCAAGAGCCTTAAAAGATAGCCGTCTTGAGCAAGATCTTGTCAGACAAACGCCATAATCAAGAATTTTGCAGAATCTTGCCTTATAACCGTCAGAGTTGGACAACAGAACGTTAACGATTATTAGATGAATTGCTAATTCATCGCACCGTCACCAATTCAACTAGTGGTGGACTATATGTGGACCATTCTATGGTTAACAGGGTACCATATATGATCTTTTCTATGGTACCTAAGTTTGTTCAACCCGTGTATACTTTGAATATATAAATTTCTGAAAAACTTTCTCGCAGAAATTTAAAATTACAAAGAAAAAAGCATATAATTCTACTGAATTTTTAATTAGAATTTTGCATATACAACGAAAATCTACTCCATTGGTCTCGACAGTTATCAATCATTGTCTCATTTCTGGCTGATTTTTACTAACTTGACTAGTCTTGCAACGTGAAATTTTGTGCCAAATAACGTAATAATTTGCTAAATAATACAAACAATCTGTAAAATTTTGTTTAAAAAACAATGCATTAGGAGACACCTACTTAAAATCAAGAATTGTTCCGACCAATTTGCGAGGGGAGGAACTATGCACTCAAAAGGTTTTTTTTGTTCCGTCAATTTTGGCCGATCGATATATTCGTCGTAGAGAATTCAGATTTGTATCATTAGAAAGCCCGTCCAGCCTACATAATTGAATTAAAAGATCCTTCTAATCATCGTATTTTACATGGAATTATCGAGGTTGCCAGTTTTGTGAATAGTAGACGGAATTCCGTTGTTTTTAATCAAGTTTTCCGTATTTTTCGCCACTTCTGCGGCGCATTGTATTAAATGTTGCCTAAAGGGCTATTGATTTTACTTTTAAGGGTAGAGGAGGCTTGTCGATTGGTTTTATGCGACTCTTTCAATTAAAAATATTGCCAAATTTTTCGAATATCAGACTTTTAAAATCAAAAATGCCTCCAATTACGGCTTTTTATCCCACTTTTTAGTTTAAATATAACGGAGGTAGAGAACCAACATCTGCTGTCATAAACCTTAAAAACTAAAAATAGTCTGCTTTTTTTCTCTTACCTATAGGAGTCTTCCCGAAATAAAATTTTGCCTGTTTTTCTAAAAATTAACTCAATTGTTATACAAGATAAACTTTCAAAAATGTACAATTGAAGCAACCTTTTCTGAATTTTTTAAAATTTCTATCTCACCTGTTTGTATTGTCAATAAATGCATCGATGTGCTGATAGATGTTCTCCAGAAAAAGTTAGTTTTCTTGTAAGATACTTGCAAGAGCCCTAAAAGATAACGCTCTTGAGCAAGATCGTGTCAGACAACCGCCATAGGCAAGAATTTTATAAGACTTTGCTTTATAATCGTCAAAAAAGGACAGCAGAAATTAAACGATAATAGAAGAAATGCTAGTTTATTGCTCCGTTACCAATTAACTAATGGTGGACTCTATATGGACCATTCTAAGGTTAGTAAGGTACCATATATGATAGTTTCTATGGTTCTTAGGTTTTTTAAACCCATGTATACTTTATATTTATGTTTTTTGAAAAATTTTCTTGCTGAATTTTACAATTGTAAAGAAAAAACATATAACTCTATGGAATTTTTATTTAGAAATTTGCATAAACAACAAAAATCTACTCCAATGGTCTCGACAGTTAACAATCATTGTCTGGTTTCCGGCTGATATTTGCTCGACTAATCTTGAAACGTGAAATTGTTTTCTTGTTGAAAATCAAATTTTATAATATTTTGTCATCTATAAACAAAAAACTAATATCAATTTTTCTAAAATAGGAACAAACTTTCACAAAAAAAATCACAAATCAATGCAAATTATTAAAATTTTGTGCTAAACAACTCAGTAATTTGCAAAATAATACAAATAATCTGTAAAATTTTGTTTAAAAAACAATGCATTAGGACACACTCATTAAAATCAAGTTTGCAATTGTTCCGACCAATTTGCGGGGGAGGAACTATGCACTCAAACTTTTTTTCGTTCCGTCAATTTTGGACGATCGATATATTCATCGTAGAGAATTGATATTTGTAATATTAAAAAACCCGTCTAGCCTAGATATTTGAATTGAAAAGATTTTTCTAATTATTGTATTTTACATGGAGTTATCAAGGTTTCAAGTTTTGTGAATAGTAGACGGAGTTCCGTTGTTTTTAATCAGGTTTTCCGTATCTTTCGAACAAATTTTTGCTACTTCTACGGTAAATTATAAAAAATCTTATTCAAAGGGCTATTGTTTTTACTTTTAATGGTAGAGGAAGCTTGTCGATTGGTTTTATCCGACTCTTTCAGTTAAAAATATTGCCAAATTTTTCGAATATCAGACTTTTAAAATCAAAAGATGCCTCCAATTATGGCTTTTTATCCCCCTTTTTTTAGTTTAAATATAACGGAGTCAGAGAACCAACATCTGCTGTCATAAACCTTAAAAACTAAAAATAGTCTGCTTTTTCTTCTCTTACCAATAAGAGTCTTCCCGAATTAAAACTTTGCCTAAAAATTAACTCAATTGTTATACAAGATAAACTTTCAAAAATGTACAATTGAAGCAACCTTTTCTGAATTTTTTAAAATTTCTATCTCACCTGTTTGTATTGTCAATAAATGCATCGATGTGCTGATAGATGTTCTCCAGAAAAAGTTAGTTTTCTTGTAAGATACTTGCAAGAGCCCTAAAAGATAACGCTCTTGAGCAAGATCGTGTCAGACAACCGCCATAGGCAAGAATTTTATAAGACTTTGCTTTATAATCGTCAAAAAAGGACAGCAGAAATTAAACGATAATAGAAGAAATGCTAGTTTATTGCTCCGTTACCAATTAACTAATGGTGGACTCTATATGGACCATTCTAAGGTTAGTAAGGTACCATATATGATAGTTTCTATGGTTCTTAGGTTTTTTAAACCCATGTATAATTTATATTTATGTTTTTTGAAAAATTTTCTTGCTGAATTTTACAATTGTAAAGAAAAAACATATAACTCTATGGAATTTTTATTTAGAAATTTGCATAAACAACAAAAATCTACTCCAATGGTCTCGACAGTTAACAATCATTGTCTGGTTTCCGGCTGATATTTGCTCGACTAATCTTGAAACGTGAAATTGTTTTCTTGTTGAAAATCAAATTTTATAATATTTTGTCATCTATAAACAAAAAACTAATATCAATTTTTCTAAAATAGGAACAAATTTTTACAAAAAAATCACAAATCAATGCAAATTATTAAAATTTTGTGCTAAACAACTCAGTAATTTGCAAAATAATACAAATAATCTGTAAAATTTTGTTTAAAAAACAATGCATTAGGACACACTCATTAAAATCAAGTTTGCAATTGTTCCGACCAATTTGCGGGGGAGGAACTATGCACTCAAACTTTTTTTCGTTCCGTCAATTTTGGACGATCGATATATTCATCGTAGAGAATTGATATTTGTAATATTAAAAAACCCGTCTAGCCTAGATATTTGAATTGAAAAGATTTTTCTAATTATTGTATTTTACATGGAGTTATCAAGGTTTCAAGTTTTGTGAATAGTAGACGGAGTTCCGTTGTTTTTAATCAGGTTTTCCGTATCTTTCGAACAAATTTTTGCTACTTCTACGGTAAATTATAAAAAATCTTATTCAAAGGGCTATTGTTTTTACTTTTAATGGTAGAGGAAGCTTGTCGATTGGTTTTATCCGACTCTTTCAGTTAAAAATATTGCCAAATTTTTCGAATATCAGACTTTTAAAATCAAAAAATGCCTCCGATTACGGCTTTTTATCCCCATTTTTTTAGTTTAAATATAACGGAGTCAGAGAACCAACATCTGCTGTCATAAACCTTAAAAACTAAAAATAGTCTGCTTTTTCTATTCTTACCTATAAGAGTCTTCCCGAATTAAAACTTTGCCTAAAAATTAACTCAATTGTTATACAAGATAAACTTTCAAAAATGTACAATTGAAGCAACCTTTTCTGAATTTTTTAAAATTTCTATCTCACCTGTTTGTATTGTCAAAAAATGCATCGATGTGCTGATAGATGTTCTCCAGAAAAAGTTAGTTTTCTTGTAAGAATACTTGCAAGAGCCCTAAAAGATAACGCTCTTGAGCAAGATCGTGTCAGACAACCGCCATAGGCAAGAATTTTATAAGACTTTGCATTATAATTGTCGAAAATGGACCCCAGAAATTAAACGATAATAGAAGAATTGCTGGTTCATAGCTCCGTTACCAATTTAACTAATGGTGGACTCTATATGGATCATTCTATGGTTAGTAGGATACCATATATGATCGTTTCTATGGTACTTAAGTTTGTTCAGCCCATTTATACTTCAAATTTATAAAATTTGATATTGTTCTAGCAATACTTTCCAACTATTAGGAAAAAAACATATATCTCTAGGGAATGTTTATTTAGAAATTCGCATAAACAATGGAAATCTACTCCATTGGTCTCGACAGTTATCAATCATTGTCTGGTTTCGGGCTGATTTTTGCTAACTCGACTAGTCATGCAAAGTGAAAATGTTTTCTTGTTAAAAATCAAATTTCAAAAAATTTTGAAATCAATAAACAGAAAACTAAAGTCATTTTTCTGAATTACGAAATAATTTTTACAAACAAAATACAATTCAGTGCAAAGCTTTAAAATTTTGCGCTAAATATTGTCATAATATGCAAGTTATTTCGAATAATCTGTGAAATTTTGTTTAAAAGCGATGTATTAGGATACAGTTATTTAAAAACATGTTAATAGTTGTTCCTACAACTTGTGGGGGGAGGAACTATATATTCAGACGAGTTTTTTTGTTCGGTCAGTTTTGGCCGATCGATATATTCATCGTAGAGAATTGAGTCTGGTATCCTTAGAAAGCCGGTCAAGCTTAGATAGTGGAATTAGGACCTTTTTCAAGTTATTGTGTTTTACATGGAGTGATCGAGGTTTCAAATGTTGTGAATAGTGGACGGAAGTCCGTTTGTTTTTTTCAGGTTTTCCAAATTTTTTGACAAATTTTTTGCCAAGTTCGCCACGAATTGTAAAAAACTTTATTCAAAACGCTATATTTTAATTTTTGGATTAAAAGAGGGTTGTCGATTGCTTTTACTTGAGTTTTTTTGTTAAATAATATTGCTTAATTGTTCGGAATTCAGACTTTTCTGATCAAAAATGCCTCCAATTACGCCTTTTTACCCCTTTTTTATTAAATATCTCGGAAGTACAGACCAAACATCCTCTGTCATAATCTTTGAAAACTACAAAATTTTTAGTTGTACTTCATTTTCCTCTAGGAGTCTTCTGAAAACAAAATTTTCTGGTTTTTCAAAAAATTAACTCAAAAATCATACAAAATGCATCCATCGTTTTCGGTTCATTGGTATATTTCATTTGCTAATTGATCTTTTTTTGCAAACGTTTGGAAAAGTTTATGGTTTTTTTGGATGCAGAGTAAAATTGGGTAGAGAGATTTTGACTATTGTGGATTCTTACAATCAAAATTTGTTCGGATTATATTGGGGAGCACTTTTTTAAAAAATAGTTTTCTACATTCTTTGGTTTTATTAAAACTTTTTTCACGAAAATGATTTCGAATCAAATGCCGATTGAAGACAGATCATATTCAAACTGCATTTAAAAGATAATATTTTATACCTTCAGAGAAAAATCAGAGAGCTCATAGGTTTTGCGTTCATTTGCCTTCATTTGCTTTCTTTTATCAATTCTTTTGCCTTCGTTTGTTACTTTTTGCTGATTTATGACTTCGTCCTTATGATCGAGGTTTCAATAAGGGTCCTGGGGAGCCATAGTTGAAACCATGCAAGGCTTTCAATTGTTATCTATGCAACTTAAGACTTTCAAAATGTTTGTTATAAGAAATTTTCAAGGAAGTTCTGAAGATTGCTACATTTTAATCTTATTTCTGTTCACATGTAGATTAGTCTCTATATAAAAAGGATACAGCTTGTTGCGAGTAATGTAAGAAACACTGCCTACTGTGGTTTTTTTTTAAAAAACGTTCTCTTGGCTTTATTACCAAATATTTCATAAATGGGGTGTGGTTTTCGCATAATTGCTTTTATTTGATGTTGTAATTTGCTCTCTTTTCAAAATATCACATTCAAGTTATTTTAAATTTGCTTTGAAGAAAAAACGCAAAAGAACATTTGTAATAATTTTAGTGAATATCTTCCAGTTTTAATGGCTGCAAAGACGTTCTCCCGCTAAATTTATTAGATCTTTTTGTTTTTGCCTCTAATTTTCGTTCTTTTTGTTGACATACGGCATATTCTTCAATTGATTGAATGAACCTCAATTGCTTCCATGGAAACTTAGACGAATTTAATTTTTACCACATTCTTGTCAAGAAGTAACATAGTCTCATATTGACCGAATTCACAAATTTATAGTGCTCCATGGGTTTTTGAAGCTTAGAAATGTGTTTCCACATGAAATTCGTTAGTGTTCGATACTGATCACTTTTTTATGGTTCTTCTTTTGTCCTTTTCAAAAAGAACCTTTTTAAAAGAGCACAAATTAAGATCGAAGGAGTCGCAAGGTAGCAGTTGAACTCTTGTCTTTCAATTTAACGTTTTCAACTGTTTTGCAATATCTTATAGTTCCAATGGCTTCAATATTGCGGATTTGGTAAGTTGTTTATGAAGTTTTGTTTACTGTCAGTATTATTTGGTTTTTAATGTCTTATTATTCGGTGTCATTGTTAACGAACACATCTGATTACCTGAGCAATTGAAGATTGTTCACGTAATGCTGTAATTAGAATGATTATGGTTTGTTTGACTTTTTGAAAACGTTTTGAAAAATGTTTTACGACAATCAGTGCGTTTTTGAGTTTTGTCACTTTTATCTTACCTCTGTCAACATTGCAGCTTGGTCTCTATAACGACAGGTTGTAATGCATCAATTTTATAGGATGTTGAGATGAATTTTTCTAATCGTTTGGTCTTCAATTTTTAACTAATGGTTTGCTGCTATCTTGGATTCTTAAAATCAAAATTTGTTCGGATTATATTAGGGAGCGTTTTTTTAAAAAAAATTTACATTCTTTGGTTTTATTAAAACGTTTTTCTCGAAAGTGATTTTAAATCAAATGCCGATTGAAGACACATCATATTCAAACTGCATCTAAATGATAATAATTTATGCATTCAGAGAAAAATCAGAGAGCTCATCGGTTTTGCTTTCATTTGCTTTCATTGCCTTCTTTTATCAATTCTTTTGCCTTCGTTTGTCACTTTTTGCTGATTTATGACTTCGTCTTTACGATCGAGGTCCCAATAAGGGTCCTGGGGAGCCATAGTTGAACCCATGCAATGCTTTCAATTGTTATCTAATGCATCTTAGGACTTTCAAAATATTTGTTATAAGAAAATTTCAAGGAAGTTTCGAAGTTTGCAACATTTTGATCTTAAGGCTGTCCACATGTAGATTAGTCTCTATATAAAAAGGATAAAGCTTGTTGCGAGCAACGTAAGAAATACCGCATACTGTGGTTTTGTTTTAAAAAACGTTCTCTTGGCTTTCTTAAACAAAATTTCATAAATGGTGTGTGGTTTTTGCATAATTGCATTTATTTGATGTTGTATTTCGCTCTCTTTTCAAATTATCACATTCAAGTTATTTTAAATTGCATTGAAACAAAACGCAAAAGAACATTTGTAATATATTTAGTGAATATCGTCCAGTTTTAATGGCTGCAAAGACGTTCTCCCGCTAAATTTATTAGAGTTCTTCTTATTGATGTACGGCATATTCTTCAATTGATTGAGTGAACCTCAATTGCTTCCTTGGAAACTCAGACGAATTTAATTTTTATCACATTCTTGTCAAGAAGTAACATAGTCTCATATTGACCGAATTCACAAATTTATAGTGCTCCATGGGTTTTTGAAGCTTAGAAATGTGTTTCCACATGAAATTCGTTAGTGTTCGATACTGATCACTTTTTTATGGTTCTTCTTTTGTCCTTTTCAAAAAGAACCTTTTTAAAAGAGCACAAATTAAGATCGAAGGAGTCGCAAGGTAGCAGTTGAACTCTTGTCTTTCAATTTAACGTTTTCAACTGTTTTGCAATATCTTATAGTTCCAATGGCTTCAATATTGCGGATTTGGTAAGTTGTTTATGAAGTTTTGTTTACTGTCAGTATTATTTGGTTTTTAATGTCTTATTATTCGGTGTCATTGTTAACGAACACATCTGATTACCTGAGCAATTGAAGATTGTTCACGTAATGCTGTAATTAGAATGATTATGGTTTGTTTGACTTTTTGAAAACGTTTTGAAAAATGTTTTACGACAATCAGTGCGTTTTTGAGTTTTGTCACTTTTATCTTACCTCTGTCAACATTGCAGCTTGGTCTCTATAACGACAGGTTGTAATGCATCAATTTTATAGGATGTTGAGATGAATTTTTCTAATCGTTTGGTCTTCAATTTTTAACTAATGGTTTGCTGCTATCTTGGATTCTTAAAATCAAAATTTGTTCGGATTATATTGGGGAGCGTTTTTTTAAAAAAAATTTACATTCTTTGGTTTTATTAAAACGTTTTTCTCGAAAGTGATTTTAAATCAAATGCCGATTGAAGACACATCATATTCAAACTGCATCTAAATGATAATAATTTATGCATTCAGAGAAAAATCAGAGAGCTCATCGGTTTTGCTTTCATTTGCTTTCATTGCCTTCTTTTATCAATTCTTTTGCCTTCGTTTGTCACTTTTTGCTGATTTATGACTTCGTCTTTACGATCGAGGTCCCAATAAGGGTCCTGGGGAGCCATAGTTGAACCCATGCAATGCTTTCAATTGTTATCTAATGCATCTTAGGACTTTCAAAATATTTGTTATAAGAAAATTTCAAGGAAGTTTCGAAGTTTGCAACATTTTGATCTTAAGGCTGTCCACATGTAGATTAGTCTCTATATAAAAAGGATAAAGCTTGTTGCGAGCAACGTAAGAAATACCGCATACTGTGGTTTTGTTTTAAAAAACGTTCTCTTGGCTTTCTTAACCCAAAATTTCATAAATGGTGTGTGGTTTTTGCATAATTGCATTTATTTGATGTTGTATTTCGCTCTCTTTTCAAATTATCACATTCAAGTTATTTTAAATTGCATTGAAACAAAACGCAAAAGAACATTTGTAATATATTTAGTGAATATCTTCCAGTTTTAATGGCTGCAAAGACGTTCTCCCGCTAAATTTATTAGAGTTCTTCTTATTGATGTACGGCATATTCTTCAATTGATTGAGTGAACCTCAATTGCTTCCTTGGAAACTCAGACGAATTTAATTTTTATCACATTCTTGTCAAGAAGTAAGATAGTCTCATATTGACCGAAGTCATCAACTTTATAGTGATCCAAGCGTCTTTGAAGCTTAGAAATGTGTTTTCACATGAATTTCGTTAGTGTTCGATGCTGATCACTATTTTATGGTTCTTCTTTTTCCTTTTCCAAAAGAACCTTTTGAAAGGAGCACAATTTAAGATCAAAGGAGTCGCAAGGTAGAAGTTGAACTCTTGTCTTTCAATTTAACGTTTTCAACTGTTTTTCAATATTTTATAGTTCTAATGGCTTCAATATTGGGGATTCTGTAAGTTGTTTATGAAGTTTTGTTTTCTGTCCGTTTTTTTGGTTTTAAATGTCTTATTATTCGGCGTCACTGTTAACGAACACATCTGATTACCTGAGCAATTGAAGATTGTTCACGTATTGCTGTAAGTTGAATAATTATGGTTTGTTTGACTTTTTGAAAACGTTTTGAAAAATGTTTTACGACAATCAGTGGGTTTTTGAGTTTTGTCAGTTTTATCTTACTTGTGTCAACATTGTGTCAACATTGAATTTTTCAAATGGTTTGATCTTTAATTTTTGACTAATGGTTTGCTGCTATCTGGGATTCTTAAAATCAAAGTTTGTTCGGATTATATTGGGGAGCACTTTTTTTGAAAAAATTTCTACATTATTTGGTTTTATTAAAACGTTTTTCACGAAAATGATTTCAAACCAAATGCCGATTGAAAACACATCATATTCAAACTGCATCTAAATGATAATAATTTATGCATTCAGAGAAAAATCAGAGAGCTCATAGGTTTTGCGTTCATTTGCCTTCTTTTATCAATTCTTTTGCCTTCGTTTGTCACTTTTTGCTGATTTATGATTTCGTCCTTATGATCGAGGTCCCAATAAGGGTCCTGGGGAGCCCTAGTTGAACCCATGCAATGCTTTCAATTGTTATCTAATGCATCTTAGGACTTTCAAAATATTTGTTTTAAGGAAATTTCAAGGAAGTTTTGAAGTTTGCTACATTTTAATCTTAATTCTGTCCACTTGTAGATTAGTCTCTATATAAAAAAGATAAAGCTTGTTGCGAGCAACGTGAGAAACACTGCCTTCGGTGATTTTATTTTTAAAAAACGTTCTCTTGGCTTTCTTACCCCAAAATTTCAAAAATGGGGTGTGGTTCTTGCATAATTGCATTTATTTGATGTTGTATTTTGCTCTCTTTTCAAATTATCACATTCAGGTTATTTTTAATTTACATTGAAAAAAACGCAAAAGAACATTTGTGATAATTTTAGTGAATATCTTTCAGTTTTAATGGCTGCAAAGACGTTCTCCCGCTAAATTTATTAGATCTTTTTGTTTTTGCCTCTAATTTTCGTTCTTTTTGTTGATGTACGGCATATTCTTCAATTGGTTGAAAGAACCTCAATTGCTTCCATGGAAACTCAGACAAATTTATTTTTACCACATTCTTGTCAAGAAGTAACATAGTCTCATATTGACCGAAGTCATCAACTTTATGGTGCTCCAAGCGTCTTTGAAGCTTAGAAATGTGTTTTCACATGAATTTCGTTACTGTTCGATACTGATCACTATTTTATGGTTCTTCTTTTGTCCTTTTCAAAAAGAGCCTTTTTAAAGGAGCACAATTTAAGATCAAAGGAGTCGCAAGGTAGCAGTTGAACTCTTGTCTTTCAGTTTAACGTTTTCAACGGTTTTTGCAATATCTCATAGTTCCAATGGCTTCAATATTGGGGATTCGCTGAGTTGTTATGAATCTTTGTTTTCTGTCCGTTTTTCTTTGGTATTTGTTGTCTTATGATTCGGTGTCACTGATAACGAACACATCTGATTACCTGAGCAGTTGAAAATTGTCCACGTATTGCTGTAAGTTGAATGATTATGGTTTGTTTGACTTTTTGAAAACGTTTTGAAAAATGTTTTACGACAATCAGTGGGTTTTTGAGTTTTGTCAGTTTTATCTTACTTGTGTCAACATTGTAGCCTAGTCTCTGTAACGACAGGTTGTAATGCATCAGTTTTATGGGATGCCGAGATGCATTTTTCTAATGGTTTGATCTTTAATTTTTAACTAATGATTTGCTGCCTTTGGTTCTACGCATTTTCAAAAAGAAATACTTGATTTTTCGATGTTTAAAATTCCTGAGCTTTTCTTGTTTCCTTGCCACAATATCGGACTAGTGGGATAACCCAATTGACTTTAAAATATGTGCAATTCAACTTATTTAAAGTTTTTGAAGAAGAACTTATGCTTTTAATGGCGGTTACATCGCTTCCCTCTTAAATTCAATAATTTTTTTTGTTTTTCCTTTTGGTAGTCGACTGACATATTTTGGATAATGGCGGGTCTAAATTGAGTCCTACAAACTAGAAAATATAAGTTAAGCTTCTGATTGAGCTGGGTTGATACGTATTGCTTTTATTCATTTTGAAATTGGTTGTTTTCAAAACTGGAAACTTTTTTTCGCACCTTGCCTTTTTTGATCTTTGTCGACTCGATTTTATCTGATTTCATTTTTTTAAAATTTGTTATGTTTTTTGAAATACAGAGTTTTTTTTGTCTTGTCCAGTAATCTCATAAATGGCAGGTCTCATTGGTTCTCTAATCCAGCTTTTTTACATAGTTTGTTGAACGATATGTAATATTTTGGGAAATTTTTCAATCTCTTCCTCATTTGGTGGACAATTAAATCAAAACGTGAATGAGCGGGGTCGAAACAATATGTGCGAAAGCACTCTAGCGATTCTCCTTGTTGTTATAAATAATATATTGTGGTCTGACTATAGAATTGTCTTTGTTTTTGAGGGCATTTGGAACTGAAATGCTATTTTGTCATTATCAATCTTCTTTTCTTCTGTTTCTACTGTTCTGCAACCTAGAGAGGACACAACCTGGAGACAAGACAGACCATTGGATTTTTGAACATCATCTTGCGATTACAGAAGAAGGAGGCCAAATTTTTCTTGAAAAGTGGCCTTTCTATAAAAAAAAGGAATGAAACTTAATACAAGACAACATAGCTTTTTATGGTTAAATTTCTTTTCAATTCATTCTGCATACAAATATTTCCAACTGATTGCATTTTTTCCTAATAGTACGATATTTCTGCTTTTTTCTCGTCATTTTTTTGCTGAATAAAATAACACAAAAATTTATTAAAGTGCGTTTGAAAATTAAATTTCCAACACCACATCTACGTTTTGACTAATTTGCTTGTCAAATGAGTAAGAGATAAAAAAAACTTTCAAAAACTCAAATAATGTTTGAAAATAAATGGCGTACAAGCTAAAAAAATCAAACTAAATCTAGTAAATGAATTGAAAGATGCACAGAACACGGCCGAGAGTCTTTTCCATCAGTAAGACTACACGACAAGACTCACAAAATTAAAATAAACTTCGACAAAGAAACATAAATTAACGCCAAAACTTTATTTTTCTTTTTTAAAAAACAGCTAGCCGCAAAGTCAAAATATTGTCAAGTAAAACCTGAGCTAAACTATTTAACTTTTCTTTTACTAGAAAGCAGATGAGAATTCTGCATAATCCAACTAGGTAAGATTTCAAAAAATAAAAATTAAAAAGAGAAGCAAAGTTCAAAAACCATAGAAAAAAAAATATTTCCCCTTATCAAGCAAATCAATAGATTTACAAATTTCGGTGTGAATAGACGACAAAAAACAATAAATGCTGATTATCATCAAAAACCCACACAGTTCCTATGATAACACAAAGTATCAAACAAAAAATTGTTAATGAATTAATGAATTAAAACAAAAAAACAAATAGAGCCGTTAGCCATATGAGAACTGCCAATAATGAGACAAACTTACGGTGACCAAAATTAACAAATGAGGAAGTTTAAAATTACGTCAAGAGCTCAGAAGCAAACGAAATCAAAGTCATCAAAACCAGTAGTTAGCATTTGATGGCATTACGTTGGTTCACTTATACATCCATAAGAAGACAACGAGACACGTGAAATTTACAAAAAACACCTAAAAAAACAACGAACTCATTTTTGGCTATCAAAAATTCAGGGAACAATTTACCAAAACGCACAGATTTGAGCTCCTAAAAACCACGAAAGAAACATAAAAAATGTTCATGTGTGGTAGCATTCAACGCAATGTGACTTCTAATGTAAAATAATTTTATGTATATGCAAAACTTTAATAATTAGTAATGTTTTTTTGAAAAAATAATTATTTCAAGTCATTGGTGCCATTAGGTATAATTGAAAACATCAGTTAGTTTCACTCATAAGTCGTTAGGAAGCAGTTTTGACATTTAGTTCCCGAGACAAAGTCGTAAAACTACAAAAAGCGGCAAATATAGGCACGTAATCACTGGCCATACGACTCGTTAGTAATAAACTTTATGAAGAGTTCGATTATAGCAGTGTTTGTCCGTGTAGTTAAAGCGCAGTTAACCTTCTACCGTTCTAACAAAAACCAGTATTTCCAGCATTTTGTAAAGAGAACAGACGTTAATTGAATGAATCTGAAGTATTTGATCTGACAAACAATGCTTTATTTATAATCATATGACATATGCATATCAAAAGTTGTAACTGCTTCAACCACCCCCCCCCCCCCCAAAAAAAAAATCAAACGTAAACAGAACCTTTAATTTCACAACCATGCATGAACAAACCGATCATTGTTTTTGTACTGATAAGGGGAGGGGTGTAGGAAACAGTTCAAAATTTCTTAATAAAATGACATCTGTATGATACCACTGGAAAAATTATTTCATTTCTTGATAGCGTCTTTACTATAATAATGATCTAAGTGAACTTCATAATCAATGGAATGAATAAACAAGTGATCCTTTTTGAGTGCTCCTTGTTGACGCCATCAGTTGTCAGTGACTTGCTTTTGTCTCTCTTGAACAACTCAAACGTCATCTCAAGTCGGATCCAACTTCGTCCCATAGTCTGAAGTAAACGCCAACATCATTTTCCAAGTGAAAAAAACACGTTCATGTCATTTTAGATCTATTCTTCCATATCCCCACCCATTTTTTCTTGTCAATTACAAACAAGTCAATTTTCATATCAAGGTTTCATTAATGACATATCCCATATGCGTTCAAATGAGGCCCCGATGAACATATATTCGTTTTCAGGGAAACTTTTGTCGCTTTTATGGCTTCGACACTGTGTTTTTGTGATTTTTTGACTTTTTGACTTCTTGGGTTTTGTCTGCATTTGCTCAGTTTTTACTTGTCTTATGACTTCGTTTCATTGATAAAAAGTCCAATTGCTTTCATAGAGTGGATTAAGTGAAACTATTTAATGCTCTGAGTTGATCGCTATGGCCTGCTATGACATCATAGAAGTTTTTCATAAAAAGATTGTTGAAGTTTGCCCCCTTTTACTAATACTGTCAGCCTTTCGGTTCATCTCAAAAATGAAGAATCCGATCTCTATTCTAATTAAGCACGATGCGGTTTGATTTTATAGCTATTGGTTTCATAACTTTGTTACTAATAGCATTCTCTTAAAATTTTTAGATTCTTTTTCAAAATTCTTATTCATAATTGTGATTTTTGACTGTCATCAGTATATACAAATCATCAGAATGATGACAGTTACCTTTGGCGCTTAATGAAACCCGAATTGAAAATGTATATAATTTTAGTCAATCATTTACAGTTTTAATGCTTTAGTCACTTTTTCCCCACATTTTTTCTTTGAATTTCGATGTTTGCCTCTATTTTATGTTTTTTGTAGTCTTAAAAACTATTCTTAGTGATATCAGGTCTCAACAGCTTTTATTTGAGCTATGAGAGCTATTATTTTTATTGTTTTCATGTTACAGGTATTGGTTGTAATTACTTTGTTACTACAGGGTTTTCGTAATAATTTTTGGAAATTTGGTCCAATTTAACAAATTTTGTTTTTTTTCAAATTTTGTCACGTTGCCCTAGATATGAGAAGTATCTTAAGTGTTGGAAGTAATCCCATGTTGAAATGTAAACATTTTTGTGTGATGACTTTACAATTTCAACAGTTTCAACGTTTTCTTCGTGCACTCCTTTTTATTTTATTTTCATTTGTTAATCTCGGTTTCAAAATTTCTATTGTCTGAATTAAATGTCGACATCATTATCCAAGTAAAAACACACCAGGACTGTCAATTCAGATCTATTCTTCAATATCCTTCCCGCCTCAAAACATTGCTCTCACGGGGTTGTAAAATTTTAATGCCCACTTTATTTCAAAGAACCGTCATTTAATTCCTATGTCGATAATTATCGAGGTATTTGAAAAAATTACAAAACTGAAACAAAAAACCGCTTTAAAAAACAATTTTCAACACGAATTATTGCGTATTGAGAATAGTCATTTTCCACTTGAAAAAATCCTCGTATTTTTTTTGAAGGACATACAAGACGCTTTTATACGAATAGTTGCTGTGATTTTTTATTGTTTTCCTTTTTCTAATAAAAGTTGATTTTCGTTCTCCATTTAGTTCTTTCCAATGTATAGATTCTGTGGAAGTCCTAATGATCATATTCTATCATTTCTCATCTCAACCCAGGTTTACAAAAGTTTTTTCATTGCAAACTACCTGGGCGATTACACTTTAACCACTTACTAGTCTTTGGTTTAAGATCTTAGTGAGGAAAAAGATTTATTTTCTTATTCTTTGTCATTTTGGCGCATATTAACGTAATCAATAATTTGGTTTCTGTTTACATTTTATTTGCACAAATTAAAATATACATTTACAAGCTTTTACAATAAAACGTGACAGAGAACTTGGTGTTTGTTGAAAAATGTACCTCATTATGTAAGAAAAGAATCAAAAGAATAAATTTTGCATAAATACATTTATTTTTTTTCTTAACTTTTTCAAAATCAAAGAGAAAAAACTTCTTTGAACAATAAAATTATTTTGATTGGCTACGAGAATTTTGAGAGATAATAAAAGTTTTCGTTTAAACTGTTTTTGATGTGGCAGTAGCTCTAAAATGTTTCCTTAAAAAATTATAACAGACAAATTTTTATACAAAACTGATCACAATAAAATCTTTACACTTGAGTGATCTGGACCTTAAAATCAAAATTTCTGAAAAATTTTGCCTTTCAGTATAAATAAGCTAACAAATGTAATCAGCTTTTGTTTTTTGTGGAAAATTAACACATAGCGCGTGATATCATACAGATGCACGAATTTGCATCAAAAATTCATTTGAAAAGCATAGTTGATCATGTGTGCTCTGAACTATTATTCATTACATTTGCAGAGGAATCAAAACTTTTAAAATATCAACGCAGAATGCAACTTCAAACATCAAAATTATATTTTTCATATCAACCAATGAAAAATTTAGAAACCCACTTAAATGGGTGTTAAAAGTACACATGAAAAAGCAAACAATTCAATTAACTTTAACAAAAACGTTCCATCTACACTCGCATTAGCCTGGGAAGTAGATCTAAAAATAACAATAAAGTCCTCACATAGAAGTGCACTAAATTGCATTAAGATGCCAAATAAAGAGATAAAATCTTAACGGGATCTGAATCTCATCATTATCAAAACTGGATCGCAAAAAATTTATTTTGGTTTTTTCTATGATCAGAGTGCTGATCACGGCACTTATTAAAAAATTTTACAAAATCAGAGTAGATTTTACAGCTGAGCTCGGAAACAATGAATTGAAGTTTTGCGTTATATTATGAAATTTACGAATTTCTTAACTGTTTTATCAATGAATAGCAGTGAAAAAGCCATAAACCGGAACTCCGTAAAAACTTATTAGGCTATGCTTGAAAATTAAACCATCAGCAGCTGACTAAGTAAAACGAATATAACAACTGTAAAATGCTCCTGTCATGCTCCGGGTAAGCAAAATAAAAATTCAAACTTACAAAAATTTTCATTATTGTACTTCCTTTTGTTATTCTATTGTGAATACAATGAAAAACCAAAACCTAATGTTCAGCATATGTTCACCATCAAACAGTATTGAATCTTCGATTTACTATTGTGATATAATGATGCAGTCACTCAAGTCCAGGCAGCGAATTTTTAGACGTTTGCCTTTAAAAACTGTACTTGTTTAAATTGGGTTATGCTACTTTTGATTCCGAAAACAATTCTGTAGCAATAATTATTGACACTGTGATTATTTAACGTTGGAATTCTGTCTAATGATGATTGCAGAGTTTGATGATTTTTTTCTTTAACTTTGTATTTTGAGTAATGGTCTTGCTTGATAGAAATTATTTTACCTGACTGTTAATTGATTTTTTTATTGTTATCGATATTTTTGTTCAGTTAACTCTCAATAAGTTTTTTGCTGTGATACTAATAGTGCAACATGTTTCCACTAACTTTAAGCGTTGTTTTTAGCAACATTTCAGGTACGATTAGATGTAAAATCAATTTCTTTAATTTATCTATTATTTAATTGCTCCAATTTCAAAACCAAATTTTCCCAAGTTCCTTTTTGCAATTTGTCTTCCTAATTGGCCAGTAATAATGCTAGAGCTTCTATTCCATTGACAGATTAGGTTTTTATTCATTTGTTTATAAGTGACATCTTATTAACAGCAAGTGTGAAAAACGTATGCAAATTAGAGGAAATTTTCTTTCTTAATACATACATACATACATACATACATACATACATACATACATACATACATACTTACATACATACATACATACATACATACATACATACATACATACATACATACATACATACATACATACATACATACATACATACATACATACATACATACATACATACATACATACATACATACATACATACATACATACATACATACATACATACATACATACATACATACATACATACATACATACATACATACATACATACATACATACATACATACATACATACATACATACATACATACATACATACATACATACATACATACATACATACATACATACATACATACATACATACATACATACATACATACATACATACATACATACATACATACATACATACATACATACATACATACATACATACATACATACATACATACACACTCACACACACACATATATATATATATATATATATATATATATATATATATATATATATATATTGGTGGAAATGTCATTATCTAACATAACATTATGTACAAAATGCATATTTTTAGCAATCAAATTTGCTTGAATTTGTCTCTGTTTTCCAAAATTGCGGTTAACGACATGTCAATTAGACACAAATGAATACAAGCTCAGTGAATTCAACCAATTATTTTGTCCATACTATACTGACCATCCGTTTATTTTTTAATTGTATGAAGTTGGGCAGATTGAGTGAATAATAACTCTAATTTTTAAGCCAAAATTATCTTACCATCTCATATAGCCAAGGCATGTCTGCACTAGCTGGAGTGTCCAACTTAAAACATCTGTCAACAGACACAGTCTCTCCAAGCAGAAAGTCAGTTGAGCAGATATTGTCCAAAGAGGAGGAGGTGGAAGGGGAGGAGGAGGAGGAGGCATTGTTGTACTTGGAGAGGAACCACCAGTCTTCACTCCTGCTATCTGACAACTCCACGAGGTAGTCAATAGTCTTGCGCAGGTCAGTGCCTGGGGAGAGCAGTCCGCAGATGTCACGCAGGGTGCTAGACATACATTCAGACTGATACCCGTGCCGAGGAATGAGCGGGGAAAAATGCAAGAAATGAGCGGAATTTGAACGGAAGGTTTAGCAAAATCCGCTCAAAGCCCTTGCATTTTTTTTGACCAGAATGAGCGGAATTTCCGGTTTTTATTTGAGCGGAATAAAAATGCAAGAAATGAGCGGAATTTGAGCGGACAGAACTCGCACTGTTATTCGACCGTTTCTTACTATAAAAAATGTGACAGAACGGTAGAAAAACGAACATTGTTTTCACGCTTTTTTTTTACTTCTTTCCATTTTTTGTTCTCTAGTATATATACTACAGAACAAAAAAATGGAGAATGGAGAAGAAGTAAAAAAAAAAGCGTAAAAAGAATGTTCTTTTTTTTCTACCGTTCTGTCACATTTTTTATAGTAAGAAACGGTCGAACAGCAGTGCGAGTGTAAAAAACGGCGAACTTAAAAGAAGCAGACCTTGTTTTTATGATGCAAGCAGCGTTTCACGAAGTGTGATTTGAACTATGGCCTTTGTCGAGCATTGTTCCATTAAATAAACTCACCGTCAATACATTAACATTGAAAAGATGGTGAGAATGCACTGGGGAGAGAATTGAGAAGTAATGCACTGCTTACATTCCTAAGAGGAACTGGATCATATGTTGCTAATATCTTACAAAAAAATTAAAAACGACCAGGCATCAAAAGTTCCTTAGAAAAAAATGCAGCCCTCATTACAGCCAATATAACCAAAAAGATATAAAACAGAAACTTTTATTGATGCTTACGTTATATGAACCAATTTTTTCTTGAAATACTTAATACCATCAAACCACAACAGTGCTAGCTTTTGATAGATGCATAATGTTTATATATGTTCATATATAAACTTACTTTATTTAAACAGAATGTTTAAACATGTGTAATGCGGGTGCAAAACTAAGCGGGGGTGGCGCGCTAGCAGAAAAGATTCCTAGTTTCGACCTTCTACTGACCCGATTAATCTCAATGTTCATTTCGAGCACTTAATGAAAAGACTAACACAACAATAATACTTGTGCTTCCTGTGTAATCGCAGTGGAACAGCATTAGGCCCACATTAGCATGTTCTCAGCTGTTTTTTTTTCTTTTTATTCCCCCACATTTCAGACTGATCTTTTAATGAGCAGCATTGCTCTTTTTTGGTGACTATAGTCACTTTTTTTAGGATGATCGCTTATTCTCAGTGTTACACATTAGCGACAAATTTGCACGAGAGTGTTTCTGATCAGTCATTTTTGTCACTTTTGAAGTTAGTTTTTGTCTGGTACCTCAGCAACGATATGACTTTTAACTACTGCAGCTGTTGTTTATATAGACATAGTACAAACTTGCAAGTTCCTTGCATGTGTATCAAGAAACAGGATCATGGCAACATAGCCGATTGTTTTCGATATGAGATGACAATACATACCAATTTGTCAAATATTAAAAGTCACCTTTGAACCAGGTTTTGCATTCGAATTCATAATATAAAGCACGAACTATCTAGATCTACTGACGATCTATACCGATCGGTTTCCGCAAATTAAAACCGATGAAAACCGACGATTTCTTTGAATCCGATGAAATTCTCAACACGGGGAGTTATCAAGAATTGTCGGAAA
This sequence comes from Convolutriloba macropyga, assembly GCF_964194025.1. Taxonomy (NCBI): domain Eukaryota; kingdom Metazoa; phylum Xenacoelomorpha; order Acoela; family Convolutidae; genus Convolutriloba; species Convolutriloba macropyga. The sequence continues at coordinate 15,461,628 of NC_134470.1, forward strand.
TTTCAGCTCCCGTTAGTTTCGGTATTGACAATCTATACAGATCAATAAATAAACAAGGAAACGAAGAATAAATTGTTCTACCATATGCAGAAGAATAAGTGAACTCAAACGACGTACCAAGTCTTGTCGAAATGACTGAAGACGCCTTTCACCAGACTCAAAACATCATCGTGGTAGTCATAGTCGTAGTCATCCTCTGCCTCCTCGTTGAGTTTGAGAAACTTCTCATTCAACAACATATGGATTGACTCACATGTCAGCTCAGTCTCCAAATTCAAATCACGTTTCACCCTTTTCTTTAATAGGGAAGTAAAAATCCACTGTCAACCAAAAGCTTTTGAAATGAAACTTTCCTCTTATGGATCTTACAAGTTTTAGACGACAAAATTTCAACGAAATTAGTAGGCTTAAGTCTTTATCAGAGAGACTTCTATTAATTTGACTTTCATAAAAAAATTTTTATTTAAATTTCTTTATAAACGAAAGTTCTATTATTACTTCTTCATATCCAATGATTAATCGCCGGTTATTGGAATTAGGCAGGCAAACCAGTCGCAAATTTGTTTAGTTTTTATGATATTTGCATCATTTTTAAAGCTTTTCGGGATTGAAAATTTTTGACTTTTATTGAAACTTTTTAATGAAAGTAGTATTAGGACAACAAAATTTTAAAAATTTCCACTGTAAAATAGCAGGTTTTACAATGACAATAGTTTTATAAAACCGCATAATACGTATATGATTTAATTTAATATTTAATTTAAGTTATAATAAATGTGAAACGTGATGTGTGCCTTAAGTGGTCCCAGTTGCATCCAAATTCGTGTCTTGATATCCAGGGTATCTGTGGATTTGATAAATCCCAGTGGGAACTGAGCAGATCCCTTTAGACAGACCTTTCCGAAGTCAGAACTGCTGACAGTGTTGTTGTTGTTGCCAATAGTCAGCTTTTCTAAGCTGATTCGGGAGTTTAGTGCTGGATAAAACAGAAAGAGGGATTTTTTGAAGACTGGACCTCCTTCTCCACCCCCCCCCCCCCCGCCCCTCTCTCTACACACACACACTCACACACACTAACACACACACACATACAAACACACATACACACACACACGCACACACACACACACACACACACACACACACACACACACACACACACACACACACACACACACACACGGACACACACATTTAAATGGCGGAGTCTAACCATCTATAATTGAGCTAAAACTAAAACGGCATGCTTTGATGTATACAAACAAAAGCCAAAATAAAAGCCAGAAGCTCATTAGTTTGATCACACATATTCAATACAACAAAAAATGTTAATTAGGAACACTTCTTGAACTCTTCATAGTGAGGAAAGAATTGGAATAACACAATGGTTGATACCCTGATATGTGTCGGAAGAGTTCTTAATGACTGGAAGAAACGCATGAGCGGTAACTCCCCAGTAACTCCCAGTAACTCAAGAACAAAGAAAATGACAATAGGTGTTGAGACAAAACATTAGATACGTCAGGCATCATTGGAAGAACACCACTGGGAATTTGTGAATGGAGTATTGTGAAATGATTCCAATTTTTTTAGCCAAAATTTGTGAATTTATTAAATTAATATTAAAAGAATTTTTGCATTTTTTTTTAAAGAAAGCTAGGGGTATTGTGATTTTAATAAAGTTTTGCGCATTGATTGTTAAGTATTTATTGAAAAATCATACGAAAATTATTCACATTATTATTATTGGGGGATCTGGTGATAGTGTTTGAACGAAACTTAGGCAATTTTTTGAATTATAAATTGAAAGAATTTGACAGCTATGTTTCTGAAATTATTCCAATGAATAGTAGTGCGATTATTGTGAAAACATTTGAGTGAACATCAAGACTCTCTAATTCAATTTTAAGTGAAATTAGTTATAGCTTTGCAAATTTTTCAATGATTATTAGGTAGATTCTCAGGGAAATTTCTATACAAAATTTTGAACTGTGATTAGATTGATATTTGATTATTTATCATTCGCGCACAGCACTTGAGAACTTCCAATTGGGCATTTTCAAAATTCCACAAATCGTCGCAGTGGTGAGGTGACAAAACATTGAAATTACCTGAACTGTCCTATGCCAGAGCATCGATTAGTTTCTTGATTGGATAAATATTGTGTTTATTAGGTAACTAATTGATGGGAATTATACGTAAAAAATGTTTCAATATACAAAAACAACTAAAAACTGGTTTCTTCTAGTGAACTGTTCCTTGCAATGTTTAATTGAGATTGCAAACTTTGTTGTTATAGGTATAAAGACACGTAAAGTCATCAAAAAAATAGAAAATATCAAAAACATTTCAAAAATTTTAGTTGAAAATATTTATTTTCTTACAGAAAGCAGTTGCGAGAAAAAACAAAAAGTTGCAAGTTTAGTTGACAAATTCGTAAATTTTTTACGAAAAATCATACGAATTTTATTCACATCATTATTATTGGGGGATTTAGTAATAGTCTTTGAATGAAACTTTGGCAATTTTTTGAGTTATAAATTGAAAGAATTTGACAGCTATGTTTCTGAAATTATTCTAATGAATATTAGTGCGATTATTGTTGAAACATTTGAATGAACATCAATCAAGACTCTCTAATTCGATTTTAAGTGAAATCAGTTATAACTTTGAAAATTTTTCAATGATTGTTGGGTAAATTCTCAAGGAAATTTTTAAATGAAATTTTGAACTGTGATTAGATTGATATCTGATTAATTATCATTTGCCCGCAGCACTTGAGAAGTTCCAATTGGGCATTTTCAAAATTCCACAAATGGTTGCAGTTGTGGGGGGTGCCAAAACATTGAAATTGCCTTAACTGTCCTATGCCAGAACATCGAATAATTTCTTGGTTGGATAATTATTATGATTATTAGGTAACCAATTGATGGGAACTATACCTAAAAAATGTTTCAATAAACGAAATCAACTAAAAACTGGTTTTCTCGAGTGAAGTCTTACTTGCAAGGTTTAATTGAGATTGCAAACTTTGTTGTTATAAATATGAGGACACGTAAAATAAGTCAATATTGTTTTTAGTTTTGATGAAAAAATCAATTTAATTTTGAATATTCAAAAACATTTCAAAAATTTGCTGGAAAATATGTTATTCCTTACAAAAATGCAGTTGCGAGTAAAAGAAAAAGTTGCAAGTTTAGTTGGCAAATTCGTATAATTTGTCAGAGCCTCTATAGAGCATATAAGGCGCCATGTACGACAAACACACGCACAAACACAAACACACACACACACGGACACACATACACACACACACACTTAAATGGCCGAGTGTAATAATCTCTAATTGAACTAAAATTGATTTGGCATGTATTGATGCATACAAGCAAAAGCCACAAAAAACGTCAGAAGCTCATTATTTTGATCACACATAATTGAATCAACAAAAATATTGTCACTAGGAATGAGGTAGCATTTCTTGAAGTCTTCATAGTGACGAAGGAATTCGAATGACCCAAATGGTGATACCCTGATATGTGATGACCAGTTGTTAATGACTGGTTGTTAATAATGAGTTGTGTAATAATGTCTAATAATGAGTTGTTAAAAAAAACTCATGAGTGGTAACTCCCCAATAACTCCCAGTACCTCAAGATCAAAGAAAAAGAAATTAGGCGTCGGGACAAAAGCATTAGATACGTCAGGCATCATTGGATAAACACTAGGATTGATTTGTGAATGAGATAAAGTGAAGTTATTCTAATTGCTAATAGCCAAAAATTAGGAATGATTTAATTTAATATTAAAGAAATTTTTGCAATCTTTTTAAAGAGAGCTAAGGGTGTTGTGATTTTGGTAGAGTGTGGGCCATTGATTGTTAAGGCTTTTTTGAAAAAACAAACCAAAAATAATCACATTGTTATTAGAGGAATTATTGATAGTGTTTGAATGAAAATCAAGCAAATTTCTGAGAGATAAATTGAAAAAATTTCAATGCTATGTTTCTGAAACTGTTTTAATGTATTGTAGTGGGATTATTGTAATAACATTTGAATGAACATCTAGATTTTCTATCTTACTTTTAAGTGAAATCAGTTGTAACTTTGAAAATGTTCTAATGATTAAAAGGTAGATTCTCAGGGAAACTTTTAAGTGAAATTTTGATTTTTGATTGGATTGATATTTGATTAATTATTCGCCCAAAGCACTTGAGAACTTCCAATTGGGCAATTTCAAATTTCCGCAAATTGTTGCAATGGTTGGGTGGCAAAACATTATAATTGCCTCAATTGTCCTATGTCAGAGCATCGAATAGTTTCTTGACTGGATAATTATTATGTTTTTTAGGTAACCAATTGATGGGAATTATACCTAAAAAATGTTTCAATATACAAAAACAACTAAAAACAGGTTTCTAGTGGACTGTTCCACGCAATGTTTAATTGACATTGCTAACTTTGTTGTTATAAGTATAAAGACATGTAAATTGATCAAAAAAACGAAAACATCAAAAACATTTGAAAAATATAAGTTGAAAATATTTATTCTCAGACAAAAAGGCAGTTGCGAGAAAAACAAAAAGTTGCAAATTTTGTTAACAAATTCATAAAATTTTTTAGAGCCACTATCGAGCATATAATGCGCCATGTACGACATCCACACACAAAAACACAAACACGCAGACACACAAACGGACACACATACACACACAGCGACACACAAACAATTAAATGGCCGAGTATAACAATCTATAAATGATGCAAATCTGAACTGGCATGTATTGATGAATATAAGCAAAAGCCACAAAAAAGTCAGAAGCTCATTATTGTGATCAGACATGTTTGATATAACAAAAAAAATTATTTAGGGACATTTTTTGAACTCTTCATAATGAGGAAGGTATTGGAATAACTCAATGATTGATACCCTGATCTCTGTCAAAAGATTTGTTAACGACTGGAAGAAACTCATGAGCGGTAACTCCAAAGTAATTCCCACTAACTCACGAAAAAACTAAATAACAATAGGTGTTGAGGCAAAACCTTAGATACGTCAAGCATCATTGGATGAACACCACTGGGAATTTGTGACTGGAGTAATGTGAAATGATTCCAATTTTTATTAGCCAAAATTTTCGAATGTATTAATTTAAAATATTAAAGGGATTTTAGCATTTTCTTAAAGAAAACTAGGGGTATTGTGATTTTAGCAGAGTTTTGGGCACTGCTTGTTGAGGATTTATTGAAAAATCATACAAAAATTATTCACTTTAGTAGTATTAGGGGAACTAGTGACTGTGTTTGAATAAAACTTAGGAAATTTTTTGAATTATAAATTGAAAGAAATTCACAGCTATGGTCCTGATATTATTCTAATGAATAGTACTAGGATTATTGTGAAAACATTTGAATGGACACACACACTTAAATGGCTGAGTAAAACAATCTAAAATTGAACTAAAATTGAACTGGCGCATGTATTGATGTATATATACAAAAGCCACAAAATTCAGAAGCTCATTATTTTGATAACGCATATTTGATATAACAAAAAAAGTTAATTAGGGACATCTCTTGAACTCTTCATAATGAGAAAGGATTTGGAATAACCCAATGGTTGACACCCTGATCTGTGTCGAAAGAATTCTTAATGACTGGACGAAACTCATGAGCGGTAACTCTCCAGTAACTATCAGTAACTCAAGATAAAAATGACAAGAGGTGTTGAGACAAAATATTAGATATGTCAGGCATCATTGGATGAATAGTTGGGGGAATTTGTTAATGAAGTAATGTGAATTCATGCCAAATTTTATAAGCCTAAATTTGTGAATGTATTAAATTATTATCAAAGGGATTTTTGCTATTTTTTTGAAAAGAAAGCTAGGGTTATTGTGATTTCATTAAAGTTTTGGGCATTGATTGTTAAGATTTTTTTGAAAAAACAAGCCCAAAGTAATCACACTTTTATTAGAGGAATTAGTGATAGTGTTTGAATGAAAATCAGGCATATTTCTGAGTTATAAATAGAAAAAAATTCAAAGCTTTTTTTCTGAAATTGTTTTAATGTATAGTAGTGGGATTAAACATTTGATTGAACATCTAGATTCTCTATTTTAATTTTAAGTGAAATTGGTTATAGCTTTGAAAATGTTCAATTGATTATTAGGTAGATTCTCAGGGAAATTTTTAAGTGAAAGTTTGAACTTCGATTAGATTGATATTCGCTTAATTATCATTCGCCCGAAGCACTTGACAAATTCCCATTGGGCAATTTCAAAATTCCGCAAATTGTCGCAATGGTGGGTTGGCAAAACATTGTAAATGCCTTAAATTTCCTATGCCAGAGCATCGAATATTTTCTTGATTGGATAATTATTATGTTTATTAGGTAACTAATTGATGGGAAATAGAGCTAAAAAATGTTTCAATATACAAGAACAATTAAAAACTGGTTTCTAGTAAACTGTTCCATGCAATGTTTAATTGAGATTGCAAACTTTGTTGTATTAAGTATAAAGACACGGAAATTCATTAAAAAAACAAAAAAATCGAAAACAAATAAAAAATTTTGGTTGAAAATATAAAAAAACTAGGGGTATTGTGATTTTAGTAAAGTTTTGGGCTCTGCTTGTTGAGGATTTATTGAAAAATCATACGAAAATTGTTCACTTTAGTAGTATTAGGGGAACTAGTGATTGTGTTTGAATGAAACTTAGGCAATTTTTTGAGTTATAAATTGAAAGAAATTCACAGCTATGTTTCTGAATTTATTCTAATGAATAGTACTGGAATTTTTGTGAAAACATTTGAATGAACATCAAGACTCTCTAATTCAATTTTACGTGAAAGTAGTTATAAATTTGAAAATTTTTCGATGATTATTAGGTAGCTACTCAGGGAAATTTCTAAATGAAATTTTGAACTGTGATTAGATTGATATTTGATTATTTATCATTCGCGCACAGCACTTGAGAACTTCCAATTGGGCATTTTCAAAATTCCACAAATCGTCGCAGTGGTGGGGTGACAAAACATTGAAATTACCTGAACTGTCCTATGCCAGAGCATCGATTAGTTTCTTGATTGGATAAATATTGTGTTTATTAGGTAACTAATTGATGGGAATTATACGTAAAAAATGTTTCAATATACAAAAACAACTAAAAACTGGTTTCTTCTAGTGAACTGTTCCTTGCAATGTTTAATTGAGATTGCAAACTTTGTTGTTATAGGTATAAAGACACGTAAAGTCATCAAAAAAATAGAAAATATCAAAAACATTTCAAAAATTTTAGTTGAAAATATTTATTTTCTTACAGAAAGCAGTTGCGAGAAAAAACAAAAAGTTGCAAGTTTAGTTGACAAATTCGTAAATTTTTTACGAAAAATCATACGAATTTTATTGACATCATTATTATTGGGGGATTTAGTAATAGTCTTTGAATGAAACTTTGGCAATTTTTTGAGTTATAAATTGAAAGAATTTGACAGCTATGTTTCTGAAATTATTCTAATGAATATTAGTGCGATTATTGTTGAAACATTTGAATGAACATCAATCAAGACTCTCTAATTCGATTTTAAGTGAAATCAGTTATAACTTTGAAAATTTTTCAATGATTGTTGGGTAAATTCTCAAGGAAATTTTTAAATGAAATTTTGAACTGTGATTAGATTGATATCTGATTATTTATCATTCGCGCAGAGCACTTGAGAACTTCCAAGGGGGCATTTTTAAAATTCCACAAAAATTGTCGCAATGGTGGGGTGGCAAAATATTGACATTGCCTCAACTGTCCTATGCCAGAGCATCGAATAGTTTCTTGATTGGATAATTATTATATTTATTAGGAAACTAAATGATGAGAATTATAACTAAAATATGTTTCAATATTCAAAAAAAAACTAAAAAATGGTTTCTTCTAGTGAACTGTTCCTTGCAATGTTTAATTTAGAGATTGCAAACTTTGTTGTTATAATTATAAAGACACGTAAAACAACTTGATATCGTTCTTACAAAAATGCAGTTGCGAGAAAAAGAAAAGGTTGCAAGTTTAGTTGACAAATTCGTATAATTTGTCAGAGCCTCTATAGAGCATATGATGCGCCATGTACGACATACACACACACAAACACAAACACACAGACACACACACGGACACACACACACACACATGGACACATACACTTAAATGGCCGAGTATAACAATCTATAATTGAACTAAATCTGAACTGGCATGTATTGATGTACATAAGCCAGTTGCGAGATAAATAAAAGGTTGCAAGTTTAGTTGACAAAATCGCATAATTTGTCAAAGCCTCTATAGAGCGCATAAGGCGCCATGTACGACATACACACACAAACACAAAAACACAGACACACAAACGGGCACAAATACACACTCAGCGACAAACATACACTTAAATGGCTGAGTATAACAATCTATAAATGAACTAAACCTGAACTGGCATGTATTGATGTACATAAGCCAGTTGCGAGAAAAAGAAAAGGTTGCAAGTTTAGTTGACAAATTCGTATAATTTGTCAGAGCCTCAATAGAGCATATGATGCGCCATGTACGACATACACACACACAAACACAAACACGCAGACACACAAACGGACACACATACACACACAGCGACACACAAACAATTAAATGGCCGAGTATAACAATCTATAATTGAACTAAAACTGAACTGGCATGTTTTGATGTATACAAGCAAAAGCCAAAAAGAAGTCAGAAGCTCATTATTATGATCACACATATTTGATATAACAAAAAAGAAAATGAAAATAGGTGTTGAGACAAAACATTAGATACGTCAGGCAACGTTGGATGAATACCAGGGGGAATTTGTGAATGAAGTAATGTTAATTTATTCCAATTTTTGTAAGCCCAAATTTTTTAATGTATTAAATTAATATCAAAGGGATTTTTACAAATTTTTAGAAAGAAAGCTAAGGGTATTGTGATTTTAGTAAAGTTTTGGGCATTGATTGCTGAGGATTTATTGAAAAATCATACAAAAATATTCACATTATTAACATTAGGGGAACTAGTAATAGTGTTTGAATAAAATTTAGGCAATTTTTTTGGATATTAATTGAAAGAAACTCACAGCTATGTTTCTGAAATTATTCCAATGAATAGTAGTGGGAACATTGTGAAAACATTTGAATGAACATCAAGACTCTCTAATTCATATTTAAGTGAAATTAGTTATAACATTGGGAAATTTTTCAATGATTATTAGGTAGATACTCAGGGAAGTTTCTAAATGAAATTTTGAACTGTGATTAGATTGATATTTGATTAATCTTTCGCCCAAAGCACTTGAGAACTTCCAATGGGGCATTTTTAAAATTCCACAAAAATTGTCGCAATGGTGGGTTGGCAAAATATTGAAACTGCCTCAACTGTACTATGCCAGAGCATCGAATAGTTTCTTGCTTGGATAATTATTATGATTATTAGGTAACTAAAAGATGGGATTTATACCTAAAAAATGTTTCAATATACAAAAACAAGTAAAATCTGGTTTCTTCTAGTGAACTGTTCCATGCAATGTTTAATTGAGATTGCAAACTTTGTTATTATAAGTATAAAGACACGTAAATTCAACAAAAAAACGAAGACATCGCAAACATTTCAAAAACTTTATTTGAAAATTTTATTTTATTAAAAAATTTTGTTACAGATCTATTTTATTACAAAACGGCAGTTGCCTGTAAAAAAATAGCAAGTTTGGTTGGCAAATTCGTAAATCTTTTCAGATCTTCTAAAGAGCATATAATGCGCCATGTACGACATACACACACACTTAAACACAAAAACACAGACACACACACACGAAAACACATACACACACAGGGACACACACACTTAAATGGTCGAGTATAACAATCTATAAATGAAGTAAATCTGAACTGGCATGTATTGATGAATATAAGCAAAAGCCACAAAAAAGTCAGAAGCTCAATATTGTGATCAGACATGTTTGATATAACAAAAAAAATTAATTAGGGACATTTTTTGAACTCTTCATAATGAGGAAGGTATTGGAATAACTCAATGATTGATACCCTGATCTGTGTCAAAAGATTTGTTAACGACTGGAAGAAACTCATGAGCGGTAACTCCACAGTAATTCCCACTAACTCACGAAAAAACTAAATAACAATAGGTGTTGAGGCAAAACATTAGATACGTCAAGCATCATTGGATGAACACCACTGGGAATTTGTAAATGGAGTAATGTGAAGTGATTCCAATTTTTATTAGCCAAAATTTTCGAATGTATTAATTTAATATTAAACGGATTTTAGCATTTTCTTAAAGAAAACTAGGGGTAGTGTGATTTTAGCAGAGTTTTGGGCACTGCTTGTTGAGGATTTATTGAAAAATCATACGAAAATTATTCACTTTAGTAGTATTAGGGGAACTAGTGATTGTGTTTGAATGAAACTTAGGCAATTTTTTAAATTATAAATTGAAAGAAATTCACAGCTATGGTTCTGAGATTATTCTAATGAATAGTACTGGGATTATTGTGAAAACATTTGAATGAACATCAAGACTCTCTAATTCAATTTTACGTGAAATTAGTTATAAATTTGAAAATTTTTCGATGATTATTAGGTAGATTCTCAGGAAAATTTCTAAATGAAATTTTGAACTGTGATTAGATTGATATTTCATTAATCATTCGCTCAAAGCACTTGAGAACTGAAAACTTCCAATGGGGCATTTTTGAAATTCCACAAAAATTGTCGCAATGGTGGGGTGGCAAAACATTGACGTTGCTTCAACTGTCCTATGCCAGAGCATTGAATAGTTTCTTGATCGGATAATTATTATGTTTATTAGGAAACTAATTGATGAGAATTATACCTAAAAAATGTTTCAATATTCAGTAAAAACTAAAAAATGGTTTTTTCTAGTGAACTGTTCCTTGCAATGTTTAATTGAGAGATTGCAAACTTTGTTGTTATAATTATAAAGACACGTAAAACAACTCGATATAGTTCTTAGTTTTGGTGAAATAATCAATTTAAATATGAATATTCCACTTACAGTGTGAATTATAGTTACATTAACAAAATCAAAAACATTTTAAAAATTTCAGTGGAAAATATATTAATTCTTACAAAAAGCCAGTTGCGAGAAAAAGAAAAGGTTGCAAGTTTAGTTGAAAAATTCGTATAATTTGTCAGAGCCTCTATAGAGCATATGATGCGCCATGTACGACATACACACACACAAACACAAACACGCAGACACACAAACGGCACACATACACACACAGCGACACACAAACAATTAAATGGCCGAGTATAACAATCTATAACTGATGTAAATCTGAACTGGCATGTATTGATGAATATAAGCAAAAGCCACAAAAAAGTCAGAAGCTCATTATTGTGATCAGACATGTTTGATATAACAAAAAAAATTAATTAGGGACATTTTTTGAACTCTTCATAATGAGGAAGGTATTGGAATAACTCAATGATTGATACCCTGATCTCTGTCAAAAGATTTGTTAACGACTGGAAGAAACTCATGAGCGGTAACTCCACAGTAATTCCCACTAACTCACGAAAAAACTAAATAACAATAGGTGTTGAGGCAAAACCTTAGATACGTCAAGCATCATTGGATGAACACCACTGGGAATTTGTGACTGGAGTAATGTGAAATGATTCCAATTTTTATTAGCCAAAATTTTCGAATGTATTAATTTAAAATATTAAAGGGATTTTAGCATTTTCTTAAAGAAAACTAGGGGTATTGTGATTTTAGCAGAGTTTTGGGCACTGCTTGTTGAGGATTTATTGAAAAATCATACAAAAATTATTCACTTTAGTAGTATTAGGGGAACTAGTGACTGTGTTTGAATAAAACTTAGGAAATTTTTTGAATTATAAATTGAAAGAAATTCACAGCTATGGTCCTGATATTATTCTAATGAATAGTACTGGGATTATTGTGAAAACATTTGAATGAACATCAAGACTCTCTAATTCAATTTTACGTGAAATTAGTTATAAATTTGAAAATTTTTCGATGATTATTAGGTAGATTCTCAGGAAAATTTCTAAATGAAATTTTGAACTGTGATTAGATTGATATTTGAGTAATCATTCGCCCAAAGCACTTGAGAACTGAGAACTTCCAATGGGGCATTTTTGAAATTCCACAAAAATTGTCGCAATGGTGGGGTGGCAAAACATTGACGTTGCTTCAACTGTCCTATGCCAGAGCATCGAATAGTTTCTTGATTGGATAATTATTATGTTTATTAGGAAACTAATTGATGAGAATTATACCTAAAAAATGTTTCAATATTCAGTAAAAACTAAAAAATGGTTTCTTCTAGTGAACTGTTCCTTGCAATGTTTAATTGAGAGATTGCAAACTTTGTTGTTATAATTATAAAGACACGTAAAACAACTCGATATCGTTCTTAGTTTTGATGAAATAATCAATTTAAATATGAATATTCCACTTACAGTGTGAATTATGGTTACATTAACAAAATCAAAAACATTTTAAAAATTTCAGTGGAAAATATATTAATTTTTACAAAAAGCCAGTTGCGAGAAAAAGAAAAGGTTGCAAGTTTAGTTGACAAATTCGTATAATTTGTCAGAGCCTCTATAGAGCATATGATGCGCCATGTACGACATACATACACACAAACACAAACACGCAGACACAAAAACGGACACACATACACACACAGCGACACACAAACAATTAAATGGCCGAGTATAACAATCTATAAATGAAGTAAATCTGAACTGGCACGTATTGATGAATATAAGCAAAAGCCACAAAAAAGTCAGAAGCTCATTATTCTGATCAGACATGTTTGATATAACAAAAAACTTAATTAGGGACATTTTTTGAACTCTTCATAATGAGGAAGGTATTGGAATAACTCAATGATTGATACCCTGATGTGTGTCAAAAGATTTGTTAACGACTGGAAGAAACTCATGAGCGGTAACTTCACAGTAATTCCCACTAACTCACGAAAAAACTAAATAACAGTAGGTGTTGAGGCAAACCATTAGATACGTCAAGCATCATTGGATGAACACCACTGGGAATTTGTGAATGGAGTAATGTGAAATGATTCCAATTTTTATTAGCCAAAATTTTCGAATGTATTAATTCAATATTAAAGGGATTTTAGCATTTTCTTAAAGAAAACTAGGGGTATTGTGATTTTAGCAGAGTTTTGGGCACTGCTTGTTGAGGATTTATTCAAAAATCATACAAAAATTATTCACTTTAGTAGTATTAGGGGAACTAGTGATTGTGTTTGAATGAAACTTAGGCAATTTTTTGAATTATAAATTGAAAGAAATTCACAGCTATGGTTCTGAGATTATTCTAATGAATAGTACTGGGATTATTGTGAAAACATTTGAATGAACATCAAGACTCTCTAATTCAATTTTACGTGAAATTAGTTATAAATTTGAAAATTTTTCGATGATTATTAGGTAGATTCTCAGAAAAATTTCTAAATGAAATTTTGAACCGTGATTAGATTGATATTTGATTAATCATTCGCCCAAAGCACTTGAGAACTGAGAACTTCCAATGGGGCATTTTTTAAATTCCACAAAAATTGTCGCAATGGTGGGGTGGCAAAACATTGACGTTGCTTCAACTGTCCTATGCCAGAGCATCGAATAGTTTCTTGATTGGATAATTATTATGTTTATTAGGAAACTAATTGATGATAATTATACCTAAAAAATGTTTCAATATTCAGTAAAAACTAAAAAATGGTTTCTTCTAGTGAACTGTTCCTTGCGATGTTTAATTGAGAGATTGCAAACTTTGTTGTTATAATTATAAAGACACGTAAAACAACTCGATATCGTTCTTAGTTTTGATGAAATAATCAATTTAAATATGAATATTCCACTTACAGTGTGAATTATAGTTACATTAACAAAATCAAAAACATTTTAAAAATTTCAGTGGAAAATATATTAATTCTTACAAAAAGCCAGTTGCGAGAAAAAAAAAAGGTTGCAAGTTTAGTTGACAAATTCGTATAATTTGTCAGAGACTGTATAGAGCATATAAGGCGCCATGTACGACATACACACACACACAAACACAAACACACAGACACACACACGGACACACACACACACACATGGACACATACACTTAAATGGCCGAGTATAACAATCTATAATTGAACTAAACCTGAACTGGCATGTATTGATGTACATAAGCCAGTTGCAAGAAAAAGAAAAGGTTGCAAGTTTAGTTGACAAATTCGTATTATTTGTCAGAGCCTCTATGGAGCATATGATGCGCCATGTACGACATACAAACACACAAACACAAACACACAGACACACAAACGGACACACATACACACACAGGGACACACACACTCTTAAATGGCCGCATATAACAATCTATAATTGAACTAAAACTGAACTGACATGTATTGATGAATATAAGCAAAAGCCACAAAAAAGTCAGAAGCTCATTATTTTGATCACACACATATTTGATATAACAAAAAACTTAATTAAGAACATCTCGTGAACTCTTCATGAGGAGGGAATTGGAATAACCCAATGGTTGATACCCTGATATGTGTCGAAAGAATTCTTAATGACTGGAATAAACTCATGAGCGGTAGCTCCCCAGTACCTCCCAGTAACTCAAGAAAAAAGAAAATGACAATAGGTGTTGAGACAAAACATTAGATACGTCAGGTATCATTGGATGAACACCACTGGGAATTTGTGAATGGCGTAATTTGAAGTAATTCCAATTTTTATTAGCCAAATTTTGTGAATGTATTAATTTTTGGGCATTGATTGTTAAGGATTCATTGAAAAATCATACGAAAATTATTCACATTATTATTATTAGGGAAACAATTGATAGTGTTTGAATGAAACTTCTCTCGAATGAGACTCTCTAATTCAATTTTAAGTGAAATTAGTTATAGCTTTGAAAATTTTTCAATTGTTATTAGGTAAATTCTCAGGGAATTTTTTAAATGAAATTTTGAACTGTGATTAGATTGATATCTGATTAATTATCATTCGACCACAGCACTTGAGAACTTCCAATTGGGCATTTTCAAAATTCCACAAATTGTCGCAATGGTGGGCTGAGAAGACATTGAAATTGCGTTTACTGTCCTATGTCAGAGCACCGAACAGTTTCTTGATTGGAATATTATTATGTTTATTAGGTAACTAATTGATGGGACTTATACCTAAAAAATGTTTCATCATGCAAAAACAACTGAAAAATGGTTTCTTCTAGTGAACTGTTCCTTGCAATGTTTAATTGAGATAGCAAACTTTGTTGTTATAAATATAAAGACACGTAAAATAACTCTATATCGTTTTTAGTTTTGATGAAATAATCAATTTAATTATGAATATTACACTTACAGTGTTATTTCTAGTTACACAAACAAATCAAAAACATTTCAAAAATTTTAATGGAAAATATTTATTTTCTTACAAAGAGGCAGTTGCGAGAAAAGGAAAACGTTACAAGAATCGTATAATTTACTGCCAGATTGGTGTAATATTTGTATACTGCCAGATTGGTGTAATATTTGTATACAAAATAGAAAAGACCGAGACAAAATTTTCGTGATTTCATAACCAAATTTTTGTACGAAAAAGCATTGATCTATCTTGTAAGTGTAATGTAGTGTACCATTTTTAATAGAATGTAGTGTAGTGTATCTTTAATAGAATGTAGTGTACCATTTTTAAGGAATAAGTATTCATTTAGTGGTTTTTTGTTTCTACTTCTTTCTGTATCTTAAAACAGATGGTTTAATTCCCATAAGCTGTCCTTAGTTATCTAGTTTATTTTAAAAAAATAGGCCCGATACTGAAAGTTTTATATAAACGTTTGACCGCCCGGTACCAATAAATTCTTCAAATATTTTGAAAACATTATTAAATTATCTGAAAGTTTATAGTACCTTTTTAAAAAATTTTATTGAGTTTTGTTCAATAACAAAACATTGAAAAAAATTAATATAAAGGTAAACAACAGAATTGAATATTTATTTGTTAAAAATTGCGCCGGTGAAAAGAATTTAACAGTAATCATACAATAAAAAGTTTTTTAAATCTTAGTTGCAGTTTGGTTGCCAATAATTGCTTGGGTTTGCATTAAATTGCTGGATTTTAATCATTTACGCTTCAGAATGTAGCATCAAACTTTCTCAAAAAATTCCTCTTTGGTCAAATTTCCTCTTTGGTCAAATAATGAATTTTTTTCAACTTTCCCCGAAACCTTCTACCTGAATCGTATTTTTGGATAATTGAAGAGCCGCATTGATACATTTTTCGGTATGGAAGAGTTCTATACGCTTTTATATTTCTGTAGCTCAATATCCAGAAATTACAAGTATGTTTTACAAAGTTTTTTTCTATTACTTTTTAATTAAAACAATGCCTTCGTAAAGTGGTCAAATTTTACGCCAGCTAAAAAAATTTACATACGATTTTCCCAAAAAAACTATAAAAACAGTCTTGCTCAACAAATTTTTGCAATTAAGATGCCATAACACCTCAATTTTTATTGATCAGCTATTGCTTTACATCATTTTTCATTAGAAAAAAAATTAATTCAAAGGACAATCCAACGGAACCAATTTGTGTCACATTCGTTCACATTCGTCACATTCAAGACCAGAATCTGACATATCTAATCTATTTTTCGTTTTGCACTCAGAAGCAAGTATAACTGTTGAAACCTGGTCTTGGAATCATTAAAAACCTGCTTGATAAAATGATTTTTGAGTGAACAAAATAAATCTTATGTGACTTTATTTGAGCCTCCAATTCTACAACTGTTTTGAATCTGCTCCCTTCTGAAGGAAACTATTTCAAAACTGTTTTTGGATTGTTCATTTTTTCATTGTTAAGCTGAAGATATAATCAAATGTAAAAAAAATGAAGTCTCCAAAAATTGGTATTTTCACGCCTAAAATTTACTCTAGTAATCACGTTGGTATTTTTTCTTCTCTCCGCAAAAAAAAACGTGCCACCAAAATTGATTTAGCAAAAACAAGATAATCCAGAGTACAGTTCTTCGCTCACAAATAAATTTAGGTTAGGATCTACTAATGTTAAGCAAAACTACGGAATTAATTTTCATTTAGTCTTCTTGTCAATTCATCTGTATTCTCTATAATGAAACGAAGACTTGTGATTTGTATTTTTTAGGTTTTTTTGGTGTTCTAGTGGAAATCAGTCATTTAATAGTTTGTAAAATAACTCTTATCAGTAAAAAAACTTATTAAAAAAATTCGTACAATGATTGTTTTTCATCCCTAGTCCACAATAAATTTAATAAGAACAAAAAAAGTTCTAAGATTAATTACATACGCTAGAAAGCTTCAAGATGCCAGATTTCAAAATATATGGACTCATGTTTGGTTAAAAAAGAGTACAAAACCGTGGGAATAAATGGATGATATCAAATCAAAATATGGTTTTGTTCCACTAAAAAAATTTCCTGTACGGTATTTTTCATACCAAAATTTGGTTTTCAATATAGCCAAATTCATGAATCCGTTCTGTTTGCAAATATTTCAATTATCTTGAGACAAAAATTTAAAAAAGAGTGTAAAAATTTACACAGTTTTCTGCTTTAGCTAGTTGACGAAACAAATTTAAAAATTGAAGAATTCTTGTTGGTTTCAAATTTAAGTTTTAACAGAAAGTTCAACGGCGGGGTTTAGTTCACTGAAAAGCACTCAGGGTGTTTAGATATGATGATAAAATTTATATTTATTTTCTATTTGAATGATCTGTGTTGGTTTGAATCAGAAACAAACTGATTGTTTCGTATGTTTGAAACCGAACATGCCGGAATTTTTTGTGTAACTCAAACCAAACAAATCAAAAATTTCCTGTTGTTAAAAATGAATGAAAACAAGTTCCGTTTTACTGAAGAGGGCGACAAATTTAGTGATTTGCTGCAAGTTTTCTCGATGTTGCTTAAATATATAAATATTTGTAGATAATCTGTTTTGGCTTGAATTGGAATCTGAACTCAAGATTATGACGGTGGCATTTTGATAATGAGGCCTGCATTCTGAAACTATAAAATTTCTTTGTTGAATTTATTTGGAGGTTCTCCTTTTATTTCATCATGCAAGATAGATCCATAACTATGTCTTCATTTTTATGCTTATTTATTATAGTTTTCCTAGGGAATCTGTACTACTCATTATCGGGTTGGCATTTTTAGCCATGTTGACTTCTGCGGTACTCCTTTATGCCCTTCATAAAATTAAAATTATGGTGTTCACCTTTTGCTGATACACACCATAACCTTCCAGATTTTTCTGGTGCGAAATTTCTCGATAGAAAACCTTGTGATTTTTCAAGTAATTTCTAATAAAAGTTTACATGAAATCTCATTATATCACATAGAACATTAGAGGGCTGACCCGAGAGAATCAAGTAATTTGACTAACAAAGTCACGTGATCTTTACCGTTTGTGCCCCCCAGCTAAGTGGACGCGTATTATTTGCACCCCACAGACCCACGTACCATATTTTAACATATTGATTAACTATGTAATGATACGTGCTCTGCAACTGGGGCTGCATATCTAAACACTAATTGCAACCACATTAGGAAAAAGTTTTTACAAAATATTAAAATATGCTGAGACAAATTTCTGGTGATGTCATAACCAATTTTTTGCGAAAAATTATTGATCTATTAATTTTGATAGCCTGTAGTGTACAATTTCTAAGAAATAATTGTTCATATAGCGTTTTTTGTTTCTTCTTCTTTCTGTATCTTAGAATACATGGCTTGATTCCCGTAAATTGCCCTTAGTTAAATTGTTTATTTAAAAAATTAGGGCCTGATATTGAAAATTTTATGTAAATGTTTAACCACTCTGTACCAATAAATTCTTCAAATTTGAAAACATTAATAAATTATCTGAAAATTTAAAATCCCTTTTTAAAAATTTTAATTAATTTTTGTTCAATGAAAAAACATTAACAAAATAAGAATTGAATAATTAGTTGCTAATGAAATACACCGGCAGTAAATTTTTAAAACTTAGTCGCAGTTTGGTTGTCATTCAACGCTTGGGTTTGCATTACGAAAGCGAAGATTAAAGATGAAGTTTGGTTGAAATGTTGCGTGATTTTGAACATATTTTGAAGCTGACGCAAAACAAAAAGAAACAAAAGTACGACCTCTACAATTTCCTGTACGCTGCGGAAAGTAGCATCAAAATTTCTCCAAAATTAGAAGTTTTCCTTCGTCAAATTTTAAAATTTTTCAAATTTCCCCAAAACATTTTACCTGAATCGTAATTTTGAATAATTGAAGAGCCGCATTGATATATTTTTCGGTCTGGAAGAGTTCTATACGCTTTCATATTTCTGTAGCTCAATATCCAGAAACTACAAGTATGTTTTACAAAGTTTATTTCTATTACTTTTTAATTAAAATAATGCCTTCGTAAAGTGGTCAAATTTTACGCCAGCTAAAAAAACGCACATTCGATTTTCCCAAAAAAACTATAAAAACAGTCTTGCGCAACAAATTTGTGCAATTATGATGCCATAACACCTCAATTTTTATTGATCAGCTATTGCTTTACATCAGTTTTCATTAGAAACAAATTATTTCAAATGCCAATCCAACGGAAACAAATTGGTGTCATATTCGTTGTTAATGAAAAGACCTGAATCAGATATATCTAATCTATTTTTCGTTTTGCACTCAGAAGCAAGTATAATCGTTGAAAACTGGTCTTGGAATTATTAAAAACCTGCTTGATAAAATGATTTTTGGCGAACAAAACAAATCTTATGTGACTTTATTTGAGCCTCTAATTCTACAACGGTTTTGAATCTGCTCCATTCTGAATGAAACTATTTCAAAACCATTTTTGGGATGTTCATTTTATCATATGTTAAGTTGAAGAAATAATCAAATTTATGATAAATGCAAAAAAAAAATTGGAGATCTCCAAAAATTGTATTTTCACGCCTCAAATTTTCCTCAAGTAATCACAGTGGTATTTTTTTCTCTCCGCAAAAGAAAACAAGCAACCAAATTTGATTTTGCAGAAACAAGCTAGGTTAGAATACAGTTTTGCTCCTAAATAAATTTAGGTCAGGAACCATAATGTTAAGCAAAAACGCGGAATTAGTTTCCATTTAGTCTTCTTGTCAATTCATCTGTATTCTCTAAAATAAAACGGAAAATTTGGATTTACAATTATTAGCTTTTTTTGTTGTTCTAGAGGAAATCAATCGTTTATTAGTTTGTAAAATAACTTATAATTAAAAAAACCTACTATTAAAACTTGTATAATGATTCTTTTTCCAGCCCTAGTCCACAATAATTATAATAAGAACAAAAAAAGTTTATGATTAGTTTCATACGCTAGTAAGCTTTGGAATGCTTGATTTCAAATTATATAGAATTGTGTTTGGTTAAAAAAGAGTATGAAATCGTGGGAATAATCGGTTGAGATCGAAACTAATTGTGGTTAAGTGTCGCTAAAAAAAATTGCCGGTACGGTACTTTCCATGCCAATATTTGACTTTTTTGGTTTTTAATATAGCCAAAGTCATGATACCGTTCTATTTGCAAAAGTTTCAGTAATCTTTAGACAAAAATTTTGAAAAGAGTGCAAAATTTTACAGAATTTTCTGCTTTAGCTCGTTGACGAAACTAAGTTATAAAAGTTAAAGAGTTCTTGTTCGTTTCAAATTTAAATTGTAACAGGAAGTTCAACGGCAGGGTTTAGTTATGGTTGATAAGATATGATGATAAAAACTTATATTTAATTTCATTTTGAATGATCTCTGTTGGTTTGAACCAGAAACAAAATGACGATTTCCTACGTTTGAAACCAAACTTACCGGCATTTTTGTCTAACTCAAACCAAACAAATCGAAGTTTCCTGTAGTTAAAACTGAATAAAAACAAGTTCCGCTTTCCTGAATAGGGAAACAAGTTTTGTTGTTTGCTGCATTTTTGCATTTTTTTCTCAGCGTTGCATAAAGTTATAAATATTTGTAAATAATCTGTTTTGGCTTGAATTGGAATCTGAACTCACGATCATGAAGGTGGCATTTTGATAATGAGGCTTGCATTTTTAAACTATAAAAACTCTTCAATTTTAGTTTTATTGGAGGTTCAGTTTTAACTCCATCATGCCAGATAGATCTTTATAATTATAGCTTTAGTATTATATTTATTTATTATAGATTTCCTAGGGAATCTAGTTTCCCTATAAATAAATTTTATATTATTATATAATAAATATAATAATAAAGCTATAATTATAAAGATCTATCTGGCATGATGGAGTCTGGCAAAATTGAACCTCCAATGCTACTAAACTTGAAGAACTTTTTATAATACAGCGGTACTCACCATCGTCAGGTTGGCATTTTGGGCAATGTTGACTTCTGCCATACTCCTTTATACCCTTCTTACAATTAACATTATGGTGTTCACCTCTTGCTGATACGCCACAAAGCAACACCATAACAAACTAAAACTTTCTCGGGTGAAATTTGTTCTCAATTGAAAACCACGTGATATTTCATGTGATTTCAAACAAAAATTTATATGAAATCTCAATAAATCGCATAAAAAATAAGGAAGGCCAACCCAAGAAATTCGTGTAAACTTACATACAAAATTGCGTAATCTGCTATTTTGTCGGGTGTCACTTTCCCTGGAGAAATTTTTTCCTCGAAAAATGTCAGCGCACAATTTTTTGTGTAACCTCACACGAGAAAGTTTTAGAATGTTGCACCAAAACAATCATCTTTAAACTTCCCACGCTCATAATTTAAATTAACTGAAATTTGAATAGAACTTTGACTGAACTTTGAATAGAGCTGCAACTTGAATATTGATAAGATATTCAATAACGATATTCACCAAATGACCCCAAACATAAATTTTGTCGAAGCCTATCTAATAAATATTGGCCGTGAATAAAAATAGTTTTCAAATATTTGACTGACACCATTTCTGATCTACAACATAAGGATGTTTGTGTGGTCGGGGCTACAATACCTATTTCTTTTTACTGTGATTTTTGTTTAAATTTGAGGTTGTGTAATTTGCTGAATTTACTCGAACCCATTAGGAAAGCGATACAGCGTATACAGAAAAAGTTAATGTGAAATGTTATAACCTAAACTGAGTGATAATGCTCTAAACTCAGATTTGATTCGATATAAAATAACATGGTTTGGTTTATTTTTAGCTTTTATCTGTTCACTTTTAATTTTTTTGTGGCATCAGCGTTACGGGGAGGGTCTATTTAGTCAACTGGTTTTCTTGTTCAAAGAGTGTTACAAAGAGTGAGTCGTAGAAAAAATAGTAGAAAATAATGTCAAAACTTAAATGAATTTATCTATTTTAAATGCATTAATGAATTTAAATGCATTAATGTGTTACTTTATAACCCAACATAATTTTTTCCAGATTTTAAAAACGATCCAGGCTTTTTGTTCAATGTAAAACAGTGTTTTTTTGTAAACACTAGTTATCATAGCATAATGGTAAAAACATAAGCAGCTGCCATATTTTTTATAGCTATAAGACATTAGGTGATGGGCGCATTGAACAATTTCTTTCAAACACTTTGCACGAAAAAAAGCAAAAATTTCACCTACCTCACTAAGAAGAAAAAAAGCAATTGAACAATGTGATTAAAGTGACCTTTTTTTGTTGATGTCTATTTTTTCTGCTCTCAGAGAGATTTGACAATTATCATTTGCATCAGGCGAAGACAAAAAACTTTTTTTGTAATCAAGAAAAGTGGGATTTTTTATAAACTCACAGGATTGGTTTTCATTTGAATTGTTTTAGAATTAACACATATACAAAAATTACGGAAAAATTTATGAAGAAGACTCGAAGACTCTATTGATCAATATAAAAAATTATAAGCAGTCTTATAATCCTCGCTTTGAAGTTGGCAAATCTATACACCAAAAGAGAATTTTTTTAATGTTCCTGCGTTTCGCAATACAGTGCTTTGGAGTTTTGTTTTCTCTATAAACTGTTTTGGGCACATATGGTGTGGATGTACATCTTGGAGTTATGAAAAAAAAGGTTTATATTTGGTACCATTTCCTCTGAAACATCTGGATCATTTGCGAGTACCAAAAATAGACGTTTTTACAAAAAAGTGGATGTCACGGAAGTAACAAACCTATACACCCTGACTCACTTTTTGGCTGATTTTCCCCACACTTGTTTGATCATTCGCGTTGATTAAAATTCTTGGTAATTATTCCCTGTATGTTAGGATTGATGACTGAATAAAAAAAACACTTACCTTAACTCCATTTTAAAGCACACAGGTTCATTTCCTTAGTGTATAAGGAGTTTCTACACAAACTTGTATACTGTAGAGAAACGTGTATGTAAGCACAGTCAGGGAATGAATGACTAAAGGGTATCATGCATAGGGGTCTATAGAGTAGAAATCCTATGGGGATAACAGGTTATAGCTTTTGCATGGGGATAATAGGTTGAAAGGGTTACCTGTAGGGACGTTATTTGGTAACCTCTAGAAATTGAAAATAACATTCCAATCATTGCATGGAGATAAAAGGATTAAGTTTTGTCATGCGGAAAAAGTGTTTAAAAGTAATTATCTGCAAGCAGGTAAAGGAACGAAGATCTCAATCAGGATAGAAGACGTCAAAATTGCATATGTGTAGTAGGGTAATCAAAGTTTTGCCATGGGAATAATGGTGTATAGGTTTCCAAATCTACAAACGTGTAATAAGGTGAATAATTGAATGGTGTTAATAGGAAAAACATTTCATGGTATTTATTGGTTATAAATCTGTAATGGGATAGTAAGACATAGGTTTGAAATTCTGCAAGATAAAATTAAGATTTGAAAAAAGGTATATTAGAATTGAGAATGGCATGGGGGGTAAAAGGCTAAAAAATGTCATGGTTAGAATGTGGTATAGATTTGAATTTCTGCAAGAAATCTTATATAGGAAAATTTTGAATCTCTGCACGCGCGTAAAAGGGAGAAGAATAAAATCAGGATTGTTGGGTTTCATAGTGCATGGTGACAAAAAGGAAATAGGTTGCAAAATCTGCGCACGGGTAGAAAAAAGTGAAACTTTTAATCAGAATATTAAGTGTAGTATCACATGGTAATTATAGACAAATTTTTTGCCATGCGGTTAGTAGCGTATAAATTGGACTATCCGCAAACGGGATAACAGTGTGAAGATTTGAATCAGGATACTAGGGAATAGTAGTGAATGGGGACAAAGAGTAAGTTTTATCATTATATTGGTGTAAAGATTTCAAGCAAGACTATCTGCAAGCATGTATAAGAGGTGACCATTTGGAATGGTAACGCCAAAAACGGTTATGCATGGAGCGAAATAGGGTATAGCTTTGCCATTAGAATTTTATACAGGTGCTAAAACTTCAGGCACTGATGAACACTAATCCAAAACCATTTTAAAATGTATCAATTTTGGTTATATGAAGTATATAAGAGTCATCAAAGGTCATTTGTATATCATTTTTTACCATTTAATGTAGAGGTTATAGAGAAAAATTTTTTAAGTAAAAATTGTTCCATTAGTGAAAATTAACACAAATACTCTAAAAAAACATTAATTTTTTTCACAAAACATATACATGAGTAATCAAAGGCCAACTTACATCATTTTTTCCTTCCTAATGTACAAGTCACATAGTAACTTTTCCTAAGTAAAAGTTGTTCCATTTGTGAAAACTAACACAAAACCACTTTAAAAATGTAAATTTTGGTCACATAACATACATATCATAGAGTCGTAAAATGTCAATTGTACAGCATTTTGCTCCTCATCATAAACGAATCATAGAGAAAAATTTCGTAAGGAAAAGTTGTTCCACTGGTAAAAACCAACACAAAACTACTTGAAAAAAACATCAAATTTGCTCACATAACATGTATATAAGTCATCAATTGTCAACTGTACATCATTTTTTCCTCCTAATTTACAAACCAAGAGAAAAATTTCCTGATGAAAAGTTGCTCCCTTATTAAAAACTAAAAAAGAACTACTTTAAGAACATCGATTCTACTCACAATATATATATATATATATATATATATATATATATATATATATATATATATATATATATGAGTAATCAAAAGTCAGCTGTACATCATTTATTTCGTCTTAATGTAAAAGTCACAGAGAAAACTTTAGTAAGTAAAAGTTGTTCCATTAGTAAAAATTAACTCAATATATGATATGTATTAACTTAATATAAAATATATAATGTCAATTGTACAGCATTTTGCTCCTCATAATAAACAATTCATAGAAAAAAATTTCGTAAGGAAAAGTTGTTTCATTAGTGAAAACTTACACCAAACTACTTAAAAAACAACACTTTTGCTCACATAACATTTATATGAGTCATCAATTGTCGACTGTAAATCATTTGTTCCTCCTAATTTACAAGACCTAGAGAAAAATTTCTTGATAAAAAATTTGTTCCCAAGTGAAAACTAAAATAGAACTACTTTAAAAACATCGATTTTGCTCACAAAACATAGCTGTACATCATATATTTTGTCTTAATGTACAAGTCACAGAGAAAAAAAATTAAAAGATGTTCCATTAGTAAAAACTAGCTTAAAACCACTTTAAAAAATGTCAATTTTTCTCACATAACATATATCAGTCATCAAAAGTCAATTGTACATCATTTTTTCCCTCTTACTGTACCAGTTCTAAAGAAAATTTCTTAGGGTAAAGTTGTAAAGTAAAAACTCACACAAAACTCTTTCAAAAGACATAGGGAAAGCTTACACAAAACTACCTAAAAAACATTTAATTTGTTCAAATAACATTTATGAGTAATCAAAGGTCAAATGTACATCATTTTTTCTCAATGTAAAAGTTCTAGAGAAAATTTCGTATGCAAAAATTGTTCCCTTATTGAAAACTAACCAAAAAAATAATGATTTTGCTCGCATAAATTATATATGAGACATCAAATTTCAATTTTATAACATTTTTTTCCTTTTAATACATAGGGACTAGAGGAAAAAATCTTTAGGAAAAGTCGTTCCATTAGTGAAAACTAACGCAAATCTTCTTAGGAAACATCCATTTTGCTCACATTCCATATAAATATGTCATCCAAAGTCAATTGAACATCCATTTGGCCTCTTAAATTACAAATCCTAGAGAAAAATCAAAAGTCAGCTGTACATCATTTATTTCGTCTTAATGTAAAAGTCACAGAGAAAACTTTAGTAAGTAAAATTTGTTCCATTAGTAAAAATTAACTTAATATATGATATGTATTAACTTAATATAAAATATATAATGTCAATTGTACAGCATTTTGCTCCTCATAATAAATAATTCATAGAAAAAAATTTCGTAAGGAAAAGTTGTTTCATTAGTGAAAACTTACACCAATCTACTTAAAAAACATCACTTTTGCTCACATAACATTTATATGAGTCATCAATTGTCGACTGTAAATCATTTGTTCCTCCTAATTTACAAGACCTAGAGAAAAATTTCTTGATAAAAAATTTGTTCCCTAGTGAAAACTAAAACAGAACTACTTTAAAAACATCGATTTTGCTCACAAAACATAGCTGTACATCATATATTTTGTCTTAATGTACAAGTCACAGAGAAAAAAAATTAAAAGATGTTCCATTAGTAAAAACTAGCTTAAAACCACTTTAAAAAATGTCAATTTTTCTCACATAACATATATCAGTCATCAAAAGTCAATTGTACATCATTTTTTCCCTCTTACTGTACCAGTTCTAGAGAAAAATTTCTTAGGGTAAAGTTGTAAAGTAAAAACTCACACAAAACTCTTTCAAAAGACATTAATTTTGTTCACATAACATATATGCGAGTTATCAAAGGTCAATTGTTCCTTATTTTTCTTCTCTTAATGTACAAGTCCTATAGGAAAACTAATTAGCTGAATTTTTTTCTATTAGTGATAACTCACACATAACCACTTTAAAAAACGTCATTTTTGCTCACATAACACATATATGAGTCATTAGTCAATTGTACATCATTTTTTCCTCTTAATGTACCAGTTCTAGAGAAAAAATGTTTTAAAGAAGATTTGTTCCATTAATGAAAACTAAAACGAAATTACTCACTAACATCGATTTTGCTCAGATTCCATATATATGTGTCACCCAAGGTTAACTGAACATCCATTTGTCCTCCTAAATTACAAATCCTAGAGAAAAATTTCTTGATGAAAAATTGTTCCCTTAGTGAAAACTGTCACAAAACCACATTTTTTTCCTCTTAACCCAAAAAATCCTAGAAAAAACTTCTTAACAAATTGTTGTTTCACTAGTGAACACCAACACAAAACTACTCGAAAAAAACGTCAATTTTGCTCACATAATACATATATGAGTCATCAAAAGGTCATTTGTACATCATTTTTCTCCTCTTAATGTTCAAGCTCTAGAGAAAACCTTTTTAAGCAAAAGTTGTTCTATTAGTAAAAACTAATATGAAGATACTTTCCAAATTATCAGTTTTGCTCACATAACATACATGTGAGTCATGAAAAGTCAATTGTACATCAATACATAAATCCTAGAAAAAATTTCTTTACGATTTGCTGCTTCATTAGTGAAAACTAAAACAAACCTACTTGATAAAACAATAATTTTGCTCATATAACATATATGTCAGTAATAAAAGTTCAACTTTACATCAAAATTTTCCTCTTAATGTACAAGTCCTAGGGAAAAATACTTTGGGAATGTTGTTCCGTTAGTGAAAACTAAAACAAAACTACCTAAAAAAACATCAATTTTGCCCACATAGTATATATATGAGTCATCAAAGTTAAGTTGTGCATCATTTTTTTTACTCTTAAAGTACATATCCCAGAGACAAATTTCTCAACCAAAAAATGGTCCAATAGGGAAAGCTTACACAAAACTCCCTAAAAAACATTTAATTTGCTCAAATAACATTTATGAGTAATCAAAGGTCAAACGTACAACAACTTTTTCTCAATGTAAAAGTTCTAGAGAAAATTTCGTATGCAAAAATTGTTCCCTTATTGAAAACTAACCAAAAAAATAATGATTTTGCTCGCATAAATTATATATGAGACATCAAATTTCAATTTTATAACATTTTTTTCCTTTTAATACATAGGGACTAGAGGAAAAATTCTTTAGGAAAAGTCGTTCCATTAGTGAAAACTAACGCAAATCTTCTTAAGAAACATCCATTTTGCTCACATTCCATATAAATATGTCATCCAAAGTCAATTGAACATCCATTTGGCCTCTTAAATTACAAATCCTAGAGAAAAATTTCTTGATGAAAAGTTGTTCCCTTAGTGAAAATTGTCACAAAACCACATTTTTTCCTCTTAACACACAAATCCTAGAAAAAACTTCTTAACGAATTGTTGTCTCACTAGTGACAATAAACACAAAACTACTTGAAAAAAACGTCAATTTTGCTCACATAACATTAATATGAGTCATCAAAAAATCAATTGTACATCATTGTTCTCCTCTTAATGTTCAAGCTCCAGAGAAAAATTTTTAAAGCAAAAGTTGTTCTATTAGTAAAAACTAACATAAAACTGCTTTCAAAATTATCAGTTTTGCTCACATAACATATATGTGAGTCATAAAAAGTCAATTGTACGTCAATTTTTCCCTCTTAATACATAAAACCTAGAAAAAACTTCTCTACGATTTGGTGCTTCATTAGTGAAAACTAAAACAAACCTACTTGATAAAACATAAATTTTGCTCACATAACATATATGTCAGTAATCAAAGTTCAACGTTACATCAAATTTTTCCCCTTAATGTACAAGTCCTAGGGAAAAATTTCTTAACCAAAAAATGGTCCAATAGGGAAAGCTTACACAAAACTACCTAAAAAACATTTAATTTGTTCAAATAACATTTATGAGTAATCAAAGGTCAAATGTACATCATTTTTTCTCAATGTAAAAGTTCTAGAGAAAATTTCTTACGCAAAAATTGTTCCCTTAGTGAAAACTAACCAAAAAATAATGATTTTGCTCGCATAAATTATATATGAGTCATCAAAGTTCAATTTTATAACATTTTTTTCCTTTTAATACATAAGGACTAGAGGAAAACTTTTTTAAGCAAAGTCGTTCCATTAGTGAAAACTAACGCAAACCTACTTAAGAAACATCCATTTTGCTCACATTCCATATAAATGTGTCATCCAAGGTCAATTGAACATCCATTTGTCCTCTTAAATTACAAATCCTAGAAAAAAATTTCTTGATGAAAAGTTGTTCCCTTAGTGAAAATTGTCACAAAACCACATTTTTTCCTCTTAAGACACAAATCCTAGAAAAAACTTCTTAACGAATTGTTGTTTCAATAGTGAAAACTAACACAAAACTACTTGAAAAAAACGTCAATTTTGCTCACATAACATTAATATGAGTCATCAAAAAGTCAATTGTACAACATTTTTCTCCTCTTAATGTTCAGAGAAAATTTTTTATGGCAAAAGTTGTTCTATTAGTAAAAACTAACATAAAACTGCTTTCAAAATTATCAAATTTGCTCACATAACATTTATGTGAGTCATAAAAAGTCAATTGTACATCAATTTTTCCCTCTTAATAAATAAATTCTAGAAAAAACTTCTCTACGATTTGACGCTTCATTAGTGAAAACTAAAACAAACAACTAAGAAACATTAATTTTGCTCACAAACCATATATATGAGTCATCAAAATTCAGCTGTACATTTTTTCCCCTCTTAATGTACAAGTCACAGAAAATTTTTTATGTAAAAGTTGTTCCATTAGTGAAAACTAACACAAAAGCACTTCAAAACACGTCAATTTTGCCCATATAACATATATATGAGAGATGAATATTCAGTTTAACAACATTTTTTTTTTCCTTTTAAAACGTATGACTCAGAGAAAAACTTCCTCAGGAAAAGTTTTTCCATTAGTGAAAACTAACGCAAAACGACCTGAAAAAACATTAATTTTGCTCACAGAACATATATATGTGTCATCATCAAAATCTATTTTACATCATTTTTTCCCTCTTATTGTACATTTTCTAGAAAAAAAACTTCTTAAAAATGTTGCATTGGTGATATTAAACCCAAAAATACATTAAAAAAATCATCAATTTTGCTCACTTGACACATTTATGAGTAATTAAAGGTAAATTGAACATCACTTCTTCCTTCTCAATGTACAACTCTCAAAAGAAAGATTCAGGACCAATTGGTCCATAAACTAAAACTAACAGAAGAGTGCTCTCAAAGTTGTCAGTTTTGATCATACAAAGTATATATGAGTCATCAAAATTCATTTTTACCAAATTCTTTCCCGCTGCATGTACGACACAATGAGAAAGTTTGCTTAAGTAAAAAATGTTATATGACATATGTTGACACTTGAGTTATCAAACGACTGTTTGTATCAATTGTCTTTCTGCTACGGTACAAGTCCAAGAGAAAGAAACTTCTTTAAAAAACTGTTAAATCAGTTACAATTAACATAATTAATTTAGGAGAATGTTAATTTTGCTTACATAAAGTATATACGAGTGATCAAAGGTCACATTTACATCAATTTCTTCCACTAAATGTACAAGTCAAAGAGAAAAAGCTCTTAAGTAACAGTTGCTGCATGAATGAATTTACAAAATTTAACTGCACCTAACATATTCTTCTGAAAGTACATGTCCCAGTGAAAAATTTTAACAAAAAAAGCTATTTCATAGGTCAAAACAACACGAAATTATTTGAAAGACTAATTATGCTTAGATAGAGCAATTATGAGTCTTCAGAGGTCTACTGTATAACATTTTTTGCTCTTAATGTACGAAAAATACAACATAGTTCACTTAAAAAAAGTTGCTTTACAGGTGAAATATAAAAAGTTCTTTCGATATTTTATGACGATCATGCTCCTACATTAAAAATGAGTAATAAATGGTTAATTGTCAGGCTGGAAATCTTTTCTGTCCAACTAGTTCTGCACATTTTACTTTTCAAAAATAGTTTGACAGCTAAAACTTCAAACAAAAGACTTGGAAAAATATCTGTTTATGCTCCTATGCTTTTGTCTGAGTCATAATAGATCAATTGCAAATCTTTTTAGGTTTTTTGTGTGCATTTGTTACAGCAAAATAAACTTGATAAAAGTTTTTCTTCAAGTGAAATCCTCAAAAAAATATAATTTGCATAAGTTCCTGGGTCATGAACTATGTAGGAGTCATCGGATGCCAATTATTACACCTTTTCAGATATTTCAATATACAATTAAAAAACCAGAGTGCGCTGAAAGTAAGAGACTTTATAAGTAAATTTATATGAAAAAGTCTCCAAAAGGCATCAATTTTATGCTCAAATGCCGTTGTTCAAACCTGAGAGGTTCATGGTAAACCTTTTTTTAAATGAACAAGTTTGGATGCAAAGTTTACTCAGTGAACATTGTTTCATATGTAAACACTAGACCGAAAGTTTTTGGAAATGTTTTAATTTTAAGCTCATTTAATAGGTATGAGATATCAGAAGTCAATTGTACATCTTTTTATACCTCTCAAACTTTATGCCGTATAACAAAAATTATTTAAAGAAAGCTTCTTTGCAGGTGAAAATTTGAAGAAAAACCATTTAGTAAGCGTTACTTTCATAACTTTACACTGTGTAGATGTTGGCGAAGTTTAATTGTTTTTCTCTGTCTTTTTATCTTCTCATGCTAAACTTTACTGATAAATTTTTCTCAGGTAAAAATTTAAACAAAATTTTGCAATTATTCGTCAATATCAATGTTTAATCATTATAAGTGTCATCAGAGGCCTACTACAATTTTTTGTCTCCTAATGTATAATTAAAGCAACAAAGTTCACTCCATGAAAGTTTTTATATAGAAAAAAATTTGAGCAAAAATCTTCCAAGGTGTATCAATCTCATATCTCTACTCTATTATACTCTTCTGTAGTTATCTAATTTTTTTTGTATCTCTTAATATACAAGTAATGCAACAAAAGTTACTAAAATCAGCGTTTTTTAACTCAGTATACAAACATTAAAACCTTAGAAGGAGCACCACTCTCATACTACTAAACTACATACGGGTCGATGGAGGTCGTTTCTTCAAATTTCTTTAACTCATAATGCACAAACAGTACAGCAAAAATCACTCACTCTTATATGTTTTATGCAATGCTGCTAAAAAGTTTGTTAGGTTACTTCACTCTTAATCACTACTTATGAGTCATCAGAAACCCACTGTTATACACTTCTTCTGTCTCTCAATGTTCATGTAATGCAACAGATTTTATTGAAACAAAGTTGTTTTTAAGTTAATGCTTAAACATAAGTCTTCATAAATTGATCAATTCCATAATCATAAACTTGTTATGTGGTATCAGAGACCTGTTGTTTATCATTTCATATCTCCTAAGAAACAAGCAAAACAGCCATTTTTCATTTAATTAACAATGTTTAAAAGTAAGAATCAAAAAATAACGTTCAAAAAGCGTCAACTATTTGGGCTCTACACTACACATTGTATGTCTTTCTGATTAATCGAGTGCTCAAAAACCATCAATACAGATGTCGAAAATTGCGATGGTCGAAAGTTTTGGAGAATAGATTGCATACAAGAAAACAAAAAGCTGCTAAAAAAGCAAAAATTGAATGAACTTTTTTAGGGCTTTTCTAATAACAAGCTTAGAGACATATACTGTCAGTTAAAACGGATCGAATGACATCCGTGTGTCTTTGGCGCGCAGTACGGTACTACCACCGGTCAACCTGATACACACAGCTTTTTCCCAAGGAACATGTCCTTCGAACCATTTTAACTAATAGTACATGACTCTAAGCTTGTTATTAGAAAGACCTTAAAAAAGGTTTATTCATTTTTTGCTCTTATTAGCAATTTTGTGTTTTTAATAGGCAATCTATGCTCCAAAACCTGCAATTTTCGATATCTGAATTGATGTTTTTTGAGCACCCGATTTATCAGGCAGACAGACAATGTGTAGTGTATAACCACAAAAAGTGATACTTTTTGAACGTTATTGTTTTGATTGCTACTTTAAGACAACGTTGATTAATTAAAAATTGCTGTTTTGCTTGTTTCTCAGGAGATATGAATTGATAGGCAACTGATCTCTGTTACCACATAATAAGTGTATGTTTATGAAATTGATTAATTTATGAAGACTTATGTTTATGCATTTACGTATAAAACAACTTCGTTTCAAAAGAATCTTTTGCATTACATGAACATTGAGAGACAGAAAAAATGTATAACAGTCGACTTCCGATTACTCATATGTAGTGATTAAGCGTGAAGTTAACTAACAAACTTATTAGCAGCATTGCATAAAAAACTTAAGAGTGAGAGAATTTTCCTGTACTATTCGTACATTAGGAATTAAAGAAACTTGAAGAAATGACCTCCGCCGACCCGTTTTTAGTTTAGTTGTATGAGAGTGATGCTCCTTCTAAGATTTTTGTTTGTATACTGTATTATACAAAAGCTGATTTTTGTAAAGTTTGATGCATTACTTTTATATTAAAAAATACAAATAAAATCAGATAACTACAGAAGGGTTTAATATGGTAGAGATATGAGATTGATACATCTTGGAAAAATTTTTGCTCAAACTTTTACCTATATAACAACTTTCATGGAGTAAATTTTGTTGCATTAATTATACATTAGGAGACAGAAAAAAATTTTACAGTAGGACTCAGATGACACTCATAATGATTGAACATTGATATTGACAAAGTTGAAAAATTTTGTTGATATTTTTACCTGTGAAAATTTTATCAGTTAAATTGTTGTTTTTGCATTAGAAGATAAAAAGACAAAAAATCAAATAAATTTCGCCAAGATCTACACAGTGTAGTGTAATGAAAGTAACGCTTACTTAATGGTTTTTCTTCAAATTTTCCCTGCAAAGAAGCTTTCTTTAAATAAACTTTGTTATATCGCACAAATTCAAGCAGGTATAAAAAGATGTACAATTGACCTCTGATATCTCACAAGTAATGAATGAGCACAAAATTAATACATTTACAAAAAGTTTCGGTCAGGTATTTACATATGAAACAATGTTCACTGAGTAAACTTTGCATTCAAACTTGTTCATTTAAAAAAAGGTTTACCATGAACCTCTCAGGGTTGAACAACGGCATTTGAGCATAAAATTGATGCCTTTTGGAGACTTTTTTATATAAATTTACCTATAAAACCTCTTATTAAAACATCTGAAAAGAAGTAATAATTGGCATCCAATAACTCATACACATTTCATGACCAAAAAACTTATACAAATTACTTTTTTTGAGAATTTCACTTGAAGAAAATTTTTATCAAGTATATTTTGCTGTTACATATGCACGCAAAGAGACCTAAAAAGATTTGCAATTGATCTCTTATGACTCAGACAAAAGTATAGGAGCAAAATCAGATATTTTTCAAGACTTCTGTTTAAAATTTGATCTACCAAACAATTTTTGAAAAATAAGATTTGCCGAATTAGTTGCACAAAAAAAAATTCAAGCCTCACAATTAACCACATATTACTCATTTTTAGTGTAGGAGCATGATTGTCATAAAACATTGAAAGAATATATTTTATTTCACCAGTAAAACAACTTTTTTTAAGTGAACTATGTTGTATTTCTCGTACATTAAGAGCAAAAAATGTTTTACAGTAGATCTCTGAAGACTCATAATTGCTCTATCCTAGCATAATTAGTCTTTCAAATAATTTGGTGTTGTTTTGACCTATGAAATAGCTTTTACTGTTAAAATTTTTCACTGGGTCATGTACTTTCAGAACAAAAAGTTAGGTGGAGTTGATTTTTGTAATTTCATTCATGCAACAACTGTTACTTAAGAGCCTTTGCTCTATGACTCGTACATTTAGTGGAAAAAATTGATGTAAAAGTGACCTTTGATCACTCGTATATACTTTAGGAAAGCAAAATTAGCATTCTCTTAAAATAATTATGTTAATTGCAACTCAATAAATAAACTTTTTTTAAGAAGTTTCTTTCTCTTGGACTTGTACCATAGGAGGAAAACAATTGATACAAACAGTCTTTTGTCAACATATATCATATAACAAATTTTACTTAAGCAATTCTTCTTTGTGTGTCGTACAGTTAGCTGGCAAAAACAGTCAGCATGCGAAAATGAATTTTGAGAACTCATATTTACTTTGTATAATCAAAACTGACAATTTTGACAGCACTTTTCATTTAGTTTTAGTTTTTGGAACCACTTGTCCAAATATTTCTTTTGAGAGTTGTACATTGAGAGAGAAGAAATGATGTTCAATTTACCTTTAATGACTCATATATATGTGAGCAAAATTAATACTTTTAAGTCGTTTTGTGTTAGTTTTCACTAATTGAACAACTTTTCATGAGGAAGTTTCTCTAAGACATAGGTATCAAAAGGAAAAAAATATGTGAAATTGAACTTTCATCACTCATATATAAGTTATATGAGCAAAATTCACGTCTTTAGAAGTGCTTTTGTGTTAGTTTTCAATAATGAAATAACTTTTACTTAAGAAATTTTTTCTGTGAGTTGTACATTAAGAGGGAAAAAATTATGTAAAACTGACCTTTGACGCCACATTGAAATGTTTTTTGAGCAAAATTAATGTTTCTCAAGTAGTTTTGTGTTAGTTTTCACTAAGGGAACAATTTTTGCATACGCAATTTTTCTCTAAGACTTGTACACTGAAGAAAAAAACGATGTAAGTTTGACCGTTGATGACTCATATTTGTTATGTGAGCAAAATCAATGTTTTTATGTAGTTTTGTGTTATTTTTCACTAATGGCCCAACTTTTGCTTAAGAAATTTTTCTTCAGGATATGTACATTAATAGGAAAACATGATGTACATTTGACATTTGTTGACTCTTATATTCTATGTAAGCAAAATTGACATTTTTAAGGTAGTTTTGTTTTAGTTTCCACTAACGTAGCAAACTTTTCTTAAGAAAATTTTCTCTACGACGTACTTTAAGACGGAAAAAATGATGTACAAATGACCTTTGATGTCTTATATATATATATATATATATATATATATATATATATATATATATATATACATGTTATGTAAGAAATATCGATGGTTTTTAAAGTAGTTTTGTGTTATTTTTAACTGAAAGAAAATTTTTCCCTAGGACTTGTACATTAAGAGGAAAAAATTGATGTACTGTTGACCTTTTTTACTCACATATATGTTATGTGAGCAAAATTGATGTTTTTTAAAGTAGTTTTGTGTTAGTTTTCACTAATGAAACAAAAATTCGTTAAAAAGTTTTCTCTAGTACTTATGTATTAATAGGAAAAAATGATGTACATGAGACTCTTGATGACCCATATATATGTTATGTGAGCAAAACTGATAATTTTGAAAGTAGTCTTATGTTAGTTTTTACTAATAGAACAACTTTTGCTTTAAAAATTTTCTCTGGAACTTGAACATTAAGAGGAGAACAATGATGTACAATTGATTTTTTGATGACTCATATATATGTTATGTGAGCAAAAATGACGTTTTTAAAAGTAGTTCTGTGTTAGTTTTTACTAATGGAACAACTTTTAATAAACAAAATTTTCTGTGTGACTTGTACACTAAGAGGAAATAAATGATGTATGGCTGACCTTTGAAGACTCATATGAATGTTTTGTGAGCAAAAGTGATGTTTTTAAAGTAGTTTTGTGATACTTGTTACTTAGAGAACAACATTTCATGAATACAAATTTCTCTAGGTCTTGTTAAATAAGAGGAAATATTGATGTACAGTTGACCTTGGACGATTCATATATATTATGTGAGCAAAATTGACGTTTATTAAATAGTTTTATGTTAGTTTTCACTAATGAAACAAGTTTTTCTTAGGAAATTTTACTCTGTGACTTGTACATTTGGAAAGAAAAAATTATGTACAGTTGCTTTTTGAAAATTTATATATATTTATATATATATATATATATATATATATATATATGTATATAAATATATATATATATATATATATATATATATGTTATGTGAGCCAAATTGATGTTTTTGAAAGTAGTTTGTTAATTTTCACTATTAGAATAACTTTTCCTCAAGAAATTTTTCTCTAGAACAGCTACATTAACGGGAAAAAATGGTGTAAAATTGACATTTGATGACCCATATAAACTTCATATTACCAAAACTAACGCATTTTAAAATAGTTTTGCATTTGTCAATCCTGATTTTGTTCTTCTTCCTTTTACGCGCGTGTAGAAATTCAAAATTTTTCCTTTATATGAATTTTTGCTGATTATCAAATCTATACCACATTCTAACCTTGATATTTCATATCCTATTACCCCATGCAATTCTGAATTCTAATATACTTTCTTTCAATTCTTAATTTCATCTTGCAAAAATTCAAACCTATCTCTTACTATCCCATTGGCAGATTTATAATCAATAAATACCATGAAATGTTTTACTCTATTAACACCATTCAAATCTTCACCTTCTTACACGTTTGTAGATTTTGAAACCTATACACCATTATCCCTATGGCAACACTTTGATTACCCTACTACACATATGCAATTCTGATGTCTTCTATCCTGATTGAGATCTTATTTCTTTTACCTGCTTGAAGACAATCACTTCTAAACTCTTTATCCGTTTGAAAAAACTGTATCCTATTATGTCCATGCAATGATTGGAATGCAATTTTCAATTTCTAGAAATTACCAAATAACGGCCCTACAGGTAACCGTTTCAACTTATTATCCCCATGCAAAAGCTATTCCCTGTTATCTTCATGGGATTTCCACTCTATTAGACCCCTATGAATGATACCCTTTAGTCATTCGTTCCCTGACTGTGCTTACATACACGTTTCTCTACAGTATACAAGTTTGTGTAAATACTCCTTATACACTAAGGAAATAAACCTGTGTGCTTCAAGATGGAGTTAAGGTAGGTCTTTTTATTATTCAGGCAACAATCCTAACATACAGGGAATAATTGCCAAGAAATTTTCATCAGTGCGCATGATCAAACAAGTTTGGGGAAAATCAGCCAAAAAGAGTCAGGGTGTATAGGATTTTTACTACTTGTCATTTTCTTTTGAAAACCCAAATAATTTTGTTTGAAAAAGCTCCCATTTTGAAAATTGATATCTCGGATACTTGAGTAACACATTTAAATGAACAAATGAACTTTTGTCTAATATAAAATAATGTGACCTCAAAAAATTGCCCGCTTCTTTCATTTAGTTTAGCATGAAACAAAATTTTTCTGTGGCTACTTGCTTCGGCTGCTGATGTTTATTTATTAATCAGAGTTCCCAATTTATTGCTAATTTTTGTCAACGTTTATTTCTCGGTGTTATGATTTATTTCCCACTATAAACCAGCAATCTCATGTGATTTTTCATGTAAAATCACACGAAATCTCACGTCATCATTACATGAAACTCAAAGTGAAAAATACAAATCTCATCTGCAAACAAACGAAACTTGTACATGAAAAATTACTCAAAAATTCACGCAATTGACACAAAATTCTGATGCCCCACACGAGAAATTTTTTTCATTTTATATGAAACATCCTGTAATAAAAACCCCAGTAGTAAAAGATTTTATAATTCTGGTTGAAAAAAACTCATCAATGCACTTCAACAGAAAATAACGTTCACGGTATCGTGACAACCATATCCCAGAAAATTGACATTTGTGGTGCCATGAAATGACAAAATGTCGAAATGACAAAATGACAAAATGAAATGACGAAATGACAAATTGAAAATTTGCAATGACAAGATGTACGGGGACAGTTTAAAAAACTATCTATAACAAAACTAAGCCTTCGAAAAAGCATAAAAATTATGATTTGGCACATGAGTGCCAAGAAAATTCTGGACTCCACGATGTCTTTGAGTTTTAGAGATTATATCAAAAATTGTCTGTTATGAAACCCACAGTCTCACCAGTTGAAAAATTGTTTCAATTTATGTTTTTGTATCGTCTTTTTGTCCTCGCATTACTTAACTAATTTTGTGTAGTTTAGCATAAAGTGCTTATGCATGGATAGCAGGTTCTCCTCAAATTTGTCAGTAAACTGCTGGCTGAATATCAACATAACAATCTCCTCTTCTTTTGCAAAAGTAGGATTGATAAATAAAAATCTTTTACTCAAAAATGGCAAACGTAAATTGTAAATAACCTTAAAAAAATAAATCCGTTCTGAAAGACGCTCGCCCAACTATTAAGACCATGAAAGAGAGTTCGACTACTATTTGGAGTACACATGCACGTCTGCTAATTGAGCCAACTTGTTCATGGCAAAGTACTGGAACGAAATTTTTGCTACAAAAAATTACAGTTAAAAACACACGTATTTAGAGATCTACAACTATTATGAGAGACAAAATGCTTACCTGACCATTAAAAGAGGTCCACCAAGTTTAACTAAATCCGTTTTTGAAATTCTGGCCAGTTTAGATGATTTTTTCATCGGGTTTGAATTGAAATGGCGATGGCTCTATTTTCTTCTGCTCTCAGATAAAAGCGACGTGCAAAAGCATCAAGAGGCGGAGAAGGTTCTGTTTGGACTGATCTTTTGCAGTGTCTTCCTTCCACATTTTGATTACAAACTCACTGTTTGAAAACTTTTTCTCCCCCCTGCCTAAACTTAAGTGATTCTCCTCAAGTTTATTCTGCTCACCCCGCACACATAGAATTAATTTAAAATGGTTTTATAACTTTTCCGCCCAACACACGCCCCCCCTACATCGTTATTTTTTTACATAGCAACCTGCTATATAATATTATTAAAAAAAGTAAAGGGGGGTCATTAAATGTAAATTGCGGTCCTTAAATTACCGGGGGACTCAACGATAGATTTTTTGGTATATTTTTTCTGTTATCTTTGCCCGTGCCCGGAGTTTGGTGTGAGGGTGTCCATTTTTTCTACAATCCTATATCCCCCATGCTATGATAACGCAACAACACAATGATTAACTTTCTTATTGCAAATATTATAAAACCGGGGTTGTAAAGCAAACCGGGGAGCAATGGTGAGGGGGTAAAGTTTGCTAACGAGGGAGGGGGAAGGCAGAATCCGGGGATGGCGTGGGGGGTCGTAGAAAAACGGCAGCTGATTTGACTTTATCTTATTTGACTTAAATTATATCATCTTTACAAATGCCATATTTACAATGACATATTTTGCCATATACAGTGCCAGATTACAAACAAGCAAGTTTGTCTTTCAAGCATTGTTTTGTGACACTTGCTAATTTCACTCCAAAAATTCTGACTTGCACCTCGAACCGATTCTCGATTAATGCCTGGTTTTTTAGTTACTTTATAAGAGTCACACAACCTATACTTTTAACCTTTTGTAAGAGTAAATTTACTTTTCAGACAAAGCAGAAACAATTCTATCCCCAAAACCAAACTATGGTGGGCATATAAATATTACGTCCCAAAGCGAACGTGATAACTTTTTCTTCTAAAGAATGGTCACACAAAAATTATTTAAGAAAAATACACACTGCGCTCAAGAATTTGAAAAACTCATCAAAGCACTTCATCAACAAAAAAAATTCTTCTGGGTATCTTGACGACCGTATCCCAGATCTTTCACATCCTTGTTGCTATGTAAGATCATAAAATTGAAAATTGGAAGTTATAAAATTTATGGGGACAATTTGAAAGACTATCTCTGACTGAGCTAGGTATTCAAAAAAGAAAACTCAGTGAATCCAAATCTCTAACTTCTTGGCAAATCTCTAATCTATGAATTGACAAGAAAATCATGGGCTCTATTATCTTTTTGAGGTTTGAGTTTTGTATCGAAAATATTCTTCTATAAAATCAAGAGTCCCACCAGTTGGAAACTCGTTTCAGTTTATAATTTTGTTTCGACTGTTTGTTTTCGCATTACTTAACTGTTTTTGTGAAATTTAGCATAAGATGCGCATGCACTGATATCAATTTTTCCTCCAATTTGACAGTAGACTGCTGGCTTAATATCAACAAAACAACCTATTCGTCTTTTGCGAAAGTAGGATTGTTGGAAAACCTCAGTTAAGCAAAATTGGCAAAAGTAAATTGTAAATAGTCTTAAAGAAAAATCAGTTCTGAAAGATGCTTGCTCAACTACTAAGACCATGAAAGAGATTTCGCCTACTATTTAGAGTACAATTGCACGTCTCCTAATTGAGCCAACTTGTTCGTGGCAAAGTTCTGGAACAAAATTTTTGCTATAAAAATTACAGTTAGAAACACATGTATTTAGAGATATACAACGATTGTGAGTGAGAAAATGTTCACCTGACCATTAAAAGAGGTCTTAAATCTGATCGC
This sequence comes from Convolutriloba macropyga, assembly GCF_964194025.1. NCBI lineage: Eukaryota > Metazoa > Xenacoelomorpha > Acoela > Convolutidae > Convolutriloba > Convolutriloba macropyga. Next base: position 15,503,128 of record NC_134470.1, read on the forward strand.
CTCCTAATTGAGCCAACCTGTTGATGGCAAAAAATTGTAGTACAGATTTCAACTCAAAAATTGACCGTTAAAAAACACTTATATTGTGATCTAAAACAATTATACGTTAGAAAATGCTTACTTGACCATTAAAAGCTCCACCAAGTTCAATTAAATCCGTTTTTGAAATTCTGGCCATAAAGTTTAGATTACTTGTTCATGGGGTTTGAATGAGATGGCGAAGACTTTCTTTTCTTCTGCTCTCAGCTAAAAACGACGTGCAACGGCACCAAAAGGTAGAGAAGGTTATGTTTGGACTGATTTTTTGCAGTGTTTCTCTCCCATATTTTGATAACAAGTTCAGCATTTAAAGACTTTTTGTTCCCCCTCTCTAACATTAAGTTACTCTGCGCAGGTACCGCATGGCAGTTCATTCTGCTCACCCGCACACAGCAATATTTTTAAGTTGTATTATTACGAACTTTTACGCCAAACCCACGCCCCCCACCCCCCTCCCCCCACCCCACCACCAAGCTATTTTCTTACATATTAATTTGCTATATAATATTTTGTAAAATGTAAAGGGTTTCATAAATTGTAAATTGCGGTCATAAAACCAACGGCGGAAATCAACAATAATATTTCTTGTATATTTTTCTGTTATCTCTGCCGGGGCCCTAAGCTTGGCGTGTGGGTATACATGTTTTCTAAAATCCCCGTGCTATGATAACGCAACAAAATGATGAACTAATTTATGGCAGATATTATGTAACCGGGGTGCAAATCAAACCGGGGAGCGAGGGTGAAGGGGTAAATTTCGCGAAGGAGGGATGGGAAAGGCAGGAGCCGGGGGTGGGCTGGGGGGGGGGGGGGAGGGGGTCCTAGAAATATGGCAGCTAATTTGACTTTATCTGGTTTGACATAAATTGTAACTTAATAATAATAATAATTATAATAATAATAATAATAAAAATAATAATAATAATAATAATAATAATAATAATAATAATAATAATAACAATAATAATAATAAGAAAAAATAATAATAATAATAATAATAATAATAATAATAATAATAATAATAATAATAATAATAATAATAATAATAATAATAAAAATGATAATAAATTGTTTCCATCAGTGATTAAGTAGCTTCACAATTACCTGTACAAATGTAATCACATATCTGACTGTGGGAGAGCACTATTGGGCCGATGGCTCGTTCTCAAGTGTCTCATTCAGTTTATCTGGATGCAAGTGATTCAAAGTGAAAAAAAGAGGAAGCATTGTTTTTCAAGGCACCACAGAACCTAGCAGTAAAACATTATTCTGGTTTCGGAACGACTTTGATTAGTGATATTAAAAATAATACAACAGTGTGACTATGTCCTCATTACCCAAAATATAATTATCTAGAAACTGACGACAGATATTTTTTGTTTCGGTATTAGACATACTTTCAATCTTTTCGATTATTTCATCATCGTAACCTAGAAGCATTCTTAAGACCCGCCTTATCCTAACAAATATTGAAAAACTGTGAAATAGATTTTTGCCTAGAGTTATTTTGTTTTTAATCAACCGCTTGCTTTTTTTAAGACAGTTTTGCATGGAGAAACCCTTTGAAATTGGTGAAATTTTACATTATCCCTTCATGTTTTTTAGTGTTTGCTTAAGTACCTCATAGGCATGTAACTCTGATGCTAAATAGATTCTATGTTTTACTCTTTCTTCGTAAGTGCTTTCAATTTTTTTTGATGAAAAATTAGCCGCATGATACGTTTGACAACTTTGTCTATTTCCCTAATTGTTGTGATTGTTGTTGACCCGTATATCAAGTCTCCGTATTGTACTATTGGTTGTATGTATGTTCTAAATGCTTTTACCATCTGTGATTCTCTCAAAACATTTCTCAGTTTATAGAAAAAAGAACAATGCGACAAAATTTTTGTGACCACATGCTTTGAGTGCTTTGAGAAACGTAGTTCATTATCTATCGTGATGCCCAGGTATTTGAAACTTTGTTTTTCTTCAATTTTAGTGTTTTTTATGAATGTTCTGGACACAACATTTTTTTATTTTTCTTTACAAAACACACGCTTTTTGTTTTTTCCTTGTTAAGCGTTAGTTTGTTTTTTATGAGCCAATCATTGACGTTATCTAGTGCTTTGTCGTGATCATCGTCAATTTTTGAAGCGGAACTTCTGCTCTTCACATCACTATCATCGGCGTATAAAACAACATTCAATTTTTTTTGGGACAAACTCAAGTCAATCATTTAGATAATAAACAAAAGAGGGCCGAGAATTGAACCCTGTGGCACGCCTAGTTCTGTGAGCTTCAGTTTGAATTTTTTTTCTCCAATTAGTGTATATTGAATTGGATTGGACAAATATGATTTTAAAATGTTGTATATCGGACCACGTAGACCATATCTAACATTTTTGCAGTAGAATGTTGTGATCGACAGTATCAAAAGTTTTCTTCAAGTCTAGAAAGGTGCATTTAATTTTTTCGCTGTTGTCGTGGAGATTTGATCTTATTTCTCTATTGAGGTTGCAATGGAATCAACTGTGCTCTTCCTGTGCCTGAAGCCAAATTATGAATCTGAGAGAATTTCAAAAACGTGTAAGTAGTTTTGAATTCGATCAAGTATAATCCGCTCAAAGATTTTCCCTATAATTGGTAGCAACGAAATGGGCCTGAAATTTGATGGGTCATCTTTATTTTGATTTCTGAAGAACGGTATAACTTTTGCAATTTTCAAATTCTCTGGGTATTGTCCAAGTTCTATGCATCTGTTAAACATTACTTGTAAAGCGCTGTAAAGAGCTCTTAAACAGTCAGAAACTTTTTTAATGGAAAAATAGTTCAAATTACAGCAATTTAGGCTAAATTTGTTTTTACAGTTGTTGATAGCGTACTTTACGTCATTTTCAGAATCCATTTTAGAAACATATTTTGACTCTGGTTTTCTATTGTCAGGGCGCTTCTTTTTATACATATCGATTTTAGAAACATAAGGGTACGTATCGATTTTAGAAACATACTTTGACTCTGGTTTTCTATTGTAGGGGCACTTCTTGTTAAAAGTTCCGCATTTAATTTTTTCCCAATGTTTGAGAAGAACTCGTTAAAGTTTTCTACTTTATTTTGCGAGCAAAAAATTGCAGACGAATCTGAGTTGCCGGTTAAAGAACTATAAAGCTGAGAAAAGTTTTTCTGTTTTTTACCGAAACGGTTTTAAGTAGATTTTGATAAAAAATTTGTTTTTTATATTTGATTGAACGATTTAAGGTTTTTATAAGTTTTTTGAAAATTTTCGTTAATTTGTGGACTTCCAGTTGCATCTGCCAGTTTCTTAAGACTACGTTTTTTTGTCGCTAAGTTTTTAACCTCATTGTCAATCCATTTTTTGTTGTTTTTTCGTTTACGATGTTTTTCAGGGAGGTGACTGTTTAATGCTTCAGTGAGCATTTCGTGAAATTTTTTGAAGGCGTTGTCTATTGGTAAGAGTTCTATACCGCTTTTTTGGACCTCAAATTGATATCTGAGATCCTTTTCGAGTTTCTTTTTTATAATTGGATTATATAGATTATGCCAATTGCGGCTTTTTAGAGCCTTAAGATGCTTTTCTGGACTGCCCTCGAGGTCAAAGGAACCTTCTACCGTGTGATGATCTGTAATACAGGTTGATGTAACTTTTGTTTCTATCAAAAAGTTAGAAAATATTGCGTGAATGAGCGTCCCTCTGCCATTTGATACCCTCGTTGGCTCATTATTGTTTGATATTCTGAGACCGTTTCCGGCTAAAAGGTTTTTTAAACTTTCGGCTTTTTTGCTGTTTATTAAAAAATTAACAATAAAATCCCCACAAAGTACGTGTCTTGTTTCTGGGTCAATCATTAGGCTGTCGAGATATCTCTCAACCGTAAAGAAATTGGCTTCATTAGTGCAATTTGGTGGCATGTAAATACATGAGAACCAGATTTGTTCTTTTATGGTTCTGATGGCGACTGTTAGTAGTTGAACGGAATTCGTTTCTAAATTTTTGACTATCTGACGATTTAGGTTATTTTTTAAGAAGAGTGCTGGAATGTGCAAATTTTAGAATGCCAGATCTCTCCGGTGCCAGATTTTACAATGCCATATTTTGCCATAAACAGTGCCAGGTTCTAAACACGCAAATTTGTGTTTCAAGCAATGTTATGTGACATTTGTTTTTGTTACTTTAAAAGACTGTCTTACATCTCCAAACCCCTCTTAGTTCTCGAATAATGCCATGTTTTCTTATTGACTTCTTAAGAGTCACGCAACCCATACTTTCAACCTTTTGTGGAGAAAATTTATTTTTCCAGAGAAACGCGGAAACTATTCTGTGCCCAAGCTCCCGCTTGTTGGGCTTATAACTTTTACGCCCCCAAGTGAACTTGATAACTTCTTCTCCAAAAAAATCATCACACAGAAATCGAGAAACTGAATAAGACAAACAGACACTGCACTCCGAAATGTGAAAAAAGCATCAATGCACTTCAACGAAAAATAAAGTTCTTGGTATCTTGACAACCGTATCCCAGACCATTGACATTTATGGTGCCGTGTAAGATAATAAAACCAAAATTCGAAAACACAAAATGTACAGGAACATCTTGAGGGATCTTCAATGCCTAAAGTAAGCTTTCAAAAAAGCAAAATTAGTGAGTCCAAATCAAAAACTTCTTGGCAACCATGTCCAGAATCATAAATATCTAAGGTCTTGCACCATGATTGCCACGAAAATTATGGGCTCTATTATCTCTTTGAGGTTTAGAGATTGCATAAAAAATAATTTGTAACAAAACCCACAGTCCCGCCAGTTGGAAATTTGTTTCACTTCATAATTTTGTTTCGGCTTTTTGTCTTCGCAATACTTAATTAATTTTGTGTAGTTTAGCATAAGGCGAGAGTGCATGGATAGCAAGTTCTCCAATTTGTCAGTAAACTGCTCGCTGAAATTCAACTCAACAATCTCTTTCGTTTTTGCGAAAGAAGGATTGTTAAAATGATCCAATTACTCAAAAATGTCAAAATTAAATAACGAAGTAAATCCGTTCTGAAACACGCTCGCCAAAGTATTAAGACCATGAAATGGATTTTGCCAACTAAACGGGCTATATTTGACGCCTCATAATTGAACCAACTTGTATATAGCAAAGGCTCATAGGACTTACACGAAATGAAGTTCAATCAGAATTGAACGAAGTAAGCAATTGGCTGAATTCCATTAAATTGTGTTTAAATATTACGAAAACTGTGCAAATGATCATAGGAAACAGTGCTTCCGGAAATAACTGTGCTCCTAAAAACTGTTCGATTTCTTCTAAGTCTTTGTGCAAAAAATATCTTGTTATACGTTCGGATTGTAAACGGTCTTTTGTTTCACATGTCGATTATGTTAAAAAGAGACTCGGAAAACAGTGAGGGATTATGTCTAAGTTAAGACACTATGTTGATAGAATACAGTATTACAAAAGTAATATAAACCCTATCAACCAATATGTTATTTTGGTTTATGCATGTATATTCTTCTCTATCAAAAATGTATCTTCTTCAGAAAAAAAATAAAATTCATTTATTTTCGGAAGCGTGTGGATGACAGCGAAGATATTTTTGTTTCGAATAAAATTTTTACGGTCTATGAACTGCACGTCTATGAGTTTTTGAAATTTGGTCTAAGGTCTTTAAACCAATTGCATTCTGAAACGTTTTTGATTGACGTATTTTTGTCTTTGAAAAACCCAAAACAACTAGAAGTGATGCTTTCTGCCTTTTGAATGAACCGTTTTGTAAAAGTAAATTTGAATGGTGCTCAGTGAGATTTAGAACTGCTAAGCTGTGCAATGTGCTTGCCAAGCAAACCTTGTTTGAGAGCTTAACAGGAAATACAACAAATGAAATAAGCCTATTTTATCATAAATTAAAAGATTTCTATCTACTCAATAATCAAGAGTTAGTGAATCACTTTTTCAGCTTCTAAGCTGGTAAATTTCCTTACTTTTATCCTGCATGCTAAAAGAGCACCCAGATAGGAATGGTTTTTCTGTGGAAAACAATGACCCCTGTAGCATCAATAGAACACGATATATGGCCGTTTTGTAAAAATTTTGAGTGCAAAATAGCAAAAAAAATTTAGAAATTTTTTTTTTGAAAATTTAGTACACTGTAGTGTAAGAAAACTGTTGACTGGCGATTCTGGCATGATAAAATATTATGGCATCATACTTAACAGAAGAACTAGACTTAACCCATTATCCAAAAAAAAATTTTTTTGAAATTTTTGGATATTTAGATATAATAAGTGGTTCATTTGAAGGGCAGGAAATTGCGCACCGCTCGTCCCGTTGCCTATCCCCTCCGGGTCTCTTAAATTAATATGTTTATATATTGTTTTGTTTATTTTTAACACCGGAAATTAATTCTTTCTTTCTTTCTTAAAGGACTGTGATGAAGATTTTGCTAGGAACAAAAATGACAGTTAAAGAAACATTTATGTTGAGATCTACAACGATTATAAGTGACAAAATGTTTACTTGACCACAAATAGAGCTCCACCAACTTTAACTAACATCCACTTTTCAAACTGTGTCATAGATTTCAGATTATTTTTTCGTCCGGTTTGAATTGAAATGGCGAACACTCTCTTTTCTTCTGCTCTCAGCTAAAAACGACGTGCAACGGCATGAAGAGGCAGAGAAGGTTCTGTTTGGGCTGGTCTTTTGCAGCTGTGTCTCTCTTCCACATCTCGATTACCAGCTCAGCGTCCAAGGTCTTCTTCCCCCCTGTCTAAAATTAAGTTATTCTCTTAGTAGTCATATAACGTTTGACTCCGTGTTATGGTAAAGCAATAGCACATTGATTTACTATAATATGACAGATATTATTTAACCGATGCTGTATATCACACCGAGCAGAGAGAGTGAGGGGGTAGTGTTTGTGAAGGAAGGGGGAGGGAGGGCGAAGGCAGGAGACGGGGGGATCCTAGAAATTTAACAGCGAATTTGACATTATATGATTTAACATAAATTTTCTTTATCTTTATCTTGAAACACGAACGTGCAAATTTTAGAAGGCCAGACCTTTGCGGTGCCAGATTTTAAAATGCCAGATTTTGCTATATAGAGTGCCAGATTTCAAACTTTGTGTTTCAAGCAATGTTACGTGACACTTGCTAATGTCATTTCAAAGATCTGACTTACATCTCGAACCGATTCCCGATTCTCGATTAATGCCGGATTTTCTTAGTGATTTCATAACAGTCACGTAAACTATACTTTCAACCTTTTCTAAGAGTAAATTTATCTTTCTCAGATAAAAGCTTGGTGTGCATATAACTTTTACGCCCCCAAGCAAACGTGATAACTTTTTTGTTTTTCTACATAGTCTACATAGTAGCACGCTTTGGGACAGCACATGATTTTTAAATGGGGGAACAAAAACACTGTGCTGGCAATTAAAAAACACGGGGGCAGGATAGATCCGAAAAGCTGCCCAGAGTAGCAGTCAAATTAGTACATACGATATCCTTGAGGGCGGAGAGATCAAAGTTTGGCAAGGGGTAGCAGTCGTCCAGACTTTTGCTCTGGGCATTGAAGAAGTCGACAGAACATGCATTTTTTTGATCATTGGAGCTGTAGTTGGCAAATACCTCCCCTAGACCACCCAGTTCCTCCTCGGTCGAGTTGGTCATCATCTCGTCAACCTTACTGCGGAGTCCTTCTCCTGGTTTGAGAAGTCCGCAAAGGTCACTCACTATGCTGTGAATTACAAGCAAAAACATAAACAATATCCATAACGTGGCATTAACATTGTCGATTTGACACATTTCGGAGGCTAGAAAATTTACTCGGATTAGTAGGCGCATTCAATCCATTTTTGCAATCAAAAATGGGATCTATTGTGCTTTGCCCCCCACTACAATTTATATGTTATTATATAGCACGTTACTATGTAAAAAATAGCACGTGCGCCCGAGGACGTAAAAAATATAAGCCCACTAAGCTGGGGGGGGGGGCAAACAGAATAGATCCCAAAAATGCTAGAAGTTCACAAATACTTTTTGATGATGATTGAAAGCAAAAATAAAAAGGTTTTGTCATACATTATAATCCTAGGTTTAAGGATGAAGTGATTCGATACTCAACTGATGCTAGTTGCTTTCTTATTGTTTACTTCGTTCAATTTAAGACTTGAAGACGAGATTTGGAGATGTGTCTTTTTGAAATCAAATTTACTGGCACGAATTTGAGCAGGAAATGAAATACGTGAAAAATGAGTAGTTTAATTGTTGATCAAAATTGGAACGTGGGGCCAAAAAATTGTGCTTGTTTGTTCATAGAGCTGTTTTCAAGAGAGTGAGAAATCGAGTTGTGAAAAAACTTTCTGCAAGCGAGTTGAATTTTTTGTTCACGTGCGGCTTTTTCAAAAGATTTTTTTTGTTTTAACTCCTTTTTTCAGTTAGGAGAATTGTTTTGGCCTGTTCTAAAAACTTTACTCTTGGTTGTATGCTCCTTTGAGGTTTCTGTTTTTTTAATATTAGTTTTATGCTAGTTTGGATGGTTCTCTGTCGCTTGGAGGTTTTTTGCTGTTTCAGCTTTTTTGCGGATACTCTGTTTTATTCCAATAACTGGAAATGAAGATTAGCCTGTCAGTCGATGCAAATCTAAAATAACAAATGATTGCTTTTTCATTGGAATAAAATAGTACGCCTGCTGAGAAGGAAAACAGAAAATCGAGAAATGCAGTAATAACTGTCTACTAATTTCTTGCATTTTTTTCAGTTTTTTATCAAAAATAGAGAAATTTGTAAACTTATCGTGAATTGGCTAATGTTATGTGAGCATATCAACGTTTTCAAGTTCATAATAGACAGGCTTTTTTGATTAACAGGTTTTTGTTTTATGTGTGTTCTAGGTAGGCACTGGTCCACTTGAAGGGCGCCTTTGTTGGCATAGACAAATCTAGGCTCAAAAATTTTTGGTCTAAGCTATTTTCTCTTGATCATGTGCACATTTTTAAAGCAATATAAATTTTGATTTTTAAAGAACTATATATATATATATATATAGCTCTGTTGACCTTTCTGGGTGGTTTGTTCTTTGGTTTTTTTGTGGGTTGAGTTGGTATTCTTTGATAACTCACATATGCTGTTTCACAGTTTCATGACAATTTGGATTCTCATATTTTGGACTAATGTTTGCTATTAATTTTTTAAAAATTAGATTTCAAATTTGTTTGGACATTTTTTGCATTCATCATTTCTTGGTTTCACTTGTGTTTAGTTTATTTAGTTGTTTATGAGTCAAGCCAACTATTGAACTGCAATACAACAGAATCTGCAATACAAGAGGTAGGTTAGAAACGAGGGCTTTAGAGTCGACAGCTGTAAACAATTTTCTGGAAAACTTGATCAGAGTGAGTTTTTCTCCATATATTTGGACGATGGTTGAAACAAATTTTCTTATCGAATCCTTGATTGCGGAACTTTCCGATTACGTTATTCTTCTATTGACTTTGGTTTTAATATAAAAGTTAAGCTTGTTCAGATGATCTATTAAAAATTACTTCTTAAGGTACGTTGAGCTATTTCAGTCATCTAGCGAAAATTATAGCTAAATTAGCTGTTTTTCTGGCAATTGTTTGGTTTTATAGCATCCTATGGGAAAAGGAACAACTTGTTATTTTTATTTTGTCCTTTTTTAATTAATTTTTTTGTTCTACTAATAGTGGTAGTACATAATAGTTTGTTTTAAAAATTTGGTTTTCGGACGAAGACGACTCTTAGAGTTGTTTCCTCAATTCTTTCGGCTATGTTTTCTTCTTTCATTTTTTTAAAAATTTTCTTGGCAGAGACAACCCTAGGCGGAAAATTGATTGGTCTAAGCAAGCAGAATTTTTTGAGCATGTACACCTTTTTAAGAGCAGTTTAATATTTTCAACTCAATTTCGAGCAAAGTGGTTTTTCTCAATTGTATTAGTCTGTAATTGTGCGTTAGGAAGCATTTCTGACCACCGGAAGCAAAGGTTGCACTTCTGGATGCAATTTTGAGCTGTTTTTGTCATTTTTGTTATAGTAAGATCACCGCTTACTCTAGCATTGAACTTAAATAAATTAATCGCAATCAACGAATTTCACCGCAAAATTCTGTACAAATTTGCGCAAAATTCTGTACAAATTTGCTTCAGAATTGAGAAATATCTTCGTAAAAGTTTTGACAACGTGTAAGGGTCTCGTTTCTTAATCAGGCTTAGAAAAGAGAAATTTCATTGTTCAATCAATTGAACAACATTTTAGGAACAAATAAAAGAGTGAGTTTACAGTAGATCAACAAAAGTACTTTTAATTCAAAAGAAAGCACGGATGACAGTTTTTCGCTAAAACTGCCAACAAATGGTTCTGCAAAAATATCCAAACATTGTCAAAATTGCAAAACCGTTTACCTGGACACCTGCTCAGCAAATGTCCTGTCATTTTGATTCCCTCTTCTTTATCATTATCTGTTCAATTTTACTTACACTTGAATTTGTTTTTCATTGAAAATTTGTATTTGCTCCTCCTCTACATAAAAGGGGCAAAAAATTACTTCGAGAATTGTCGTCCAATTACTTTGGGAACCAAAATAGTTGCCTTTTGAGAGGCTACTATTCGAATTTTCATCAGAATGTGAGAAACCTTTATCGCAATGAGTTTGGTTTTGTATTCCAGCAATAGACCGATCACCCAAAGAACATGGATATCATTTGCCAAGTCTTCGCAATTAGTGAGAGTAATTGTTCTGGTGGTGCACAGAGTCAAAAACCGAACAGCATTTTCAAGTTTCAATTGAAATCGAAAAAGCAATTCGAAATTCACTGGCAATTGTACTGAGCCTACTGCTGTTCATTGTTTTACAATAATTCAATATTCTATAAATAAGTAAGAAAGATGCTGAGAAGCTGCTGAAGTTTTGCGAGTGATGCGTTGAAATTATGTAAGAAAGGCGCTGAGTCCGCTGAATTTGACATTTTCATTAGTGCTGAAAATATGTAAGAGAAGTGCTGAATCAAATGCTGATTTTATGTAAGAAATGTGCTGAAATGTGCTGAAATGTGCTGAAATATTTTTTTTCCGCAGATTCAGCACCTAGTTTTCAATTTTCAGCGCAATCAGCACAAATCCTACATAATTTCAGCATATTCAGCGGATTTCTTACAAAAGTATCTACTTACAGCTGCTGACCCCTCGACCCGGGAGCAAAAAATGAGATCACCATGGCTGGCTGACTATAAAATTGTAATCCACTATAAAGCTAATAAACACTACTAAATAGCGACAGCGGACGTACCACGTATTATAGTCAAAGTGACTGAATGCCTCGCTCATCCACTTTTTGTCGCCATTCGGGGCAGTTGTCGTTTGTCCAACTATCTTCTCCCCCTCTTCGTCAAATCTAACATAAAAATATCTGCTGTTAGCTCCTTATTTTGTATACCCCGTAGTCCTGCCACCCTGAAGTTCGTAGCCCAGTTATCATAAAATACTAAAGCAAGTTTCGAAGGGCATGAGCAAGGTTTAGAGGGAGGGTTGAGGGGAGAGGGAGCGGAGAGGCGGGAGGGGGTGTAGATGGGGGTGCACATGCTATGGGGGTGTAGAAAGGATGGGGGTGTAGATGCGAGGGGTTGAATATGAGATCTAGAAATATATTCCGGTCCGTTGCCTGATTTATAATTTGATTTGCTGAATCAATTCATTGTTAAAATACTCTCTGCCTTTTTTCAATATATATGGTTGCTAAGTTTTGCATTTTTAGAGTTAAATAATTTGATCCCCACAAACTGGGTTACAGTCGAGAGTATCAACCGTAGAGAACAAAGGACAATCTATAGCAGCTTGTCGTTTAGCCCCGTTTCTTTGGCTTCAGGGATAATTAGAGGTTAAAATCACAATAGAAGCTGAAATACATTTTTGTTCTGACCCTACGAGGGAAGATTTAGACGGCATTTTTTGCAAGATGGTTTTAGTTGATATTTTTCGGGTTTTATAATACTAAAAAAACGGGAAAAATTGAACAGACCGGTGAAGATCTATATTAAATTCTATTGATTTAGACTATGCTGCTGCAGAACACACCCTTCGGGATCTAACAAATCGAAGGATATAACAAATCGAAGGCAGAGATATATGCCTAAGACAAAAGATATAACAAATCGAAGGCAGAGATATATGCCTAAGACTTGTTTGTGCTATAAGTCTCAATTTAAATTTCAGTGGGTGCTGAAAAAAAACAATTCAAATATACAAAGAATAAATAAACACGCTTCCTAATTACCAATAGATAGGACTGAGCTATTTAATACAAATAGTATATCTGTGAGAAAATCTGGCGCGTATGTAATTGCCTTCTCTTTCAAACTACAAGAAAAATTTTTAAGTTTATTGTTTAAGGTACTGACTAGTAAACTTTCTTGTTTAAAATAGAAGTGTTTGTCTTAATAAATTTATGAGAAAAAGTGGGCTGTTGTTTGCAGCCGCAATCAGGAGAAATCAGTTGAGCCCGTAACACTCCGGTGAGAGAAATTACAAAACACACCCAGATCAGTTTGAGCCCTCAGTTTGTAACGAATCACACGTTGACGTTCATATTGGGGTGATTCCTAATTTTCCTATTGGCCGAGGAAGGCGAGATTTATATCGTTTTTTTTATATCTCACGGAATAATTATTGAAACTCAAAAAGAAATCTTAAAACAGCGTGTTTTAGTTATTTCAGAGGCAACCAAAGTCAGTTTTTGGACTCTTAAAAAGCCGCTGCAATTGGTGGGCTTTTAGTCTTTTTAATAGTTTTTTTGGTTCTTCTACCTGAAGCATTCTGTTTCTTCAAAATTGTACATGGGAAAAGTTTCCCCACTGCATCTGTCAGTTGCAAACACCAAGCACATCAAAAAATGATTAATATTGGGTCGCCAGCGGAAATAAACTCGTACTTGTCGTCCTCATACTAGTTAAGGTAATCCAGACCTGAGGTGGGTCAAGTTTGTTATTTGGAAGCGCAAAGTGTTGATACTAAAACATTGTTTGACTCAGTGCACGAAAATTGGGTTTGCTCGAACTGATGGAAGTGGTAATTAACTTATTTAAATGTTCACTCTGTAATCTGGTTTATTAATGCGTTCCTTTCAAGCCGCTCTAATACTACTGAAAAAAATCGTTTATAGTTGAGAATAAAAAAATGTATATAGTTGAACATAAACAATTTGGATCAGCAGGAAAACATTTTAAGCAGTTTAAGTGCAACTAGTTCAGTCAAACTTAATAGTAGTTTTTGTATCGAAATGGGTGAAGCCCAAACATTTTTGCAGCTTGGGTGGGAGAGTTGATGAAGAATTGTCACTAGTTGATGCTGATCGTAATGAGTGTCATGAGAAGAGAATACTTACTGCTGGGTTGATAAAATCATACAAAAGAAATCGCATATGCAGAAAAATTTTGGTTGGCTTGAAAATTGACTGCAAACGGCGATTAGGCTGATTGTGTAGAAAAGCAACAGCAAATGGCGATACGTGGATGCAGCTCATGGAAATGAGATCATGGATCTCAAACTAGTCAAGCATATAAAGGCAGTCTCAAAAGAAGAAGAATTTGCCAATCGTCCGGTGATCTTGAATGGATTTTAAAAAAATTAGTATTGACCGAGAGTCTGTCAACAACGTCAGTTCATGTAATTATCATAAAGGATTCATCAAGGATCTTCTGTCCAATTCAAAGGAGTATGAATCCTTGTCGGTCAAAATCACACGGTCGTTGCGTTTTGGTTGAGCTTGTTTGGTTGAAGTTGTTCTTTATGTCTGTTTTTTGTTCTCTTCAGACTCTTCTTATTTTGTGTACCTTTATTTTCAGCTTATTTACTTTGGAATGCAGCGCTTCGTTCTGTCTTTAGATACTTTTTCAAATTAAAGATAGTTCTTTTACAGAAATTTCAAGCTGTAGGTATTTGATTGAATAAGATTTGCATATGGCTTGAATGCTTTTTTCGCTTGCTTTGTACAAGCTATTTGATAAGACGTTCTGTCGCCTCCAGTGATTGCCCGCTGTTGCATTTTTTACCTTTTCGCTTGTACGTATTTTTTACATTTTCAATTCTTCAAACTTTGGTTGTAATTCTTGCATCTCTGTTTCCCCAACCAACGATTGTTGCTGATATTTCAGATTTTATTCAATTAATTGTTGTTCAGTTTTTGCTGTATTAAAGCCTGCTTTTGAGGGGAATGCCTTCAGGGAGTTTTATGGTGCTCTGAAAAAGACATCCAGATTGCGGTTCCTCCCCACATAAATTTTTGAAGCATCTTTGTCCTCTATTCCCCAACTATTGTTGTCGGAAGCTTGAAAAATGTCAGCATAACCAGCAGTTTATACCTTGGTAGGAGTATTGTAACGCCAGTTTAAAGAATTGCAAAAGAGCAATATTTCTGGGAACTCAAATTGATTGAATTGGGTTTTTGGGATATACATTAACTTGTTATGAATCAGGAGTTCTCTTCAATCAATTTCTGCTCTCTGATTTTTTTGAAGTTAGAACACTAATTTGGTATTGACTTTATCTATAGGGAATTAGATCACCTATATATTGAACTTTTATCATTGTAATTCCATAGGGGGCGAAATGGTTACCGATTTGCCGGTTTCTATTTGCGTGCTAATAGTCAACCGAATCATATTGATTGGTAAGTTTTAGTTGTTCTTCCGTTGCTGTGTGCAATGGTCTGAAGAATTTTGTTTGAACGAAATATTTTTCTTGGCTGTCTTGTGGACGTGAACTTAATTTTTGGTATACTGCTGAGTTTTGATTCTGCCATGTTCATGGTGCGTGGGTTGTTAGAACTCGTTGCAGGTGAAAGATTTCGGGATGATAACATTTTGGATGGTGTGTTTGTTGCTCATATTGCTGCTTTTGCTCGTTAGGCAGGGAACTATTTTCATCGATCAGCCTGTGTCTTAAGTTTTCTACATTAGGGCATTTTTTGATTGCAAACACAACAAGAAAATTGTTATTTAAGATAGAAATATTTTTGTGACATTTTCTTTGTTCACTTCATCCTCTTAATTAGGAAAATTTATAAAATTTCGCTAAAGGCTATTTTATTGGAAGAAGCATTTTAAGATAAAAAAGTTTCGTTTTGCGAAAATCAATATCTTGTCAGTTTTGTTAGAAATGATTTGTTTTTGCTAATTTCAATGTTTTTGATGGCTTAGCCCCAACCACTGTAAAAAAAAACAGTATATAGAAGTGAAGAGGTGTATAAAGTATAGGGATTAAAAAATGGAGTCATAGTTATTTATTTTATTGTGCCTATGAAACATGTGCTTTGGGTGAAAAATTTGATTACTTTGATCAAATTTTCAGGAACTTTTGAGAAAAAATTAAATAACTGCTTTTTCATACTCTTTGGGTTGAATGTAGGTCTACATAAACTGTAGACCACTTTGAAAAAAAAATTACAAGAATTGAGTATTTTGTTAGTTTATTAGTACATAATTTCCTAACGAATTGCTCATTGTTTGTTTCAAAATGCTTTTGCTTTGAAATTGCTAACTACGTTTTTATTTTTTGACATTATTCGCCCATGAATTATTATGTAATGGTAAGGTTATTGCAACAAATACATGAAGAAAGAAAAAAGGAGAGAGGTAATGAAAAATGTTTATTCTGATGCAAGGCGGCAGCCCTGAAAAAAATTTGTTTCTCTCCACTGTCCGGGTGTGTGAGTATTGGGGAGTGCGTCACAATAAGAATGCTGCGAGGACTTATGCACCTGGAGAGACAGATTGATAAGCTCAAGGAAGATTTTTGTGGTGCATTTTGACAGTAGGTTTAAACTAAACTTTTAAAAACTGAACTCTGCAAGAAAGATAGTCAAAAGAAATGCAGAAATGAGGAGACAAGCATTATTAGTTTAAGATTTAAAATAAAATTTGCAAAACTAGAATAGCAAGAAAGATAGTAAAAAAATGCGGAAATTGCAATGCCAAAATTTTAAGTTTCTAAGTGAATTGCGTATTGGGCAGGGACTCTGTTTTTTATCCAAAATTCGGCTGGCTCATAGCTGGTGCTGTTGACAGTTACTGCAAAATCCTTTTGAGTTTTGGTTTGTGTAACTAATTCACATTAAAAAGAACTGCAAGTAGAAAAAGAGTAAAATTATGTTGAATTTTGCAATTTTTTTCTCAAAAATCGTATCCCATATCTTTGAGATCAGATTGAAAACCAGGGAAGCACATAAGACGAGCTATTTCTCTCGGTGAATTTTCTTTACAATTTTTTTTGAAACTGCTGCTTTAATTTTGCCGCAAATACTAATCAGAGCTTGTCATACGAGCGTCGGCTTTTCCAATTAATGTTTTCAATTTGCTCTTATACTACATGAATTATTCGCTCAGTCAAGGTTAGTTGTTCCATAGTTTATGTTCACTTGCTCTTTGAAGGGCAAAAATAGTGATGAAGGCCATTAGTTTAAAAGGGATTGTCACAGCTCATAGAAAAAAGTATCAATGGAACAGAAAGATTACATTATAGATACCGATATCAAGAGTAAAAAATCAATTATTATAGAGGAGCCTATTTCTGGTTTCTTTGAGACGGAAATGGAGAGTTACTACCAGGGAATTTTGTGTGAACAATAGGTAGTTTACGCAAAAAATTTGAAATGTCAATGGGCGGAGTTGAGCAATTTTGTTTTCTTCACAACAATCACACTGGAAAATTGGCAGTTGCTTACAATGTATATGGGCGTGACACAAAAGGAACAATTTGGTTCTTTCCAGTAAAAAAAAACAGTTGTTTGCTGCAAACTGAGGACAATGGGGTGCTCGCGTGCAAAATGAGGTGTCTGGCTTCGGGAATCGTTGTGTAGTTTTACGTTCGGTAGGTCAATTTTTCAATGGGGCATACAGCATGTGGAGCGCTGTCAATGAGAGCGTTGGATAAGGACGAATAAAGGTTCCCCTATTGACAACGGTGTTACTGAAAACATCCATTGAGCGGTTAAGTTGTCTTGGAATAAAAGGCTTGATAACACTAAACTTGAAACAGAAGTCCAATTGATGGTGGTCCTGTTCAATACAATGCTTTCCAAATTTCTGGTTTTCGTATTCAAAAAACTCTTACTCTAATTGATGTATGTAAAACCATTCGACTCACTGATTGTGTACAACCGATCGATGTGTACTGTTTCCGCAAATCTGTTTTTCAAATCAAGCAGCATTTTGCAATTACCAATTTAATAAACACAAAAAAAACCTTGTACGATATTTCGTTTTTGTTTTATCTGTAGAATTTTTTTCGGATCAATCAGAAGAGAAATTGGTTTTATTGCGATCTTTAATTGATCTTTAAAAACTTATATATCCTATACAGCGCAAAATTGATATTATGTTAGTCAATTTCTGTTTAACTTTTTGTTCATGAAACAGTTTCATTTAGAAATTTTTCTCCGAGACTGGTACGTTAAGCGGAAAATAATTAATGTACAATTGACCTTTGAGGACTCACGTATTAATTATAATAAAAAAATTGACAGTAATTTGAATTAAAAGTTAATTCATTTTAAAGTAATTTCATTTGAATTCTCCTATAAGAAACAAATCCTCTTTAAAACAACTTAATTTGGGAAATGTACAATAAGAGGGTGAAATAGAGGTACTATTGACAATGCTTAGTAGATATTGCTGATAGACAGCGGTTTCTTCTCAAAAAACTTTTCAAAATAAGTATTGGTATTCAGGTCGAAATCCAGTTTAAATTCAGCGGTTCCGAATTTGTGTTTAATCGCTCGCTTTTCGTTTTTTCTCCTTGATAATTCCTATTCTTAAAATATTCAATCGTGATCAACGAAGATTTTAACTATGAGCAGTAAATGAGTTTTCAATATATGTTCCTATGCAGTCATACAACCATTCCAGGTTTTATTAATGTCCAATATTTGCTCCACGCCGAAACAATTTAACAGCAAATTAGGGTACAGTTCAGGCATGAAGACCTTCCAGTTTCGTTAAATTACTTGTCGCTTGAGTTTACAAAGGCTCCAGTTGCTCACCGATAAGAAGAATCTTGATACAATAGCAATTTCTGGCCAAAATTCATGTGATTCATTTTTTTGATCTTCAAGGCTGTTTATCTCACAGTATTTTCCTATTTCTGGGACAAAGATATATAGGGTATGTTGTCCCACATAGACATGACCACACAAAGGAGGTTTTTACGCCCGATATTAATGGTGGAATCTTAGCAGTACAAGTTTTTAATTCCTCAAAATATCTAAGCCTTCTTTGTGTTGGCTCTTTAGTCAAATGGTCGCCTTTTCTTTTTTGTGGTACGGGATGCCCTTTGATATCTAAAAGTGCTGTTAGAAATGAAATTTCAGGTTTCTTTGTTGTAGCTATTTTTCAAAGTAAAAATAACCTATTGGATAAAAGAATCAACGCATATCATGTTCTGCTCAATTGGCTCATTTCTATTAAATGACAGCAGTTTTGCACTAAAGTTGGCGAACATTTCGCGCAGAGCCAAAAAAGACGCCGCTAATAGAAAACCGCTCCTGGTGCCTCGACACGCAACATATAGGTGATTTATAATCAACAAACTTTCGCAAAAAGTTTTGCAAGATATGAGTTGCAAGATCTTGCAAGCTGATGCAGAGAAATCTCACGCTAAATGAAATGTTTTAGACAAACAAATTATTCGAATAATATAAATGCAATGAACCAAATAAACACATGTCGGAGATTATAATACTTTTGCCGGAATCTAATATACCTAGTAATATCTGCTACCCAAACAACGTCCAGCCTGTATTCTCTCAGTAAATAACAACAATCGGGAGTTCAAACAAAATATACAGCTAAATGGTTGAAAAATGGAGACTATTTGATAATGTTGTTACAACAATTAGGCTGTGTGGCTGCAATTTTTTTTGTGAACCCGTTCATCCATGTTTTTGACTTAATTATCTAATGAAAAAGTTGATTAGAAGAAATATAAACCAACAGATGTTTGAGTAAAAAAAAATTAACAAAATTGTAAAAATCTAAATGAAAAACGTGATGTCATGAAGCACTAAGAAATTCATAATGCTTGCCAGCTTGTCATTGGAAAGATTAAAAAGCAAAAAAAAAACAAAATAGAAATTTCAGCAAAAACTGGGTATCTAACTTTTAAAAGCACATCGTAGCAAAATCAAAATACCATAAGATAAAACTAAAACTGCACAAATCCACATTTGCCTGACAAAAAAGCACGTGGGAACAATCTAGAATGCGATTAGATAACCAACCGATGAAATAGGAAAAAAATGTGCCAAGTTCAAATATCCTTTTACATTTTGTTAACCAAGTAATTACAAAAGACATAAAAACCATTAGCGTTTAAATTCAATTTCTAGATAGAACAATTTATAGATTACCAAGGGACCTGTTTTTGGTGACACCAAACTATGAGACAGGGACAGGACCTCAAGATAATAATAGAAACATAAAAACAGATAAATTTACAACCAATATACAAAGAAACAAAATATTGAAGCTATTAAATTCATCAGCTATTATCTGAATGTTATTTTTTATTAAAAATTTCAATTCCTCTTTATGGTTTTCTAGTTATTTTATAAATTATAAGTAGTACACTTTCAATTAATTTTCATTTAAAAGTCAAAGTGACCTTTTTAACGCAAATATTTTAAAGGACAACAAAAAGAAACACAAAAAATGATTACTCAAAATGTTTTTAAGAAAATGCATAGTGTACACGATGTAAAATATTGACTAAGCATTAAAAAATATAAACAATGAAACTTAAATCTTCTTAAGCGAATGGGAGATCTCATTGATGGTTTTGAAATCGCTAAAAAATCTTCACGTTGAAAAAACAAAAACTAAAAAGCTTCTTGGAAATTTAGAGAACCAATTAAATCAAAAACATCGAAACCTTTAGCCATCAACCGACTACATTGAACAAAATTATTAACTTATCAATAGACAGTTATTGAGACCCGCACAAATCCGTCTGATTCTTACGATCACAAAAAGAACAACAAATAGAGGAGAAAGGAAAGATGAGAGATAAATGTGTCATTTAAAAAAGTATTCAGTGACAAATTTTGGATATGTTAAGGTTTTTTTGATGTCGGTACCTATGAGGTCTCGCAGTGTTATGACAACGAGACTTCAAGAAGATCAACATATATGAAGTTATATACGAAAATCACTGAATTTTAAAGGCAACCCGTGCTATCAAAGCCATTGATTTCCTTAGCATTCAACGGAAAGTATTAAACACGTTATACGTCAATTGCGAGCCATAAAAACTTTTTATTAATCAGAATTAGTCTTGCGACTGCAAAAAGACAACAAATGCAGGCAAAAACCAAAAATTCCGTAGAAAATTGCAAGAAGAAACTGTCAAAGCAATTAAAACAATAAACTATTAACTGATGATTTTCGTTATTTTAAGTTTGGAGTCTTTTCAATTCCAACATGGACCTTCAGTATTGTTGAAACCTGACAAACTTCAAAAAAGGATTACAAATATAAACAAACATCCAAAAATCAACAAAGTTTTCGAAAACTCGTATCATCAAAGTCATAAAAGCGATAGTTAGAGGATCAAAACCGTTAACCAGACCAATTTTGATGCAATGTTAAGCATATGGGACCTCTCATTAGTAGGACCGAACTACAAATTTACATAAACTAATTTGAAAGGCGGGTAACGTTCAATTTTTTTCGAAAAAAATCTTTAAAGTCTTAACAGCCATTCACGGTGGCATTAACTGCTTCAGCTATACCAACGACGAAACGAAATTTGGCGGTCCTATCGGTCAAATATTCCACACAACCTAGTTTTAGTCTAGATATGGGGTGTTACCTTTCAGGGAACAGCTTAGCCTCGGCATAATTGTGGATAATTCCACAAGGGATTTGTATGTTGATTGTTTTCAATAGCGTGGCAGTGACTCTCAATCTGAGATCCAAAGTATCGGTAGCTTTCATGAAGCCCATGGGGAACTTAGCTGTGCCTTTGATGCACACCTGACCAATGTTGCCATCGTGCACCTGGTTCTTGTCATTTCCCACTGTCAGTTTGGTCAAGTTCAGTTTGACTGAAAAACAATCGTTCTCCAATGAAAATAAACAGGAAAAAAACCGGAGCAGTCGTAAACGCTATGTATAAAATTTTTAATCTTGCGGCGAACGGGCGATTTTGGAAAGTTACAAAGCAAAGCGAGTTCAGTTAAACAATATTTTTTTGGACTTTTATGGTTCATTATGGATCGTTTTATGGTTGGTAGTTGTGTATCTCCAGGGAAAATCCCAATATTGATCCTGTTCCATATGATCCAGTTCCGCTGTAACACTTATATTGCGTGAATTGGAATTGTTTAAACACTTTGAAGAGTTAAATGAATAAGAAGAATTATTCTAACACACTTGTGCATTAATGAATGCCAAAATTCTGCGATTCGAGGAGTTAAGATGATAGAAGTTCTTATATGCATAGCCAGAAGTATAGGTTACGTGACTTTGCTTGAAGTAATTGAGATCTTCTGGCGTTTATCTAGAACTGCGAAAGGGTTCGGGATTTTCAGTTAGAATTTCGAAGTGACTTTGAGCAGAGTTAACCTAGCTTAAAACACAAAACGTGAATGTTTTAAAATGACAAAATTTTATGGAAATCAAACCTCTGGCTAAGTATACAGGAACTTCTGGCATTTTAATTTCAGGTACTGCAGACATTCGTCATTTTAAGACGTTCAAGTTGCGTGTTTTAAGTAATGGTTAAGTGACTCAAGTTGAAGTCACTGAGGATTTCTGGCGTTTATCGAGAACCGTGAAGCGGTTCGAGATATTACGTCAGAGTTTCGAAGTGACTTCTGCAGAGTCACTTAACCATGCTTAAAACACGAAATGCGCACGTTTTAAAATGTTGAAAGTCAACAGAATTCAACTTCTGGCTAAGTAGCGACTTCTGGCATTTTGACTTCTGGCACTGCAAACTTTCGGCATTTTAAAATGTGCACGTGAGTGTTTTAAGCAAGTTTACGTGACTCTACAGAAGTCACTTCGAAACATCTCGAAACGCTGAGCGGTTCTCCATAAACGGCAGAAGTTCTCAGTGACTTCAAGCAAATTCACGTGACCTATACCTCAAGCTGAAAAAGAAACAGGTGTCGGTAATGAAATCAGACGAAATTATGATTTCTTTGTTTAAATCACGAGGTATTGGGGGCCTTTCCCATTATCCCAATATACCCATTACAGCCCCCCCCCCTCGCCTACTGGTCATATAACGTAGAGATTACCCCATTACCGCAAATATACCATAATGGCGGCCGGGGCTATAATTTATGGGGGGACCTATAATCGATAGACCCGATTGATTGTGTTTTGTTGAAGTAATCTAGAACTGCTCCGGGTAATTGAAAGGTCAAAAGGTCGTTCACAGCAACAAAATGTTTACAAAACAAAAGAAAGGGTCACAAAGAGGAAACAAAAAAGGGCGTAAACAATATATTCTCTCACCATTATCTGGAGGCCCACAAGAGGAACAATGCTGTGTATAAGATTTGTTTTTAATGTCAGCAATGCAGTTATCTTTTTTAATACAGTTGCTCCCACAAATCATAACAGCCAGAAGAGCCGCTGCGAAAAATAACTTCATGCTTGGACCCAAATCAAAATTATAACTTATACAGATCTATTTATCTGGTGTGATGACACTAAAACACGTGTTTAAAATTTAGTTTCAACTGAACGAATCAGATGCGAATAATGAAACACCCCAGATTGGGTTTTGTGAGTCTGTCAAGGTCTATTGACCGTCGTATCAGAGGTAAAGATTAATGAGGCGAACAAATGGTTGGCTGTGTTGCTTGTTGTGTGAACAAGAGATAAGAAAATTTGATTAAACAGACATTTGAGAAACAAATTAGAGAACAGAAGGGATCAACAATCTGACTTTCAAAGTTGAATGATTTATCTTTCAACTAGGTTCAATCGTGTACCAAACTCAATGCGCTTGCGGCAATGCCCGCCGTCACTGCCCACGTTGAGGAGTCAGCGCTGGTCTAGAGATTGGTGCAATGTTTATAATAAATACGCAATCCAGTTTCCTATTAAGTGTGGCGAGCTAAAAACTTTTTACAGGTCTAGCTGGAATCTGTTCGTGGTATTGTTGAGCATGGGATTTAAATGGGTCGAGAGAAAGTTTTTTCATGAAGTAACTAGACTCAAGCATGGTCGAGTAAGGGTTTCTTCATAAAATTGCTAGAATTAAGCCTAATTTGCTCATGGGTGGATCAAGACTCTATTCATAATACACAAATGTAAGTCAAATATATTCTTTGGCAATCAAAAATCCATTATAGATAAAATCATAGATTTCGCAAACTTGCTACCTGTTAACTGAAAACTGATAGAATTTGCGTTGCCTCATTACACCTCTATTATTCATAGTTGGGTTTATAGGTTGCGTCGAGTATTTCTGTCAACCAAGTTTTTCAAGAATTTGTTTTGCTTATTGATCTCTTATCACTTGTTCTCATTAATGACAAGTCTCATCGGCTGCTAATGAAGATTTAGTTAATAAAAAAAAGTTTCAGTCCGTAGCTGTTACAGTAATTCTGTTTAAAAAGTATAGAGCAGTATTTTAAAATTTGGCAAGAATCAGCTGTAATTTTTTTAATTTATCATTTAGTCTTATCTCTAACAGTTTTCTTCGGTTACTGATCCGGAATAAATGCATCTAAGGAGTTGCTTGATTTCACAGGAGTCTCCTTTGTCATGATTTCGACACATAAATTCTTTTCAAAACAGTTGATTTTTAATCTGGTTTTTTGTCGTTTTTATTGTGGTCTTATCGTTTGGTCTCAAAAATAACAAATAAATGCGTCATAGTGCGGCATAAATTCGTCATATTCCGAGTTCAGCTTTTAACTATCATTTTCAATCATTGAGTTATCAATTGTTTTCGAAATGTTGAATATTTAAAGAATAGTTGTCCCTTTTTCAGACATAAGTTTTTAGCAAATATAACTGAGAAAAAATTGGTATGCTGTGATTAAGCATTTTAACATGTTATTATATAAATTTCATTACTTTGTTGGTACTGACGTTCAAATTATTCTGATTTAAGCCACTTTCTTTTGTTTTTCTCGCCCGTTTTGCTTTGTGTCATTAATTCCCTCACCTTTTGGTCTGTTGTGTGCTCGTTCTAAGCATTTTGAGAGTCAATGTGTTAAAAGAAAGTTTGATATTATTATTGGTTCTATAAACTCTAGATCTTATATTTTTTGGTATATTGCGTCTTTTTTTAAGATTTTAAGCATATTGCGTAATGAGAACAAGTTTACCTTTGTTTGATGTTAACATAAGTTTATTAATTACCAGAAATAAAGTAAATTAAGTTCTTTCAATTTTATCTCAGGACTTGTCTTCAGGTTTTCTATTGCGAGGACACTGATTCAGTGGGGCAAAACATGATACTAACAGAAATGAGACAATGATAATAACAAAAATGATAATAACAGAAATGAGACAATGAACGTATTTTTCACAAATTTACACATAAGTGCTAGAGTTGCTGTTTGTAGCACCGCCCTGCAGACCTCCAATATATTGATTGATGTTGACTGCCCCTTTTTAGCAAAATTCTACCTGACCAGGCTTTTTGGGACAAAAATTAGCAGCAAACAGCTCCAAGAATAAAAGTATCTGATTTCTCTCCCTCTCTTTCTTTCTTTCTCTCTCTCTCTCTCTCTCTCTCCCTCTCTCTCTCTCTCTCTCTCTCTTTCTCTCTCTCTCTCTCTCTCCCTCTCTCTCTCTCTCTCTCTCTCTCTCTCTCCTCTCCCTCTCTCCCTCCCTCCCTCTCTCTCTCTCTCTCTCTCTCTCTCTCTCTCTCGCTATCTCTCTCTCTCTCTCTCTCTCTCTCTCTCTCTCCTAAACAGAAAAAGTTAAGATCACTTATTTTGATTCTCCACCCTAGGTTGAAGTTATAAAGTTATTTAAAATATTGTTAATATAAGGAGCAATTTCTGTATAAGTTCTTCGTGACAATTTAAAAAACTTGTGCTCAATCTGATATTCATCTGTTAATACTAGTCAAATTGCCGATGGCGGCTTTGGAACAGTCTAAGGAAACAGCGCTGATTTCGATGCCACTGTTACATACTAATGAATGTGCTTCCGGCAGCGAGAATGTTGCTTTGCTATTAAAAAAAAGAAAAACAAGAATTCTTTGAAATTATGTCACAATAATCGGAAAGTGGTCTACTGCAGATAACATTTTATGAAGCTGCTAACTGAAATTTAATATGAGAAGCAGAATGAAATGATTTTTGGCATCAAAAAATTAAATATTCGGACACATTCAAATGATTTCGAAAATTTAATTAACCTGCTAATAGTGGCCAACATAAGCAAGAAAACAATATCAAACGGAGGTTTGGTAAAAAGTAAAAAAAACATTTGGCCAAAATCATTAATTTTTTGTCTATGGAAGGAAAACCTAGGCAATGATGCTGATGTATCTTTCGCAATAAAAGTGACCATGGTGAGGTCACTTTCACAATAAATAAACATTGACCATGATGAGGTCCAAGACAGATAGATATTGACCAGACACGCTTGGGTCGCGGACAGGTGTTACAAATGGACAATACTGAAATATGGATATTGACCAAATCGAGCAGACTTTGATCAACAATGGCCAGACTGACTTTCCCTTGACCATCGGCCAAAATACGGGAAATAGCCAGATCGAACAGTTCAATATCAGGGTGTTGGCCACCAAACAGACCGACGAGATCATAGCAGAGCATTGACCAGATAACCCGACAAAATTATTATCGGCAGATCGATAGATGGAACATTCTTTTGGGTAATTTGTAAATTGATTTTTAAATTAAGCGTATGGCCCTCGAATTCAGGGTCCACATTTTTAATCCTAGTGTCGGCCAGTGAGGCAAAGTGTGGGCAAAATATCGGCAATCTACTGTTTCTGTCTTTGTTTCAGTACATTAGCTGACGCATGGATAAAATTTAAATAATGTTGATTAAGACAGGAGATATAGTTCCAATGAAGCGAAAAGAATTATTAGTCCCTATGAAATGAAATAAGGTTTTTTTTCATAAAGTTTTTTTCAATTTTTTTTTCAAATAGGAGGCTCGGTAATGTGACACATAAAGTTCAGACCTCTGTAGTCCTAATTTTTGTCTTAATTTCTCATTACCAACTAATTGAAGCGTTAGGAATCTTTCAAACCATTAAAGAGTAGTTTTCCTTTTTAAATTTACGAGTGATGGATTTTAAAAGAATGGCAGACATGTAATATCAGTGACAATAGCAGCTGAGAAAATAGCATTATCAAAAATTGAACTGATCAAAACATTTTATTTGCAATTTCTCATTGAAAGGCATTTTATCAAGGGAACACCTTTTTTCCGCAAAAAATTAGTTGCTAAGCAAAATCAAGTCATCAAAAATTTTTATTCCTCTCTTTTCCTCAACTTGGAGTGTTATCAGATCATCGTAAAAAAAGTCGAGAAAGACAATGAATTTACCAAAAAAATAGCAGAACATTTCCTGAAACACAACTCACGTAATTAATTAAATTAAAGACCTGGTTCTCAGCCTCCTTAGAAGAATATTATTTGATATTTGAAGACTATTTGATAGAAAGATAACAACAAGGAGGCTTGGTAGTTTGCGTTCACACATAATGTTCCGACGCCATTATCCACAATGTTGGCTTAATTGTCGAGAAAATGAGGAAGAAAGGAGATAGATGAGGAGGAGATAGAAAACTTTCAAAAATTCAAACATTGTTCGAAAGTAATTGAAGTATGAATAAAAAGACTGCGTCCAAATCAAATCACTCAATAAAGTAAAAATTTCACTTTAGAGTTGGGATGAGAGCTGCCATTATTAGGACTAGGAGACAACACAAACGATAAAATAGTCAAAATAGAGTCAAAAGAGCGTTAAAAAACAAAACCAAACAAGTTAATCTGTACTTCACAGGTCAAAATATGGGACCAGTCCTTGATGAGACTCGGTAATAGGTAAACAAAAAATCAAAAACGGCAAAGGTAAAAATTACATTTTTATTGTCATAAACCAAAAAAATTCAAATAATGAAAAATATTACATATCAACTGAAATCTTTAAAAAAAGCTTAGCTTCATCCATACCTCCGTATGAAGACATTGAGATCCGTCATTATCCAGAATATATCGTATGTCTACAACAACAAACAACAATTACAGACGCAAAAGAAAAAATTCAATGAAAAATTGCAAGGAATATGTGTCAGAGACGTTGAAACTATTCCCATTTTGTGAAAACTCGTATTATCAAAAAACCGTTTTTTCAAACGTAAAACTGCAATGAATATGAAAATTTTAAGACAGTGGAAAACTCATGCTCCCTATCTTTGCTGACTTTACGCTAAAAATTGACAAAAAGAAGAAAGAGTGACAATGCTCAATAAAGCTTTAATTTTTTTGAAAAGTTAGAACGATCAAAAATTTTCGACTAAAAAACAAGCCAGGTCATCGAAACTCCTTAAGAAGCTAATAGAAATTTTCAGTTTTAAGCGTTGATTTGGATTGTTTTGTTGCTTAGTAAAAATAAAAATGCAAAAAATGCAAAAAATTTTTAGAAAGCACAGCAAATGATTACAATCCGAATTATTTTTGGACTGTAGAAAACAACGATCAGACCAAAACAGGGATTCCTATTGATGTTCCTTCATTCAGAATCGTAATATTACCAAATATTATGGACGAGGACACTTTGACAAAACATAATATATGAGAAATAAGTGATGGATTTTAGATAATTATCGATTCAAAATAGCAAAAAACGCTTGCAAAATTTTAAATCAAGAACACTCGCCAAAGGAGCGCAAATAAAACTAGCCTTCTCTGGAGTCAACAAAGATTCTTTCGAAACGAAAGAATTTTTCGTTTCTGACGGTCTGAAAATTTAGCAAATTCTTGCTAAAGAATTGGATGAAACAGTTCTATAACTTGCTTCTGTTGCTAGAGAAGCTGCAAAATCGACAACACTATTGCCAACAATTTTAATATAATTTTCCGACAAAATTGGCAACAAAAATTGCGTAAAATTGCTTAAAATGTGAACAAAAATTACGATAATCGGTCAAATGTTCACAAAACTTAAAACTTCGATAATACCGCGGAAAAACACGAAATTCAAAGTATTTATTATGGAAATAAAAAAGTATACAAAGTATATATTAGTATCATAGTAATTTGATTGTTCTCGAACGAACTTTGAAGAAATTTTTATAACCGTGTTGGTCTTTTCATACGCAAAATTTTGGCATGACCAATTTTGCGCTTTTGTTTCATATCATTTTGTGACTTTTCAATTGACTTTTTCAATCTTCACTTCTTCATTTTTAGTGATTCCATTTCAATTGCTCTTATTTCTGATTTGAGTATGCTATTATAAAAATAATTGGTAGCTGTTGCTTAACAAAATTGATGCAGCCAACTGGTTGAGATGACTGCTAACCTTGTGGTAACCCCTAAATTATGTTGACACCCATTGTTTTTGAAGAGCAGTTCGCCCGATGTTTGTCGGTTTTTGTTTACAGTCTTCGTTTGTCGGGTTTTCAAATGATTGCATTCACAGTACTCTACAATGAATACATCGATCGGCCGAAAATCACTGAACCAAAAACGACCATTTGAGTAGATATTTCCTGCTCACTAAAAAGATTCTGAAAAACAAACCAAAATGCTCGAAACTCCGCATTACACAACCGTCTCAAAACTATCTGTTTTAGCACTCTGTTCAGAAAATTAGTGATTCTTGAGCCACAATATGTTAAATGAGCATTCGAAGTACTGCATTTCAGAAGCTAAGTAGACTGAATATAACCCAAAAAAATGCAACTGAGACAAACAAAATTTTGTAACGACTCGTCGGTAAAAAGATTGATTGATAGAACAACAAAATTAAATTACAGAAAATGGCTGGGACAAATCAAAACGTCAAAAAACTTTAAGGAAAAGGAATAGTGTCAAAGTTGTTAAAGCGATAAGAAAAAATAAACAATTAAACAAAATCACTTATGTTTTATTAAAGAGCTAACGACGCTTTCCGTAAAAGTGACTATGTGAAAAAACAACAAGAACATCTTATGTGGGTGCATAGTGAGTGCATAGTGCATAATGATAGAAAAGGAAAACAATAAACAACTGTAAAAAAGTAAATTTGAGTATGTGTATTTATTCATCAGCAAAAATTATTTGTTTTTCATTGGTTTTTTGTCATTGGAAAATAAATTTTCTATTAGTCGGACGTCGGACCACCTTCATTAGATTATAAAAACAATAGACCAGATCTGCAATTACAATCCAGAAAAAAATAAACAATGCTATGGAATGCTGACAATTACAAGAAAAAAAAGAAAATCTGAAGATATAGGAAAAATATAGAAAAAAAAGGAATGGCATCTTTCTTCAAAAGCTATTGGCAATAATTCCATACAAAATAAAGTGGTGTTAACATCAAATTTTATAGCAGCAGATAAAGAACAAAAAAAAGCGGTTTTGTATTGCTGATTCCATTTGGAAGCAAACTTGATTACCTGGATAACATTTACCACCACCCGACACCAGCCAAAACAACCAAATTTTTTTCTGTTAGTGGGTTGATGAGCTTCTTATGAGGAAAACTTAATTACTGGAAACATGTCAAGAAAATGAATGCAAGAACAAAATAAAATTTAAAGTATCATAGAAAGTCAAAAGAACTATCAATTCAATGCTAAATCCTATAAACTTTTCTTTCAATAAAAAGTAAGAGATCCGTTAATAATATTGCTGAATTGCAAGCCAACAGGGAGGACAAAAATACTCATGAGCACAATCACTGTCTACAAAAAAATGAAGACAAGAAAAATGTCAGCTTTCAGCAAAAATTTTTGAAAGTTCTAATGTTTGTTTTGCAAAACTCAACGGTCCTGCATTTAAAGACGCCTACGGATATGAAAATAAAAAAAACAAAAACAAGCTCATAATTTTGTCAATTTTTACACATAAATAGTGTGCGATCAAAACCACAAGACTTAAAAAACTTATCATATTAGCTTGGGTCTAATTGGAATGTCAAGGTTGCAGGTCAATACTGAGACCCAGGAGCCCACAAAAGTAGAAAATGAGAGCCAGCTAAAATTTCAGAATTTTTTGATAAATGAAAGACCATAATGTTGACAAAAAATCATTAGCGGTCCATTTACTGATTCCTAAAATAGCATGTTTGCACGTTCAGAGGCGTCAAGGAAAAAGTGACGGAAAAACAGCTTATAATGAAGTCAAATTGCCGCATATAAAATGAATCGAAAAAGTTGCTCCAAAAACCAATTGAAATCTTTAGCGCTTTGAAGAACTTATCTTTGAATTGTTTATTATTGTAGCGTGACTAAAACTTACTGTATTCAGGTATCTCCTTTTTCAGCCTGAAAAGTTTCAACCTGAAAAGTCCCGAAACACAATCAATCCAACAATATAGTTAATCTTGACCAGCAGATACAATACCTGGTTCATTAAAAATAGAGCATTATATCAATTAAATGTTGATTTGCGCAATATTTAGAAAAAAGCTGGCACAAAAGTTCCAGGAACAAATTCCAGAACAAAAATTTTTTCGAAAAATAAATAAATATAGCCCTCATTTTTTGTTTTTTACAACTGTTTCGTCAAAACTGAATGGAGTTTTTAAGAAAAAGTACAAAAAATGTGGCCAAAATGTGAAAATTAGTCTAAAAGAAGCAATTAAATATCAACTTCAGCTGAGATATTCTGCACTTGAATGATTTTCTAATTTATTTACCTCGTTGCGCATATGGTTCCTCGGTCCCTCTAAGTGGTGTCAGAACACAATTGAAATTTTGTAAAGAACAAAATTGTCTGGCAATGGCAAACTAACTAGATGCATTGCTTTTTAGCCAAGGACATAAATCTTTAGATCTGAAGTTTTCACGCAACTCTCAAGGGTGAAATTGGCCGAATTTCAATATTTAGTCGGACATGCTGTGTTAAGGACTTGTTTTTTGTGTCACAAAAAGCCAGACTCAGTCAGCAACAGAAATCGTTGCTGCATTTTTTGTAAATATGTTAAAATTTTTGCTACACGATTTTAAGGGCGTTCCCCAAAAGTTCTTGGATGTCAGTAATCTACAAACAGTTCAATTTAATTAAGAAAAAATTGAAGATGCAAACAGATTGCCTTTATAATAGATAAGTGTTATCCTGCATACCCAATTTCTCAGGTAAGACCAACAGGTACAACATGAGTCTGCGTGCAACATTTGAAGAACTTGAAACAGAAAAATAAAAACAAGAGAGACGTTTTCCTTGGCAACAATCAGCATAAAAAGTTCAAAAAAGCTCCACAACTAACTCGTGAAAACAAATTTGTTTGTTGACGAGAAAAAAATTATCCCAATATCGTATGTTGGAGTTGACTAAAGGTAAATGTAGATAGAATCCCTCTAACCCATACGGCTACAGTAGCACCAATGGACTTGTGAAAAAGGCATAAGGGCCAGAGAAAACTCAGAAGTCATCGAAAACGATACGAACCCATAAAACTAGACACAGGGTAATTTTCCCATCTTTTGTTTAAAAAAAGGAAGCGTCAAGCTTAGTTAAAACCATGAGTACACTACTCCAAGAACTCAAGTTAGTCAAAAACTGAATTGAACAAAAAAGGAAAGAACAACAACAAACATTGGTCAAGGATTAAGCTGACTTTGAAAAAAAAAATTTGATGTCAACAAATTTAACACCCACAAAGATATTAGCTTATTGGTTCACGAAAACGGTGGATTTTCCGAAACAAAGTGAAACTAAAGCAAAAAAATCGAACAAGCATGCACCGAATAGTGTGTTTTTCAGCAGTTTTCCTAACAGCATCCTGCTAAAAAATATGTTGCCAGGTCAACCTCTTTGTCGATAGTTTCCAAGGCATCGGTTTTAGAAAATTTTTTTCTTTCGTATTTGAAAAAAAAAACGAAATTATTCCCATCTTTAAAGATCGAGATAGAATAGGTTTAAAACAGCAAAGATCTATAAACCTATTCTGCAATACTTTTGAAGCTTTTGAAATTTTATTTGTTGAGCTGCATAACATAGCAAAAACGACTCAGCATAAAATGCTACATGGTTTTTGAATACACACGTTATTGGTAACTTTGAAGTTGTTGTTACTGGATAATCTGTACAACAATTTTGTTGGTGGCGAAATTCAGATTAGAGTACTTATTATGTATTCAAAAAAGGGGGCCATCGATAGTACCTCACATGATCTTCTTTTGCAGAAATTTGAAGAACTAAGGGTTTGCAATCATTTCTTCAGCTTACAGCAACAAAAGGGAAGCGAAGACAAACTTTAGGTGAATGATTGCAAGCCAGAAATTGGTGAAGTAATAAGTGGGATATATCAAAGTTCTAGGTCGGCAGCAGTTTTTTTTTCGCTATTTTTGCTAAAGATTTGCCCACCCAAGTCTTTATATGTGTCCTTTGCGTTAAAGCGAATAACTTTAAATTTGTTGCAATGAACAGAGAGAAAATGCAGCACGTCAGACCTAATTGAGAACGGGTTCGGGGATGTCAACGAAAATCAACCGAAATGCTCTTGCAAACAAAAAAGGCACACAAATCAAAATTAAAGTTTCGAAGCCAAATTTTATAGAACTAATACTAGCCAAAGATCCAGGCATAAAAATTGGTCCAAGACGAGGAATGAATATAAAACATGGAACAACTGCGAACCAAAGTGTACGTTTTTCAGCAGGTTTTTGAAAATCAAATTGCTAAAAATTAATCATAAATAAAATGTGACAATTTGAGATCATCAAAAAACATGCTCACATCTGCAAAAAAACAGAAATGAATCGAAAGAACAAAAAAACATATGCTCGAAAAAGACAGGTACCCAATAATATCCCAGTTTTGTCAAAGTTGGTCGGTAGTTTTGAAAATTGCACTATCAAAAAGTTTTTTTCTCTCATATGGGAAAAGAATAGAGGTTGTGCCTATCTTGAAGATATACGAAGAACAGATGTAAGATAGCAAAGACGTTTAAGCCTACTCTGCAATGTATGAAACGTTTTTGAAACTGTTCTTGATGAACTGTATGGTATAGAAAAACGAAGCTGCTCCACGCTCAGCATGGTTTTTTAAGACACCGGTCAGTGGTGTTTGCAATAAATTTCTAATTTGCCATTAACAAAATGAAGCAAAGACAAGATATGAATCAATGATTGGAAGCAAAAAAACTATTCAATTGACAAGTGTTAAACTCAAAGTTCTATTTTATTCTCAATTTTTTCATGTTTATTAACGTTTTTGCCATGCAATTTTTTTAAAGTGAAATTTTTGATAGGCTCAAGACTTTTATTAGCAAAAACATCCCCTCAAAATGCTTACCCATGTCTCAGAACAAGCGTGTAACAGAAATCAAATTTCATGTCCAGGACAAGGCCAAACCCACGGAATATCTTCACAGACGCGGAAGCCAATAGTCAAACGCACGTCCTAACGTCATTCTTTGACACTCCGTTATTGCAATGCGCTCGACAATTGTATTCGCTACCAAACTGGGAGAGCGGACATAACATCCAGTAGCCGGTACATTACGAAACAGAGAACACCGCTTCTCTGACCGCATGCGCTCTTCTTGAAGATGAGCATCAAGCACATTCTCATCTCACCCAAGAACGCATAACGCACGATCAAAAAACCGCACGTCTGAATTAAATTTGACCATGTAAGAAGTATCTTCTTGAAAACCTTCGAACCGGGCAATGCCATGTAATTAAAATGAGTTCGGAAAAGGAGCCTCGAACTGGCTCAGAGATC
Organism: Convolutriloba macropyga; assembly: GCF_964194025.1. Classification (NCBI taxonomy): domain Eukaryota; kingdom Metazoa; phylum Xenacoelomorpha; order Acoela; family Convolutidae; genus Convolutriloba; species Convolutriloba macropyga. The sequence goes on from NC_134470.1 coordinate 15,537,067, forward strand.
TACGGCTTAAACGTTATGGTTTAACGAAGCTAACGAAGCCAAAACTTAGAGACGGGCTTTTTGCATTGGACATAACATCGAGTCCACAGACACGCCCTTTAATTTCATCACAGACATGTCCATTAATTGCGCCTCTAAGAGCATATGAAATCACCCTATCACATGCTCTCAACTGTGCAAAGGGTGGGCATACACGCATGAGACACAAAGAGATCCGAGACACCTTTGCTGAGATCATGCATGATGTTAGCTATGATGTCGAGTTTGAGCCGAATTTTTAGTTGCTTCAAGGCGAATCCTTTATACATAAAATTATTAGAACCAAGAAAAACGCGCGATTAGACATTAAAGCAGATGGTCTATGGGGTTTCAAGTTCAACCGTTATTTCTTCGACGTGAAAATCTTTAAGCAACTCGCAAAGTCATGCCCAAAAAACTTTTAGAAACGTACAAATTTTTTTTGAAGTGTCTCAAATACGAGCAGCGAACACTTGGCTTCGAGAAGAGTAACGTCGTTCCGCTCGTATTCCTGCATGGGCGCGCTCGACCATCCGCAACGCGCACTATAATTTAACTAGCTAGAAAAATTGCAAAAAAAAATAGACGAAATATACTCGGACGCAATAACTTACTTAAGCACGAGAATAATTTTTGCTCTCCTGTGCAGCGCTATCATATGCTTCAGAGTGTGCCGTGGTTCCAAATGGCCTACGAACAATGATAATTCATGCAGTGCCATAGTGCGGGAGGGGAGAGTAGATTCTTGGCGAATTAGCTTATATAGAAAATTATTTCTCATGATGCATCCCTTAGAAGTTATAGTGCCTTGTCTTTAAAATTATATGCGATGCAGTGATGTCTAACGAACAGTGAAATATGCAGCACGTCAAACAAATTTGAGAATTAGTGATTGAACAATAGCATAAATTTAAACCGAAATACCTCTTGTCCATCAAAAATGCAGGCAACCCCAACATAGTTTTGCTCGACAGTTTTACAGTATTGAAGCGTACGTAAGATCCTAAGCATAACAACGATGCCCAAGTTGAACTGAAAACCTTGTGATGGAAAATGTGCTTTAAATGCTTAAAAGTTTTTTATTTTTTAAAGATAATATCATCGGTGTCTACAAAACTGAATGCAGAAAAACGGATGTGAGAGGGTTCAATTCATCCTTAAAAAACCTGTGGTTAGTCTGGATGGCAACTATACATCTGGAGAAATCACGGAAAATACTGGAAAATGGACAAATTCAAGTTTAATTACTCCTTGAGGGCCAGAAAGTTTTGACTTTTCGTCCTCGAAAACGGAATAATCAGCTAACGCGGGGAGGGAGTTAACGGCTCTTAGAGCGTTAAGCAATACTAGTCTCTAGCGGTTTACCAAAGTCAATCAAAACTTTTAGTTTTGGGAAGGGCGATTTTTATTCAGAAAAGTTTGAACCCCTCAGCCCCCCCCCCCCCCCCCCGACCTGGGCTTACCCCAACGATCACCACGTCCAGCTCTCAACCACCTGTCGATTTGGACCCCAAATTTTCTTGACCCCCACAAATCCATCCCTTAGAAACATCTGGCTACTACCAATCCAACCACCCGCCGGTTGTTTGGGAGCAAATCGCCGGATGTTAGTTGCTTATATTATAGCCCGGTTAATTTGAAAAAATTAGTTCCGTTGTAATCCGTATATTAGAGCAGTTGTAGGGCGGCGTTAGTTTGCGGCTAATTTGGAAAATGTAAAACCTTTCAAGCCCTTTCTCATTGGGATGTTCTTACTAAATGTTGCGCTTTTAAATACTGCCATTTCCTGTATTATGCGGAGAAATAACGATGGTATAAGTATTGAATATCCATTTTTACCTCTTTTCCCGTTATTCACGAAATACGTAATTCTGATAACCACCTGATCCAGACGCTACACCGTGATCAAAGCAAAATTGACTACTCAATAGCGGCATAATTTATAATATTCTGCGGGACATAAATTTTCATTGATTGTATCAGGAAAATTTAAACTCAGGATGACGAAGAGCGCGATCCGAGCCAGCTCTGATTAGACCAAATAGGGTCGATTATGGGGGTAGTCTGCGAACCCTCCACAGTCTGGTAGGACTGCGTACGGTATGGAAAATCTGATCAGGGCCCCATTTAGAGTCTATATGGTCTTATCAGCGCACTACCTACGGCCTGGGTAGTCTCCTCATAGCGTGGTCTAGTGTTTGGTTGGTTTTGAGGTGATCTGGACAGTATGAACAGAGATTTTTTAAGTCAACGGCAGAGAGTCGGGAAAGTCTGCTCAGAGCCAAGAGGTCGAACAGAGAAAACGGTCAGTCCCCTGGAAAAGATAAACCCCAGTTTACCGAAACTCGGTCAAAAACATTCGTATCAAAATAGATCACTTCATTTAATTGCAATATCTCATTTAATATTCTCTGCCCTTTTCCTTCTAAGTGTACGAAAAATTATGAGAACATCTCAGGAGAATTCAATGGCGTCTAAAAGTAGCTTAACTTTGCTCAGATAATGAAAACTCCTGAGAAATAAGAAATTAAATCTCACTCGCGTTAATAAAAAGAATTTGCCCACTTTCAATTTTGTCTCCAACAAAACTAAAATGGGATTAAGTTGTTCAATGCAACTAATTTCGTTTACAAAAGTTCCAGCGCATGAAGAAACAAAAAGTATTTCATATACCCGAGGAATTTTCAATTAAGTTATAAACTTTCGAAAACAGTGGAAGAATCTTACGTCTAAATAATTGTTTAATAGCCGCAAAGCGATAGCTGGGGCTATTATTGATTGGCCTTCTCCTAAGAAAAATAGGTTTTAATAATCTAAATCGAGTTTATCAATTTTATCTGCCATGTGGTCTTCTTCAATCCAATTTTCTGCTTGACCGGGTTTTTGCTTTTGAATTTTCGTCTGGCGAAGCCGGGAGAGCATTAAATTTTCTAAGAGCTTTTCGGCATAGTAGTCTAATTATCTACGTATACGATTGACGGAAGCAATTTAAGAGACGTAAATTCATGGTGTCAAATGTGGTTCTGAGATATCGACCCCCTCCTGCTCAAACCCCCACTTAACTTACTTCCCCCAGTCAACATTCCACACGTAACCCCGCATACTTGCTCTCCCAACCCATCCTCCCTCATGCTCCCCCTATTGTGCTCTTCTGTCTTACCACCATCAATCCTCTCAATTAGGCCTCCCTAAACCGCAGCCGTTAGGAAGTAAACGGTTCGTCAGTTTGAAAGCAATTCCCACGACGTAAGTCTTTTTGCAGTTTAAAAAAAAATCAGTAATTTTTTCGATGTTTTTTCGATTTGATTTTTTGTTTTGAAATTTATTTCACCTAATGTAATGCAGCAGAGGAGAATTTGGTGGAATGCCTTACAAGAATTCTGACTGATTAGTACTTGCGAATGTTTTTGGGGCTTCAGTTTTGGATGAAAATTGTTGCCTCATAGTACTATTGTGTTTTTCGTTTTTCATGATTTATTTAACTTTTGCAATACTTTGAACTGATTTGTCTTTGATGTCTCCAATGCGAGATAAGTATATCTGTTATTTGTCTCAATTGCTGTGACTCCAAAAGAGAAATTTGTGTTTTCTCTAGTCCTAAATGTCGTTATATGTTTTTGAAAAATTCTGTTGTTTGAAGAATATTTTGTGCCCGATGCTTTCTCGATAAGTCATTTGGATCGCAAAGTTTACTGCGGAGTTTTCTTCTGTTCAGGACTAGTATCATTAGTTTTTTATGATTTTTTTCAGCTCTTTTTGAGCTCATGGAAAGTAGACGGTCCTGAGATCTGCGGCCATTTTTCAACGCTAAAAAAATGTTTTACGTAATTTGAAATATTGTGTTATCAAGATACAAGTAAGTTTTTCAGGAGAAAATATGGCTTAGATTTAATTGCTCTCAAACGAAGTTTGTAGCAATTAAATTAGTCCTGTCGGTCTTTTTTATACGATTTTTTGCTTGACCGCTTTTTCGTCTGACCCATTTGACTTCGTCCTCAACAATGGTATAAACAGGTAGCGCCCAGCTGGGATCAAGTGCTTATAGAGCATTTGAGCTCTGTTTCAACTCACTGTTTTGACCCGCCCACTGTTGACCCCCCCCCCACTATTTCCCCACCGCGCTGTTGCCTCTGCAGCCAACTGTTGCTCGACTAGCCTCTCCCCCATCAGCCCACCGGTGGCTAGCTGCTGACCATCAACCGCTCGCTAAAAACACGCAAATTTCTAATTTTCACAAATTTTTCGAGCTTATTGAAAATATTTGAATTTTGTTGTGTTCTCTCAGCCCTAGGTGGCTAGGAACCAGCTCTAGGTTTTGTTAATAAGTAACTGCATTGTTTCTAGTGGTAATGGAAAAGTTTCAACTTTTTAACATCATGAATTTTAGCTTTCTGGACAAAACGTGCATTTTTTTCAATTTTTTTGACATCTATTTTTCATTATTCAAGTCTTTCAAGACCCAGGGGCCATAAAACCTCCTGCAGTTGTTAATCAGTTTCTGAAGAACTTTTGTTTGCCATTGAATAGTTTTTAACTTTTTAATACCACAAATTGTAGCAATTTTTTTTATAGAACTTGCATTTTTTTTTCAAAATTTAAAAAAAATATTTTGTTTTTTAGATTTCTCCAACCTCAAGAGTCAAGAAACCTCCTCTTGGGTTGGACAATATCTTTCTATATAGTTTTTAGTTGTAATGGAATGTTTTTCTAGATTTTAACATCGCGAATTCATTTTTTTTCGTACATTTGTTGTCATTTTTCTGGTTTTTTGGCCTCAGGGGTCCGAAAACCTCAATTAGGGTTTGATATTGAGTTACTTGAAAATTTTTCTTGCCACGATTTGTTTTCAAGTTTTTATTATCACAAATTTTTACAAAATTTGCAATTTTTTCGAGTTCGAATTTTTTGTTTTCATCATGTTTCCCTCAGCTCAAGATTCTTACTGACCAACGAAACTTTTTAAGTCTTGCAGATGGGTTACCTGTCAAGAGGCAAAACAAATGTTTTGAACATTTTTTCACCGCGAAATCTGGACTTTTTTAAAATATTTTGCTAATCAGTTTTTCTATTTGGTTTAATTACTAACAACGCTAGAAAACTAGAAGATGCAGATTCAAATCCCATCATGGAAAAAATTCCTAGCTCTCTCTCTCTCTCTCTCTGCGTGTTTTTCGATTGAGATTTTTGTTCTCTTTCTCGTTCACACTCTATCTCTTTTTCTCTCTCTCTCTCTCTCCTCAACTCTTGTTTATGCTGCACTTCAGCTGCTGTTATGTGGCGTGACATCATCATCTATTATCCTTATTAACTCTGAATTATAGACGAAAGGTTTTTAGCATCAATTACCTAACTGGTACTTTTTAGAAAATCATTGTTAATTGCTCTCAAATGCAGTTTGTAGCAAATATATTTCTGCTGTTTGTCTTTTTCTATGCAATTTTTCGCTTGACCGATTTTCGGTCTGACCCATTTGACTTTTCGTCCTCAGAAACAGGATAAAGAGGTAGAGCCAAGTACGCATTAAGTTCTCTTAGCCGCCCTTGCGGTGCACCACCCGCTGCGCTCACATCACGCCCCTTCTGTTAATCTAAAACTAGCCTCAGTAAACCGTGGCCTGTTACTGACAAAGCCAACTGCTCGCCGGTTGTTTGAGAGCAATTCACCGGACGCTAGTCGGTTGTTTTAATTTTTTTTTTAATTTTGCGGCTTTTTATCGTGTTACTGAATAATCTAACTGTTTTCATAATATTTTATTACAATGTCGATGCTCAAATCTTTCTCGTGACGGCAGTGTAATTTTTACATTTTTTAATCAAATCTGGAACCGTAAAAAAGGTAAGTTTAAAGACAAAAATTATTAGTTTCGCTTGCAAGAACGGGTTTTTTCTAATAATTTTTTCAGCTCGGGTCACTTCCGTTTTTTTTCGTCAGCACATTTTTTTAAACGTAGTATGGCGTAAGAATCAATTCACTTCTGCCTTTTGTTCATTCGGTCATGCAATTTCAACTGAATTGCGTGCGTGACGTAACTTACCTCATTCTGAAATTGACTCCTCATTCTCCAATTGATTTTCGCGTGCTTTGATTCAGGGAGATAACGCCAACTGAGTGGATCTCAATCTAATTGAAAGTTATTTAAGAGCTCCTAAAAGAAGACACAACAAGTTAAACAGATTCTTAAACAATATACAACATCTATGCATTCACTAAAAAATTTTTGTGTGTTTTTCCTTTTTTTTTTGAGACTGCAGATCTACAAAGCTATTGCGGCTATTTTCTGGCAATCTGCCAGCTATGTTTATAATTTTGTACGTGCTACCATGTTATGTTTTTGTTATGTAGGTATGTTTAGGTAGTTAGATTTGCGATGATGAGTTGGCATTTTCTCTTACCAGGTAATGCAGTTTTGTAATCAATCAATTTTTGGAAAAAAAAACAAATATTTGTTGGTTAGCCATTCAACTGGAGTTCTCTTTGGAACAATATTTATTAAATCTTCAGTTTCTATTGTTTATTTTATAATGCCAGAATAGGCTATTTGAAATGAGGTTTTGCTGCTGAAGTAGAGTTTTTTGATCATTTGCCTGAGCATTATTTTAGTAACACATGATTACATCACTATCGAATTAATCTTTCCTCTCTCCCTCTCAATTTGAATTGAACAAGCTGAAGTGAACTGAGGATATCTTTGTCGAATAGAAGGTTATTTGATGTTCATGTTAACTTTTATGTTCATGTCTAATAGGAAAGCGAGAAAACATTGTTTTTTTTTAAATCGTGAAATCCTGATTTGGATGATAGTAATTTGCTTCAAAGTAAGTCATCTGAGTTACCTGACTGTCCACCATGTGATTGCCATTCTGGATGCGAATAGTTTACGTTCCTCGACGATGGGGGTGTGGTGTCTGTCGACACGGGACAGTCCCAATTCGGACTACTTGTCGTTTATCTTCACTTTGTATGATACCAATTCTTGCATGATTCACATTCAATGCCTTTGTTTGTTGATGATACGTTGCGTTGGCAAAGTGGGCGCTCTTTCCCTTTCAAACGTTTGCTTCCCCAAGTTAACAAGTATCACTGAAAGAGTTGCACGCATCGCCAAGCCATCTTTTTTGTAAATACCTTTTAGCGTATACAACATTTTTAAAGTTCAATTGAAAGCAACACGCATTGTTCTGGGAGAAATCTCGGGATGTTACTCACTTTTATACAGTTTTTGCAAAGGCTATCAATTGCTTCATTGACTGGACACATTCGTGTACAAAATTAACAATCAAAGCGATTACAAGTACTTCAAATATATTCGTAGTATCCTAAATCAAGAACCAGGAGCTCTCCATCCCGTCAGATCTTAAAATATATATGCAAGTATTCATTCGCGTAAATGCAAATCTACTTGTTGCAATTTCAATAGCTGATTAATTGTCCTCGGGGAAATACAGCTCTCCGGATTAATGAATCGGGCTGTTTCGTTAGATACTCGGTAAACTATTTATCTCAGACATTTTACTAAGTTGTTTTTGAGGTTCAGATTCAAATCCTATGAAAATTGTAGCCCAATAAGAAAGTGTAAATTTGAATTATTCAGTGAATTTTTAGATTGGGTGATGTCTCATCGAAAGTTTGAGGCTCCCCGTCATGGACATCTTGGTTTCTTGCCGAGAAAGCGTTGTAAAAGAGGAAGAGGCAAAATAAAAGCTTTCCCCAAAGATGATGTCTCCAAGAAACCGCATCTCACAGGCTTTCTTGGCTTCAAGGCCGGAATGACCCATGTTATCCGAGAAGTAGAAAAACCTGGATCGAAGTTGCATAATAAAGAAACCTCTGAACCTGTCACTGTAGTTGAGACACCACCAATGACTGTTGTCGGGTGCGTTGGGTACGTCAAAACTCCCGCTGGATTAAAGCAATTGAAAACAATTTGGGCGAAGCATGTCAATGATGGATTTAAGAAAAGAATTGTACGAAACTGGTTCAAGTCCAAGAAAACTAGTGCATTCTCGAAAATTGGTGCAAGATATGGATCAGAGAAAGAACTGGAAAAAATGAAAGAATTAATGAAAAAATACTGTACTTCTATCAGAGCTATCTGTCATACTCAAATGGTTGTGAACAGTAAAAAGCGGATCAGATCGGTTCAGACTAAAAAGGACCCAATTATGGAGTTCCAAGTCAATGGTGGCACTATTGCTGAGAAGATTGATTTCGTCGTTAGCAAGTTTGAGCAAGACGTAAGAATCAAGGATGTCTTCAGTATGGAAGAAATGATTGACGTTATTTGCATCACCAAGGGTAAAGGTTTCAAAGGTGTGACGTCAAGATGGCATACGAAGAAGCTTCCGAGAAAGACTCATAAAGGTTTGCGAAAAGTTGCATGTATTGGAGCTTGGCATCCTGCTAGGATTCAGTACTCTGTGGCACGAGCAGGTCAGAAGGGGTATCATCACCGAACTGAAGTGAATAAGAAGGTCTATAGAGTTGGTGACAAGGACGAGATGGAGAAATCGGGTATCACTGAGTCTGATATCACCAACAAAACAATCAACCCGATGGGAGGCTGGCCGTTGTATGGATTTGTCAAGAATGACTTTGTCATGATCAGAGGTTAGAGATGATAGGTTACTGCAATCAAAGTTTGCTGGATTTATTTGGGTACGTGGTTCACATTGAGTAGATTTTCAGAGATTTACAGCGATATTAACTGTGTCATCATTCATACAAACCAGAATTAAGCAAAACAAATTTATTCGAACAATTGGGGACAACTATCCATGGCTGATGCTCTGCCGCGCAAACGCCGGACAGGTTTTCGCGTGTAAACCAATTGATTTATCGGCGAATATTAAGACATAGCAAGTATTAGTTTTATTTATCGTCCACATATAGCAAATTAAGTACATTTGAAACATCTCCTTGTAAAATCTACCTGGATTTAACTACAAATTGTTAATGGGCACAAATTATAACCCCAACAGAATTGGTTGGTAAGTATGTGTGTGTTAAGTTTTAGGTTATCTAAAGTGGCTATAGAGTTGAATTGAAGTGTGCCTCGCTCAAGATTTTCTACTTCACCAATGCCGCGTTTATCGCACCAACCTGCCTTGAAATTGGGGTAAAGCAGGAACGCCAGCCGGACTTTCTGTAGGAATTTTTGTCTGATTGATATCGTTTGCGGAAAGATCAAAAAGTGTCATTATAGAGCCCTCAAAAACAATTGGTATTTACACGACGCGCATGTCCACTATTGTGTGCTCAATATGCATCGCACCAGAAAATGGCGCCTATAAATTGGAAATAGGGGATTTCATTCAATTTTCTCGAGACATCTGTGAAATAATTGCGGAAGCAACAAATCTTGATAGCAGGTGATATGAACGTTTCTATAAACGAACTGGCCACAAATGACATCTCTCGATGAATACGAAAACTGAGCTTGACATAATCTTAGCTAAAATCCTTATGCAGTCACTGAATGTATAATTAACTCTGTTTTTTGGATTACAGTCTTGGAAATAAATCATCTTCTGACCACAAGCCAATATCAATTTCATTTAATGAAACGAAAAGAGATACATGGAAAAGATTACCACTAAAAAGGGTCAATCGCTATACCCAGAAATTCATTGGTAAAGCTGAACTTATAGCCTAAATAAAATATTAATAACGGAAATGCGAATGCAATCAAGTGGCACCATTGTTCAAAGAAGGAAAAAAGCGGATGTGGCTTGCTATCGGCCAATTAGTATTTTGTGCTGCGTCTAAAAAGTCATCGAGAAAGCAATTTTTTGGCGAACCCTTATAATATGGCCGACAGAACACATCAAGATCAATTTGGTTTCATATCAAAGATCGGCAAGCTTTTTCTGGATTCAATTTATGCAAACTATGATGACGAAAATGTTAAAAAGCTTACCGTTTTGAACACTGATTTTGCACGAAATTGTTGCTGCGTTCCTTGATGTAGTAAGAGTTTCATTATCTATTCTCGAAAAAGACGACAGTTTGTAAAAATCGGTTTTGAAAATTGGTCTAGATTTTGCCATTAATACGGCGTGGCTCGATAATTCGATATCAACTATATCTTATAACAAGGAGGTTCGGTAATGTGCGATCGCACATAAGGTTCCGACCCCGCTCATCCACAATTTTGGCATAATTATCTACGAAATGAGGAACAGATAGATAACCCCAAAAATGCAAGTATTCAAAAAAAAAAAAATTGGTGTATGAACGAAAAGATAGCCTCCAAAGCAAATAACTCAGTGGAGTAAAAAAAAATGATGCATTAGATTGTTGAAATATGCCAATATTAAGAAAGCGAGTCAAGACGAACAGCAAAATCAAACAACAAAGATTAATTACATCAAAAAAATTGTCCGTTTTAAAAAACAAAACTTAATAACAAAGTCATAATAGCGTCAGATAAAACTAAAACTAAACAAAATAACTTGTAATTCACCATAAAAGATATTGGACCATTCCATAATAAGGCTTGGCAACAATTAGACACTAAAGATCAAAAACAGTAAATTTGAAAAATTCGCTTATTTTTGAAACTAATTAATTTCAAAGCAATGAAAACCATTAGAAATCAACCTAGATATGCCATAGGTTTGCGATTGCCAGTGTTTCTAAAGATGGGAAGTCAGAACTGTCGGTATTCAATTTTTAATTGGTTACAAAAAGAACAACAAATAGAGAAAACAAAAATTCAATTAAAACTTGCGAGAAAAACGCTTTCGAAGCCGTAAAGCCATACTTTAGCCCTCAAAATATGTTCGAATGCACCTTTTTCGAACACCGATAATGTATTATGTAACCTCTCATTAATGAAACCAGGTAACAAGTAGACAAAAAAGAAAAGGCAAAATTAAGTAATACTTGTTTTTTTCCGAAAAAAATTTATTTCCAAAGACATGAAAGCCATTAATTTAAAATTGAAATAATTAAATAGGTTCGTTCATTCTCCCAAAGGAAGCCCCTGAGACGTGCAGTTATCCAGAATTTATCTTACGTCTAAAAAAATAACGTAAATTATGACAAAAATCAAATATTAATTGTGAAAAAAACACGTGTCGAAGCCAGTAAAGTCATAACGATTTCTTGAAAAACATTCGATTTTGTGACACCAATCTCTTTGACACCGTTCCTTGACAACAATATTGTCATATTTGACCTGTAATTAACAAGACTGGGTAACAAACAGACAATAAAAGGAACAAAATTGCAAAGCTAAAAAGCGTTTTTTTTATTTTGGAGAACAATTATTTTCAAAGTCATGAAAGCCATCAGCTATCTGAATATCAGAATATCGGCCCATCTTTTCTTCCATTAAAAGCAAACGAAACCGAGTTATTGTACAGGAAATTTTATACGACTAAAAAGACAAAGTAAAAACTACAGTTAATGACAAAATTGAAAAGTTCTATTAAAGTCTTCGAGAAAGTATTGTCGAAGCCGTTAAAACCAGAGTCTCTATCCCTAAAGATTTTAAAATTGTCGATTTTGCCCTATATTCAACGCCAATAATGTGATATATGAACTGTCAAAAACGTGATAATTTGACAAAACTAGAAAACGTGAAAAATGGCCAAGTACCTGAAAATAAAGAAAGTTCATTAAGCCATTATTTATTCAGTTAAAACGTCCAGAAGGTTTTAAGTAATAAACTAGATACAGTAATTTGGAGTTAATTAGGAAGCGGATTGGACCTATCATTTGTAAGCTTTGGTTTGAAATATTCTGTCATTTAAATAATATATAAAAAAGATCGAATTTTCATAAAAAGGACCGACTGATTACAATCCGAATTATCTTTGGAATGTAACATTCCAAGTTTGGTTCAAAACTAGCTCTGCTAATGTTGTTTGTCAATTAAGAACACTTAATTTTCCGAATGTTATAGATATAGATATTTTGTTAGTTAAAAATCAAAAATAAATACTGCGTTTTTGGTAAGTAAAGTTAGCAAAAAACGGCAAAGTTTTAATTACGGAGGACCTGCAACGGAAGTTGAAGTAGAAAAAGCCCCTTTTGAGTCTACAAAGATTGTGTTAGTGGTGTTTGGGTGTGTACTTCCTGCAAATTTAACCAACGCGGACTAAAACTTATCTCGTGCTGTTTTTGATGAAAAAGTTTGAATTTTGACAAAAAAAATAAACTAAAAATAACCGACAGTAAAAAATAAAATCAACTTTACTTGTTTGAAAAAAAATAACAAATTTTAGCAAATTTAGCGAAATTTAATAAAAAAAATTCAGGAAAATGTGAATAAAATCAACGGAATTCATTCAATTTTCTCAAAAGTTCAAACCTCGATGACTCCCTGTAAAAAAACAAAAATTAAAAAAAAATAAAAAACCCTTTGATTATATAGTTCCCCTCCGCCCCCTCAAGAGGGGTCGGAACAAATAGATGATCTATCGAATTCAGATTCAAATTGTGATAGTTATGGATTTGCGGACAATTTTGAACTCAGCAATCAATGGAAACTTGCTAAACCATGCTGCATAACATCTAGACGCTTGATGAGAAAAATCAATGCAATTGAATACCAGCAAATGCAAATTTCTTAATATGAGAGTAGTTATGAGCAAATTTTAATGAAATCCAATTCATAACCACCAGTGCTCTGAAAGATGTTGATTGGGTCGTAATTTCCAAACCTAATTGGACCGTCCAAAATGCCGACACGAACAGAGGCAAACCATCTATTAGTCACATATGCAGATGATATCTCTTTACTCGCCACCGGTCCGAAAGTTTAACTTACCCATGACATTAACGAACGCCTGGCAAATGTGCAATGCTGGCTGGATGTACACAATTTGCAGTTCAACGACAAGTCAACATACACCCTCTTCACCGCTTGGACCAAGGAGATTAATCAAGAACTATACATAGAAATGAATAACATAAAAATCCCCTTAGAGAAGAACCCAAAATTTCTTGGCGTCATGTTAGATCCAACTCTTTTCTTTGCTTAACGTTCCAAAGCCATCTGTGCAGAAGTGTAATAAAAAACAACGACATTCGCTGACTAGCAGGCACAGATTGGGGATGCAGTAAAAAAACGTTACTATGCTCATATAAAACCTTGAGCAGATCGGTCCTTAATTATGCAGCACCGGTATGGATACCGAGTCTCATTACCTCACGATGGAATGACCTCAAGTAAAGCAAAATTCCGCTCTTCGTACTGTAACTGGTTGCGTGCTAATGGCATCCATAGACCATCTACATCATGAAGCTAGTATAATGAAAGTCAGAGAACATAATGATAAGCACACAATACTTAGCTTGCGCATACAACGTAAAGAGACCAGATCACTTTTCATCAAAACCGTCAAAGAGCCCTAAAACCATCAAAAATACCTTGCGTTTTAAGTTTGGAGATATCGAAAGGTTATGAGAAACAATATCAAGCACCAAAGAAATAAAAGAAACAATACACAAAGTAGCCACTGAAAACTAAGTTTAGCTAAATCTGACCTATGGACTCTCGGGGTCGAAAACGCAGAGATCAGTTGCAAAGGGACTGAACTCCTCCGATCAACTAGAAGAACACTAGCACAGCTCAGGTGCTGACATAGCACACTACTGAACAGCTTCAACAGTAGCATAAACGAAATCGAAAACAAATGCGAACTTTGCAACGGTACGCCCCACGACACAACTCACCTTTTCAACTGCGCGAGTAACCCGACCCAATTAGAAGCAATTGATCTATGGCTAAAACCGGTAGAGTTCGCGGCATTTCTGGGCCTTGATCAATGAGGAGAGTGCGTGGGAGCTACAACAAACCATGCTGCATAACATCTAGACGCTTGATGAGAAAAATCAATGCAATTGAATACCAGCAAATGCAAATTTCTTAATATGAGAGTAGTTATGAGCAAATTTTAATGAAATCCAATTCATAACCACCAGTGCTCTGAAAGATGTTGATTGGGTCGTAATTTCCAAACCTAATTGGACCGTCCAAAATGCCGACACGAACAGAGGCAAACCATCTATTAGTCACATATGCAGATGATATCTCTTTACTCGCCACCGGTCCGAAAGTTGAACTTACCCATGACATTAACGAACGCCTGGCAAATGTGCAATGCTGGCTGGATGTACACAATTTGCAGTTCAACGACAAGTCAACATACACCCTCTTCACCGCTTGGACCAAGGAGATTAATCAAGAACTATACATAGAAATGAATAACATAAAAATCCTCTTAGAGAAGAACCCAAAAATTCTTGGCGTCATGTTAGATCCAACTCTTTCCTTTGCTTAACGTTCCAAAGCCATCTGTGCAGAAGTGTAATAAAAAACAACGACATTCGCTGACTAGCAGGCACAGATTGGGGATGCAGTAAGAAAAAAACGTTACTATGCTCATATAAAACCTTGAGCAGATCGGTCCTTAATTATGCAGCACCGGTATGGATACCGAGTCTCATTACCTCACGATGGAATGACCTCAAGTAAAGCAAAATTCCGCTCTTCGTACTGTAACTGGTTGCGTGCTAATGGCATCCATAGACCATCTACATCATGAAGCTAGTATAATGAAAGTCAGAGAACATAATGATAAGCACACAATACTTAGCTTGCGCATACAACGTAAAGAGACCAGATCACTTTTCATCAAAACCGTCAAAGAGCCCTAAAACCATCAAAAATACCTTGCGTTTTAAGTTTGGAGATATCGAAAGGTTATGAGAAACAACATCAAGCACCAAAGAAATAAAAGAAACAATACACAAAGTAGCCACTGAAAGCTAAGTTTAGCTAAATCTGACCTATGGCCACTCGGGGTCGAAAACGCAGAGGTCAGTTGCAAAGGGACTAAACTCCTCCGGTCAACTAGAAGAACACTAGTACAGCTCAGGTGCTGACATAGCACACTACTGAACAGCTTCAACAGTAGCATAAACAACGAAATCGAAAACAAATGCGAACTATGCAACGGTACGCCCCAGGACACAACTCACCTTTTCAACTGCCCGAGTAACCCGACCCAATTAGAAACAACTGATCTATGGCTGAAACCAGTTGAGGTCGCGGCATTTCTGGGACTTGATCAATGAGGAGAGTGCGTGGGAGCTACAACAACCGATGAGGACAAAAGAACGCGATTTTCTTTTTAATCATAAAAGCTACACAGTTTGTTCATTGATAGACAAACTGCATTTTATACAGGGTGCATTGTACCATGCTTAACATGCTTTTCTCAGTCCTGGCTACCTAACAGATAAATTTTGGTCAAATTTAATAGAGTTCAAAGTAAGAAACGGATTAAGATTAATGGATTAGTTTTTGATATCAGCCATTTTCAACTATTAACGCTGAATTTATCACTTCTCAGCCTATAAGTTGATATGTACGACTTACTACTATATCTAGCAGTAATCAATTCCCAAAACGACGCTCCCGTAAATTTCAGTTGCTCGAGTGATATCAGGACTAGACACTTCAGTCAACCAATATCTGAGAAAGACATAACAAAACTTCTCTTCAATATAGTCACATGCAAAGTGCATATGAACACAAGTAAAATGCAAGTTTTTTTTAATAAGAGAATAATTCTCAGCAAATATGAGATTGATTGTCAGCAAAGGAGATACAAAAAAAATTGCTTTGAATTTTGATAGATGGGAGTATAGACCCTTTTAGACACCAAACAGCTTGAAGCAACCTTCAGATGAACGTCTTGCTATATAGTTTTTTCAAGTACCGAAACTACCAAAATTTATTGATTATCAACTTGGGTTTTAACTGATAGCCAACAAATGAATTGATCAGAATTAAAAGTGGTTATGCTTTTTCTGAAAATTTTCACAAGTTTAATTTGGATATACCGTGCATGGTCGAAGAGCCATGCAAAGATTATTTATGTTTTGCTTTGATTTACAATTTGGTTAGGGCAGTGAAGCTCTTCGTTTAAAAAAAATTCGACAAGACAAGATGTTCAAACCTTTGAGGCATTGTAGTTTAATTTTGAAGAGTTGAAATGACTTCGAAAATGCATTGGTTCAAAGCAACCAACGCACGGGGGTAGTACAATCCGCGAAAGCTCAGAAATGTTAAAAGTTATGGAAGCCTCAAAATTTCGAGAAAGTGAAAATATGCAAACCATATTTCAAGAGCTTTTTAATGATACCATTTTTGTCTCACCGAAAAGATGTCGATCGGCAAAAATTGACGTAACATAAAAATGAGTCGGGCTGGCATAATTTTTTTGTACTCCAAATAAACAAACAAGTTTGGAGGGTTAAAAATAGCGTGTTTATTTTTCCGAATTCTGTGGACTCTGTTGAAAATGGACCAGGTGTTTGATTTGATCATGAATTAGTCTAAATACAGCTAATATAATTGAGAAGTAATAGCTATTGATTAAGGTTAAGTCCAATTTAGGAACCTGTGGTGGCGCCCGACGACGACTGCTCACTCTTAGAAAAAGCCTCCGCTCTCATGTTGCTTCGAGATCCGCTCTGGAGAAGGTGAACCTGAAGTTGATTGATACGACGAGCAAGAAAGGCAAAGGTCGCTTCCAGACCACGGAAGAGAAGAAAGCGTATTTTGGACCCACCAAGAGAGAGAAAACGGTTGTTGTTTCTGCTGGTGGTGGTGACAAAAGTGCTTAATGGTTTTAGACTGATTGGTGCTTTTTTGATAGAGTTTGAGTTATATAGCAATTCACTCTTGATAAAGCTGATTAAATTCGCCATTCATTGTTAGGCTGTGATAGGTTGAGTGAAATATTGGCCCGAGGAGTTTGTACACTGCGTTGTTTATGCTCAGTGGTTGTTTTATTTCAGATGGCATGATATTTTGCTCGACGTTGTAATGATTGCATGAAGAAAACGCCCAGGAAAACTAAGGATGCCTGGTAAGTTTAAATTCCTTTGTGCAGGAATCGAACGACTTCTCCATGATTGACTATAATTAAGCGAAAAGTAGCATAACTAATCACGAAGCTGTAATCTAATAATTTGGTGAACAATATGTCCTATATATAGCGTCTGATCAATTGCTGGGTTCGGTATTTTTCAGGATGCTGTCAGTGTGCAAAGCCCCGCTACAAGCGGCTGGTCGACAACATCTACCCCAAAGATCCAGCGGTAAATTCTATAGAACTAGTTCGAGGCTCTAATTAATGTATTAAAGCGATGGCGAGGCTATTATTGGTCTCATCTTGGTTGTTTTTACAATCCGAATTGAGGCTCTGATTTTCTTTGAAGATATGCTTACACAATTTTCGATTTTTTGATGTCAATAAGTTCAAATTGTAATAGTGATTTTAGTCACATCGGAGTAAAAATAAGAGCGAAAAGGAGGCCAGTTTAAAGCTTGATTTTTTTTCACATAAATTTTAAATGTCAGTGATTCGTGATTAATTGCTCTCAAACGAAGTTTGAAGCAATTATTGTAATCGTGTTTGTTTTTTAGGCAAAATTTTTGCATGACAACCGATTTAACTTTCTGAGTGAGTTTTGCGCCCTTGACTTTCGTTTTGCGTGATTTAAAATTCTCTCTCATTCGCAATTTTAGGCAGCTGAATTCAAGTGGCGGCAGTTCACTACTAAAATTCAAATGAAAAGTGCGCCAAAATTGGTGTAAATTTTTTCACTTCAAATTTTATCTAGGTTAGAGCTCCCGTTATTCGTTTGAGAGCAATTCCCCCAACGTTAGTCGGTTGTTTTCAAAGGTCGTTTTGTCTCAGCAATTAGTTTTGATATAGTTTAAATATAGGTCCTATGGGCTTTCTAATGAGGAATATACAAACCAAGTTTTCGAGTTGATAGCTTATGGTCTTTGACTTCTATATAATTTCACGACTTATTGGTCTATTGGGGGTTTTGCCAGTGTTTTTGTTACTTTTGTGTTATCACTTAGTCTCAATAGCGACAGCCTCCATTGGTCTTCTCGTTAGACATAAAGAAACCTATTTAATATTTGCAGTTGATAGTTTATCAGTTTTATGCTGTATTCTCGTAGTATTAGCAAATTTTTGAGTTCTTCTTGTCCATTAAGGGCAAGTCCCTTTGGATTTTTGTTAAAACAATAGGTAAAACTATTTGATGGTTACCGTTTAAGATTTAAAATTTTGACACTGTGTTTTTCGTAATTTAATAACAAGATATTAAGTTTTGCCCGCTTTTGTTGTTAATTTTGTCGTCTTGGCATTTAATACCTTTATTGAAAGCTCTCATTAGATTTTTTTCAATCCGGCGAAAGTGAACCTTTTTAATGTATTTAATTAAGTTTTTAACCAATTCGGCACTGTTTATAAACACATTTTTTTAGTTTGCACTTTTTTGTTCTTTTTGTTTTGTCTCTTAATCTCATATATAACGAATTTCGCCAGCCCTCTATAGCCAGAAAGGTTGATCCATTTGAGTTTTTAGTTTGCAGCCGATAGTTTTCTTGCTCAGACACCATTTTTTCCCCAAGCCGCTGTGATTTTTAACATAATTCGTTTGTTGATGTTTTTGTGACTCTGTCACTTAGTGTCATATCACAGAATTTTTTGTGCTTTTTACATAATACTATGTGCTTAAGGATTCCAGAATATAGTTACGTGTTTTATTGACCATGACGTCATAAAATTGCGAGAAAAACATTCTTTTTAATGCTTTGATGTTTTCTTTTGTGTCTGTTGGGTCATGTGCTTGACCATGAAAGACTGATTTTTTCCCGGTTATTAATTTTTTGGAGAACTTGTCCGGTTTTGTTTTCTAATTCGTCGTCTTCCATATCTTTGTTACGACCATTCATCAAACGCCAACAACTCTATGCGAGTGTTCTAGGTAACTTCTATTGCTCTGCAACTGAATTTGTTAATAGCCACTGTAATTTCTAAGTTGAGTGATGAAACGGTGTTTGAACAAAAGTTCGGTTTCTCGCTAGTGGTTTTTTTTGTTTACATGCAGCCGGCAATTTAACTTTGATTTTACTGTTTTTCGATTTTTTAGGGCGGATTTTTTTTCCAAATGGTTTTCCCAATCCAATCATAGTTCTTTCTAGGCCTAGTTTTTTGTTTGAACCAATCCAATTTTCTCTTTCTCGCTAGTATTTTTTGTTCACATGCGGCATTAATTTTTCTGGATATGGTTTTCCCAATTAACCTCATAGTCTATTCTAGGTCTAGTTTTTATCATGAAAATTTTTGAAATGTACGTCAGGACTTGTCCTGCTATGTTTTTTTAATTGGCTTTAGCTTTTGATCACGTTTACCGTATTACATAAGTCAAAATTTTCACGCTTCAGTTCTGACTCACTTCACTCACTGTTTCAACTGATAGGATTCTTAATTCTTTCAAGCATCGAATTGCGCAATGTAGTGAATAAGGTCAATGTCAAAAGAGCAAAATCAAAAGAAACGATAAACCGATAAAGCCCGGTCATTAAGTCATATTACATTAGGTTATCAAAGTTCATTATAGCGATTGCTATCTGATATTAGTATTAACCTTAATACCCTTCAGTTTAAAAGCTGAAGTAAGTATAGGTTTAGAATCTAACTCAAACTGCACACTTAATTAGAACAATTTTTGAAACTTGTGTCAATTTCTATCTCTTCTTTTTTCTTTTTCTGTTTCAATCCCGATGTGCGTCTAGCGCGTCAACGGCGGCAGTTTTCCGGCAATCTGCCGGCTATGGTTTTTCTTTTGAACTGAATATCCGTACTTAAAATAGCTCACAAGTTGACAGTTGCATCCGTTGATGTTCCTGTGTAAGCATCTATCTAGGATGGATTTAGGAATGAGAGCGACTTTCTCTTTTTTCCAAGAAGCATTTTTCCAGAAGAAGAATTTTTCCAAGAAGCATGCCTTGAGCCAACAAGAGCTTTGCTCAGTTGTTTGTTCAATTTATACCACGCAGTAGCCTACAGTTTTTGAACAACTGTTGAAACAGTTGAAAATTTTTATAAGAAACAATTCCCGTTAAGCTTAATGCAGATTTTTGAACCCATATGAATTAAAAGTGTTCTTTGCGCATTTTTAGTATTTGTTAGATCGCTGAGGGCTTATTTTTAAACTTTATTCAGGTTTCTTTACAAGTTTTGTATAACACAGTACCTAAGTCAAACCGATATTTGATCCCTGTTATGCTTCAATTTGCGATTCCGTTGGTTTAGGATGGCTTGGTGCATGCAAATATGGGGAAACTGCAGTACTACGCGCTGCAGAGCTCGCCCAACAAGTTGGACAAAATTGGACAGTACATCCTTGTTAAAGTGGAGAGGGACTTGCAGAGAGGAGAAAGACGCGAGATGTCAGTAATAAATTTATCAGGGCTCAATGAAATTGTTTTAATCTTGTTTTTTTTTGTTAATATCGTATTTCGCAACAGCGAAGTGCGTGAAAAGCTAAAGTAAAGTACGATAATTTGGAACGCATGCACTGAAGACTAAATTGATTTGAAATAGAAAAAACTATATTTAAATTTGTTCTAAATGTGTATGGTTTTATGAAATTTGCTGCCGATAACTTTGCAAATTGTATTTGTATAACGTGAATAATTTTTTCCCAACCTAGTCTTGTTTGTCTAGGTACATCTTTGTGTCAATGGATGCGCTGGACCAACTGTTGAATGCATGCCACTCTAGGGCTCTCAACCTGTTCGTGTCATCCTTCATGAGTATCATAGAACTCCTTCTGGAAGACGGATCAGTTCCTCTCAAATCACGCGCAACCAAATCGGTAAGTTGCAAATATCTTCGTTTTTTCGATAAAAATGACTCTCCGAGAAATGATTAATGCAATTTTTCTGGAAAAATATAATTGCACAAGTAATATGATTACAATACAAAGCATGGCTAGTTGGAGTTACTGATTTTGAAGTGCGCATTGGTTTATGGCAACCTCGATATAAATTTGACATGACCCTCGTCGACTTCGAGAAGGAAAATTTCGATGGTTTGCATTGGCTTCTCCAGGAAGTTTTGTATCTACATGACGTCTTATCGAAGTGAAAAGTAGTGATGCTTGTTTTGGGTTTTAAGGAAAACTTAAAATATCTTAAGTAAAGTTGACTATTGTGGCAAAATTTTGATGGATGGTTACGATCTCAAAAAAATAACTCATTTTAAAATATTTTTTGCCAAACATTCGACTTTTAATTGAATCATGATAATTGAAATAACGTGAGTTACAAATCAAACAAAACGTAATTAGTTTCTGAAAAAAGCTGAGGTTGGGTTTATTTTTCTGTCAAAATCCAATTATACATTTTTTAGATCCTCAAGTCTTTTGTATCTTTGAACTCGTTTGTCTGTCATCAGTTGTCATGTTTTTCTTTATATTCATTCTGAAATAATTATCGATCTCAATATAAATGGGTACGACAATAGATATGCAAAACAAAACTTATACGCATTTTAAAAACAAACATTTGTTGAGATTGCAAGGACGCTGTTAAACCAAATGGTTTGGTTCCAAGCGCCGATCAGAAGAGATGAGCGATATTTTTGTGATCTTCGTATCGCATAGTGATATGGAGGTAAAATTCAACTAGAAATTCAAATTGCAAGTTTTGCTGAAGAGATCTTCATTCTTTCAATCTGTATTCTTCATGATTTTATTAACTCTTGATAACCATGTTTGTCGGAAACAAAATTTGGTGCCTGAAAGTTTAATGTTTGATGTATTGTAAACTAGTGATTAAACAGGCATTTCTGAACCGTTTTAATGCCCTCTAGCAAAAATTTCTGGTATAAAACCTTGACTACTGTTGGCTAATTTTGATGCAGTTTAATGTGAACTTCCAAGTGTATTTGAGATCTTTGACTTGTTACTGGAAGAAGGAAGCTTGAATTGTCTTTCGATTTTTCCTGGTGCTTATACTGTTAAAGAATTTTTTTCAACCATCCTCCCACCAATATTAGCAAAGAAAATCATTGTTGACTTTGAAAAACAGCGTTTGTCTTCAGGAGTTTCACGTTCTAATTTGTTCTGATTAAATCAGTTTAATTTAGTTTTAGCCACATTCCTGACTAATCTGCATTTTTCTGTGTACAAACATTGAACGTTCACATTGTTTGGATTCCGCAATGGAATTTTTCGTAGATATTTGTTAATAGCTGCAACTGATTACCAATTACCGGAATATCAATCCAACCTTTCCTATTGCCATTTCTTGAAAATAAAATTAACGGTAAATTTTCGTTCTCAAGCTCAAAGCTTAATCTCATTTTTTGATTGAAGTTTTGTAGAGGGAGTTGCACACTGAACTATTGACCAAACTAAGCTAGTGATAAAACTGAAAGTTGTGATAGCCAATTGTTGTATAACTAGTGCACAAGCGTTGAGTTCTGAGCAATGCAAACATTTAGTTCGGAAATAGTTCCAGCTGAAAATTGTGGATATTTTGGAATTTTAGTTTATCCAATTCTGTAACATCCAACAGGACAGTCCAACACAGCAGAGGTATGGCTTCTTCATTGAAATATTCTCTACCCTCAGCCACACTGACCCCAAGGGACCAGATCACAAGCCAGTCGAGTAAGTGTCGTCATCTCTTTGTTCCAATCCAATTATTATATCCAAGTCTTCTTATGCGTTGATAACACTCTGGGAGGTTGATTAAGGTGTACGAGTCTAGGCAACTCAATAGGTCACGGTTGTAGATGTAATATTTCGAAATCTTTCTTTGATCATGGTTCATAACTCATAAATTTGTGGTCTTTTTATGACTGCCTCTTAGAGCGGATATTGGTATAAATTTTTGAGTTTTCGCTATTTGAAAATTTGTGTATCGCTATGGATGTAATATTGGCACAAATTTATAAATATAATTATTACAACGAAGTTCTGGCAATGAGAAATGGTATTGTGTAAAAAAGGCAGTTATGAAATATAGACAGTATAACAGCTATTGCATCTTTCAAGTAGGTAATTGATTGGAAGATTATGCAAACTTTTTTTATTAAATACGAAAATTCTGTATACGTTGAATTAGTTGAATAAAGAGATTTGATCTGAAATATTGGGACGTGTTACAGAGAGCTTTACTTGTAAGTATTGATAACCAAGTACTGTGACAGACTACCATCCACCCCTTCAACATTCTAGAATGAAAATAGCCTTCAACGTAAACAACCGTTAATCTGTTTTTGCCTGCTGCTTAAGATAACCGATCGCTAGAACCCACCCACAAAACCCACCCCACAGTGTATAATAACTTGGACAATGCTGCCTGCATATTACTGTATTTTTTGTTAAGATTACTATAATCAGTTGTGAAATTAGTTGATTTAATATCGCTTTGTGTTCTGAAAGCTTTATGTACAATGTATGTATGTTAGTCGCCACCTGTTGATGTGATGATGATATCAGTAAATATCTTTGAATGCCTTTATGCCTGATTATCAGAACCACTTTACGTTTCACACGGAACCAATCTGACCATTGGCGGAATTGGATGCAGCACGGTTATTATCTAAAACACCAATAAGTCACAAAAACTGCTTTGGAATGGCATTAAACTTGCATGAGCTACTACTCGCTTTGACAGTTGTTTCAGTGGAAGTAGATTTTTGTATATTGTATGCTTCATTTCAGCCACAAAGAGTAAGTCTGTATTATTAGTCTCTGAGTCTAGGATACTTTAGTTATCATAAATCACGTCCAGCTTTAGTTATATCACTTCGATAAACCAAAATTCACTTATAGTAGAATCTGGTGAAAAGTAGTCTGGATTATCTATTGTGTTTAATAAGACTATTGTATGAACTGGCTGCATTCTGTCTAGTATAATTACCTCCACTGGTTGCAGGATCTATCGTTTACAGAGGTGATCTGTCTTGTTGGCGCTTGAAAAGCAGTATATAAAAAGCACGGGACATCATTCTCGCAAATTTTATGTGCAATATGCAGTATTTTTGAAATATTTTTTTCCTCTTTTCATTCAAAACATAACATTTCTGCAGTCTGCAGCTTAGACAACTTGATCAGAATGTAAAAAGTTAGTTTTGTGAATAATAGCCACACAGCGATAACTGGAGCTATTATTGGCTTTCTCTTGGTTTTTTTTACAATTCAAAGAATTTGAGCCACACAGCGATAACTGGAGCTATTATTGGCTTTCTCTTGGTTTTTTTACAATTCAAAGAATTTGAATTGTATTGGGGCGCTGTCTTTTGTTATTTAAAAGATCTGTTCTTACATTTTCATGATTTTTGAAATCAAATTGAAGCGATGATTTTGGTCACGCCGAAACAGGAAGTGAGTGGTTTTGCGGCGTGAAATTTTATTCTAATTTTTGAAGTAAGAAAACGGTGTATGAACAAAAATCGCTTTCTCGCCGGTTGTTTTTCAGTCACATGTGGCGTTTTCGCTTTGATTCTTACTGTTTTTATGGGATTTTTAAAATCGTTTATCCAGTTAAGTCTTAGTCCATTTTAGGTTTAATTTTTTGTTCTGTCAATGAATATTCAAGGAATATAATTTTTTTGGTCAGCACTTGTCCTAATATGTTTTTTTTTATTTCGTTGTCAAGATTTTTGTAACCACCATATGACGTTACAGCTATTTCAAATCTGCTTTTTATTCATTCGTTCATGCAATATCATCTCAATTGCGTGCGTGTTGTCATTTTTCACTCTTACTGGAGCGAGGTTTTTGTCTAATTGCTCTTGAACGAAGTTAATAGCAAATATTGTAAGCGTGTCTCTTTTTTTATGCAAGTTTTTCGCTCGACAATTTTTCGTTTTTCTTCTAGAACATTCTTTGACTTCTCAAGTGACTTTTTCACGCTTTTGTTCT
This sequence comes from Convolutriloba macropyga, assembly GCF_964194025.1. NCBI lineage: Eukaryota > Metazoa > Xenacoelomorpha > Acoela > Convolutidae > Convolutriloba > Convolutriloba macropyga. The sequence continues at coordinate 15,561,853 of NC_134470.1, forward strand.
TCATTTTTGAGTGATCTCTATTGATCCGAAGTAAAGCGTGTTGCTAATATAAAATCGGTTGCAGAATAGAAGAGGTAAGTGACTCGTAGCGCAGTGGTTAGTGCCTTTGGTTGTGGATCGGAGGTCAGTGGTTCGAAGCCCGGCGGGGGAAGGTTTTTTGCACCCATAAAGAAAAATTGATCTAGGCTACAGCCCCTTAATTAAATTGCCTCGCCTGTCATTCAAGAGCAATTCTTCCGACCTTTGTCGGTTTATGTTTATTCGAATGAGTTCAATCGCTAGTTTTTGGTAACACTCTCGAAAATGACTTCCTGTTTCTGAAATTGACCTTTCTAAACTTTAATTCAAAGAGATAAGGTCAGGTGAATGTGTGTCACTCTAATTGAAGGTTATTTGAGAGCACCTAATAGAAGCAGAAACAAGTTAAACAGATTCTTAATCGATATACAACACCTCAGCATTCACTAAGACTTTTTTCGGCTCTTTTTACTATCTTTTTGAGACTGCAGATCTACGAAGCTATTGCGTCTATTTTCTGGCAATCTGACATCTATTAGTTTTGTAATCAGTCATGTTTTGCAAGAACAATTTTTTGTTTGTTAACAATGCAACAGGACTTCTGTGGAACAATATTTAAAAAGTCTTTTGTTTCTATTAATTTATTTTTTTGATGTCAGAAGAGGCAGTTTGGGCTGAGGTTTTGTTGCTGAAGTAGAGTTTTTTGTTCATTTGCCTGAGCATTATTTTGGTCACACATGATTACATCGCTATCAAAATGATCTTTCCTCTCTCTCTCTCTCTCCCTCTCAATTTGAGTTGAAGAACCTGAAGTGAATTGAGGATATCTTATTCGAATAGAAGGTTATTTGATGGCATTTTAATTATTTTCAGACAGCACAACAATTTGTATAAAAATTTTCAAAGTTTTTATTTGTATTTTGAGTCTTCGTATGTGAAGCTATCGCACCTTTCTGGATATCTAGCTATTTCTTAATAATTTTATGTTAAAACAAAATCAGAAAACACTTAAAAATTTGTAGATAAACGTTTTCCGCTGTGGGCAGGGAAATTCATTTGGCCCAGTGCCCACTTGAAAATTTTGCGGTCGTCGTCCATTTCATAGACTAATTAGGACAAAATTGAAGTAATGAAGGCTCTATAACTGCCCGCTGGATAGCTAAGATGTCTATTAATAAGAAATGAAGTCTAAAAAAATTGTTTTGGTCAAAATCTGAAATCAATTTTATTTCAGTTTTTACTGTTTTTTTCCAGGAAACTAGTTTTTTTGAAAACATCAAATCTTCCCAGCTTCCCAGAAAAGAGAAAAAATTCAAATGTATAGTTTTTTTCGCTTATAGCTAATTTTCATGCAGCAGCTTTCAACTGATACCGCTCATGTACTTTACTTGAAAAATAGTTGCTTTTCCTCAATAAATATGCTCGCAGTTGTTACTAGCCGTACAAGTTGGCGAGGTGCCAAATTGACAGAATTGAAGGACAATATAATTAGTGACTTATTGCCTATCAGCCATTCGGCGTACAAATTGGGTATTTAATACCCGGACATCGATAGCTGGGGCTATTATGGGCCTTTGCTTGGTTTTTTTACAATTCAAAGAATTTGAATTGTATTGGGGCGCTGTCTTTTTTTAAGATCTGTTCATAGCGAAAAAGCGAGTGGTTTTGCGGCGTGAAAATTTTTTCTTCTAATTTTAAAGTAATGTGAGAAAATGGTGTTTGAACAAAAATTCGCTGTCTCGCTAGTGGTTTTTTTGTTCACATGCGGCAATTTCACTTTGAAATTTTTTGTTTTTTCAATTTTTTTGGATTGGATTTTTTCTAAATGGTTTTCCCAATCCATTCATAGTCCCTTCTAGGTCTAGTTTTCTGTTTAGTCAATGAAAATTTTTTGAATTGTGCGTCAGGACTTGTCCTGCTATGTTTTTTCATTCTCGTGATTAAGTTTTTAGTCATACGTGACTTATCTCACTCTAAAAATGACTTCCTGACATTGAAATTGACTTTTATTTACTTTAATTCAAAGATTTAAGGTCAAGTGAATGTGTGTCACTCTAAATTAAGATTATTTGAAAGCAGCTAATAGAGGCAGCAATAACTTATACACATTCTTAATCAAAATTTAACATCTGAGCCTTCAATGAAAAGCCTAATTTGTTTTTGGACTGTCTTTTTGTTTTTTTAGACTGCATATCTACGAAGCTATTGCGGCTATTTTCTGGCAATCTACCAGCTATATTTAAAAATAGTAGATTTTTTTTACGTAAATCACAACTTTTAGAAATTTTTATCTAATGTACGTCTGAAGTACGTAATCACAAAACTCGCCAAATCACCATTTAGTTCTAATTGAACCACTTCTCGTGGAATACTACGACAGTCTGAGTGGCTGTTTATTGTCAAATAATGTATCTTCGGCTGATCATTTCGGGAGGTCAAAATTGATAGAGCACAAAATAGGCAGCATGGAAATCCCTTCGCTGATTACATGAGATCAGAACAAAAACTGTGATCGAGGTACACACTAGCACATCACGGTCAGCTCGTCTTATGTCTTGTTTTGGTCTTCCAGTATTTTTATCAGGTTATAGTGGTCGTTTATGATTATAACCACCAAGTAGATTATTATGATTATTAATAGCCGCCCTCATCTTCTCAGCCGGCTATTATAGCGCTCCTATTTTTACAATTCAACGATTTTTTAATTCAAAGAATTTGAATTGTTTTGGGGCGCTGTCTTTTTACAACTCGAAGACGAGTATTGGAGAAGTCCTTGTTTTAAATCAATTTTATTGGAGTGATTTTTGAAGCGGGAAATGAAACGCGTTAAAAAATTTGGATAGAAGCTTGTTACTTAAGAAATATTCAGATACCAATTGACTAAAGTTTTCTTGGTATAACTCATTTTTTAAGGAAAATTGACGGAAAAATTGAGAAATTTTAAAACCATTTTTCTTATTTTTTTAAGCTTTTTTTTAATCTTAGACAAGTTTCTTAGCCTATTATGACTTGCCCATTGTTTTGCGAGCTTTTCATTGCTCTAATTGCAAAGGAAGTTTATTTGGCTTTATGTTTCCTTGTGCTATAAAAAAACAAGTTAAAAAAACTTAAGTTTTTATAGTTTTTTTATCAATTTGTTTTTGAATGCCGTTTCTATTCTTCCTTAATTTTTATGGCATTTGTGGAGGTTCAGGGTTCACAATAGTTGTTCAGTTGTTTAGTCATAAGAATGGGCAATTTTCTCCTTCGAGTCATTTCCGGAATTCGTCCAACTATGTTTTTTTTTAAGATCTGTTCACACATTTTCATGATTTTTGACGTCAAATTGCAGTAGTGATTTTGGTCACGCCGAAACAGGAAATGGAGCGAGAAAGCGAGTTGTTTTGCAGCGTGAATTTTTTTCGCTCTAATTTTAAATTAGAGTGAGAAACCGGTGTTTGAACAAAAATTCGGTTTCTCGGTAGTGGGTTTTTTGTTCACATGCGGCAATTTCACTCTGATTTTTACTGTTTTTCGATTTTTTGGATCGGAGTTTTTTCTAAATGGTTTTCCCAATCCATTCACAGCTAATTCTAGGCCTAGTTTTTTGTTTGAATTAAATTTTCATTTCTCGCTTGTAGTAGTTTTTTTGTTCACATGCGGCATTTTCCGGGTATGTTTGATCTTTTTTGGCACAGATTTGTGTAAGTTTCGATTCAATGAACTGAGTGTATATACGTTTTGAATATTATTATTAAACTGAACAAACTTTGAGTCACTATAGATTTTCCGATGTCACGAATGCTAGTTCCAATTTTAGATCCGATTTGGTATTGATATATTGAAATCTGTGTAAATCAATATCTAGAATTGGTAAATTACATTTTTATGGCGTAGAGTTAAATTGTACTGCCAAGACTCTACTATACTTCCTTGCAAACCAGAAAAAATTGGACAAAGATATGTGATTTGTATTGACAGGCTAATGAATTCGAAAATGAAATGGCTGAATAAAAAGCAGCTGCTATATATCAAATGATCTCACAACTGATAGAATTGCATAAGAATAGGTCTGATCAGTTTTAAATTGTGCTCAACAGGAGTCGAGTGGCAGGACTCCAGGGTTTGCAAGGTATAGTGCGCAAGACGGCAGACGAGGACGTGGCCAGGTTCTACTTGTATGACAAGACCAACTTGAGCAAGATTCTTCCAGCTGTGTTGATGAACATCGAGAAGGGGGAGTGGGAGGCTGCTAACAAAGACAGAGATGGAACGAGTGCAGCTGTCACGGGAGGTGGAGGGGGAGGAGGAGGTGCTACGTTAGTGTCCTAATCTGTTCACTCCATTATAGCCAAATGGTTTAATTGTGAGCGCTGGAGTGAATGAACAACGTGATTATATGGCCTTAAAAGTCTAAATTTCATCTGTGTCCATTAAACTTTTCAGTGCTATGTCGCTCGACTGAATCGATTTCTTTTCGATGAGCTTTTTTTAAACGTAAATCACTTGGATTTCACTTGCTCGCAATCGATATTTGGAATGAGTCGCGCAATGCGTCTATTGATAGCAGTTTATTTATACCTGAAGACAATCTATGTGAAACAACGGCAAGTTTATTAAGTTAAACTTAAAAGATATAACGTATTAAATATTTTTTGTACGTTGCCAATGTATATACTTTTTATATACTTTTTACGTTGCCAATGTATATATAAGTTAGCCTTTAAAAGTCAAAAGTATCTTTATGTTGTTTAATACCTGAGAGAGCACTGATTATAAGCCTTCTCTTGGCTTTTTACACTCGAGAGGGTATAGATTTTATTGGTGTGCTGACTTTTTTCTAAGGTCTGTCTGTTGACTTTTTTCGGCTTTTTGATGGCAGTGAGAATCTAAAGCAGACTGGTGGATTTATTCACACTGGAGTAGTAAATGGAGCGAAAAAGCGAGTGGACTCGGAATTCGGCTTTTCAAATTACCTTTAAATTGCAGTGAGAATTTGTTGTTTCAACAAATGTTTTGTTTTTGAGCGGGATTTTATCATGTACTACGATTTGACAGCTGTTTTCAGTGTTTTTTTCCCGTTGCTTATAAAATGGTACACTTATTAATAGCCGCACAGCGATAGCTGGGCTATTATTGGCCTTCTCTTGGTTTTTTTTAGTTCGTCGTCGCGATTTTTGTTACGACCATATGGGGTCACAACCACTTCAAATCTGCTTTTTGTTCATTCGTTCATGCAATTTCAACTGATGTGCGTGCGTGACGTCATTTTTCTCTCTTTGTGGAGAGAGTTTTTTTGTTCATTTGCGTGATTAAAGTTTCGGTCACACTTGACATACCTCACTCACAAAAATGACTTCCTCACTTTGAAGTTGACTTTTGTTTACTTTAATTCAAAGAGATAAAGTCAAATGGGTGTTTGTCACTTTAAATGAGGGTTATTAGAGAGCAGCTAATAGAGGCAGCAAAAACTTATACAGATTTTTAATCAAAATATAACATATCAACCTTCAATGAAAAGACGAATTTTTTTGGTCTGTCTTTTTTACTGTTTTTTGAGACTCAGATCTACGAAGCTATTGCGGCTATTTTCTGGCAATCTGCCAGCTATGTTGTTCAAATTGTTCCTATATGCAATTAACTGAATCTCTCAATGGGTAGCTAATGCGTTCTTTTATTTTGACACGATTCGTTGTCATAAATTGTTGTTCAATTTTGATGGTCATTGTTCCTAGTATGTCTGTTTTCTTGTTTTTTAGTCTCATCACTCACAGGTTTAACCGGCTGCTAACAAGGAATATCTGATTCAAATTATTAATTTAAGTTCATTGCTAATGGTTTCTGTTCTCTATCAATTGTGCGAATTTTTGAGTTTTGGCTTTTTTTGGTCCGGTCGGTTGCTTGCTAATGAGGCATAAGTGAATCTGAGTATTGACACGAGTCGATAACAGTGGATTTTATGTCCCTAAAACTACTTGTTCCCAAAAAATATTGTGAATTTTTGAGTTTTGCCCGTTTTTGTTGCTTTTCTAGTGGTCTTGTCGCTTTGTCTCAATGAATGCTCTCATTGGTCATCTAGTGGCATTTTTTGGCAAATTAATGGGTTCCAGTATTTATCTATTAAATTTCTTACATGGAAACCATTTGCTTTTGAAGGTTTTAAGTGAATTTTTGAATCTTGCCTTTATTGGGGAATCTTTGTCCTTTTAATTAATCTTGCCTTTTTTATTTCTGAAGTGCTAGGGTATGCTGTGATTACGGTTTTGTTTAATTAGTTATGTGTTTGTTCTTGACGCGAAGCCACAATTTTTCGAAAAGATTGTGATCTCTCCAAAATTTGTATGTACTTTTTTTCAATAGCCTTCAGCGATAGATTGTCAAGATTTTTGTTACAAACATATGACGTAACAATCACTTCAGATCTGCTTTTTGTTCATTCGTTCGTGCAATTTCAACTGAATTTCGTTCATGGTGGCATTTTTCGCTCTTTTTGGAGCGATTTCTTGTTCATTAGCGTGATTAAGTTGTTGATCACGCGTGACTTACCTCACTCTAAAAAATGACCCCATGACTCTGAAACTGACTTTTCTTTACTTTAAATCAAAGAGATACGATCAATTGAGTACGCGTCACTCTAATTGGAGGTGGTTTGAGAGCAGCTAATAGAAGCAGTAATAACTTTTTTTTGTTTATTTTTAATATCTTTTTTAGACTGCAGGGCTACAAGGCTGTTGTGGCTTTTCTGGCAATCTACCAGCTATGTTTTTACTTTTTTTCGTTTGATTTCGTCAAGTCTATGGCATGGCGTACGATTTTTAGGGTTGAGTAGTGTCAATTTTTATTAAGTATTGTAATTATTGTTTGTTTTTACGGTACTTGATGTTTCCCATTTTTTACTAACTAGCGCTTCCAGCTTTGTGGATTCATATTATTTGCACCCCCATCCGCAGAAGCACGTGATAAATTTCCAGAGAAAGAATTACTATGTTTTGACGCGTGCTGTGTAACTGGAGATGCCTTACTGGGGCGCAAACGAGAAAGATTTCACTAGTTTTTTGAATAGTATTTTTTTCTGTTTTAGGGTTTCTTGCTTTTTGCGTTTTTAGGGTTGTGTACTTTGTTGACTATCGAAGTTTGGTGTTGCGGTGGAAGTTTTTATGTTTTCGAGTTTGTTCATTTCTTTTGACTGCAAGTAAGACTTGTCCTGCAATGTTTTTGTATCGTCAAGGGTTTTGTTTCTGACGATATGACGTCACGATCATTTCAAATCTACTATAGCGATCGTTTGATCATTTGGTATATATATTAAGTTTTCCCTCACACGTGACTGACCTCACACTCAAAAGGGACTTTGCTCACTTTCAAAATTACTCTATTTCAGTGTCAATTGAACGTTTTTTGCGAGCAGCCAATGGGAAGCAACAAAAAGTTGTAAGATTCTTGATCAAAATGTCGAAATAAATTCTCATCAATTAATAAAAAGAAGAGAACCTTCTCTTTTTTGTGGTCTGTTTGTGTGAACTTTTCGAGACTGTAGATCTATCAAGCTATAGCAGCAATTTTTGGGCATCATTAAGATATAGTTTCAACTCTTTGACTTGAACTATTGCATGGATTAAATTTTGATATTTTTGTGCCATGATATTGGTTAATCCTGTTCCAATTTGGAATCTATGGTTAAATCTGCTTCGATGATCTCGTTTTTCTGATTGCTTTTACTTTAAGCTTTAATTACTCGTTTCACTAAAAAGCAAAAGAAATAATCTGTATTGCTCAAATTAATTATAATATTTAATAACCACTAACTCCAGCTCGCAGTCTGTATAGTCGACTACTATCTAGTGGTTGCTTTAATAGCTGTAATTAGTAATTAACGGTGAGACTCGGATCTCCAGTTTGTTTAGTTTGTTATTGCTCTCGGACGAATTATAATCGTGTTGATGGAAGTTTTTTCACCGTTTTTCTGGAATGAAGCCCCCTTTTGAAGCTCCCTTTCCCAGTTGGCACCGGCTGTCCCTAATCTTTAGATCTTCAAAAGCTATCCTTTCTTTTGTGGTTCTAGAACAGTTCCTCCCACGGCTGTTTTTAAACGACCTAATATAGCTACGGTCTGCATTTTTCATGGTTTTGAATGTTTTGATGGTTTGTGACTCAATGGTCTTTTTTGTTTGCGCTCAAAAGATGTTTTTTTTTTGCTATACTTGTGAACTTAAAGGTATGTTTTTTTTTTGCTTTATGCACCTTAAATTCATTTGGTGACAGTTTATAGGGATCTTTTGCGGGCGAGATTTTTGTTGGTTTTTGATGTATATGTATTGGTAATTGATGTTTATGTATTGGCCAACGTAAACACAAAAATTTAAACTGACTTTCGATTTTTTGAATTTTGTTCACTTTTTGAAGTTTCCTACCTTTAGGGATAAAGCTTTTTAAAAAAAAGTTTTGCGTGATTTGAAGAGTAGATACGTTGAGAGCAAATACAGTTTTGAGGAAATTTTTGAGAACTCTAGCCTCAAAATAATTTTTCCATTTTTCAACTTTTTGCGTTTATGCCTGTTTTCTTTTTTATGTCCAGATAGTTTTCTACAATATATTGCATGAAATTTAGGCAAGTTTCATTCTTCGCTAATTCTGTTTCAAGCGTTTTCAATATACGTTTCTCCTCAAAGCAATCTAAATTGAACAGTGTCAATATTGTTGAACAAAATCAAGTAGCGAAACGGGCTAAACCGGTAAAGCCCAGCTTTAGCTGCACCGTGTATGAACTTTGTTCCAATGAGTCTTAATTACAAGGTGTAATATTTTTTGCTAGGGATGCCAATCCCTGCATCCTAGCATTAAGAAACAGGAGTCTGTCTTGCAAGAAATCCAACCAAAATAAAAATCACTTAATTTTTATTAAAAAAACGTCAATTCTGTGTTCTTTGAATCCCAATCAATGGCGACTGTTTTTCGCTTATGTACCGTATATTCTCATCAGCGATTAATTGCTCTCGAACAATGTTGGAAGCAAATATTTTAAACGTATTGGTGTTTTTATACTAATTTTTCGCTTGACCGATTTGACTTTTCGGGTGACTTTTGCGCCCTTGACTTTTTCGTTTTGTGTGATTTAAAATTCTCTCTGATTCACAATTTTACACAGGTGAACTCAAGTAGCGGCAGTTGACTACTAAAAGTCAAATGAAAAGTGCGCCAAAATTGGTGCTTTTTTCACTCCAAAATTTTCAGTGACCTTAGTGGTATAATAACCTCTATTGACGTCATTTGAAGCCCCCATAGTAGTTTTAGTTAACCCCTCCCCGACTGAAGCAGGCTGCAATAGGTTAGAGCTCCCACTAGTCGTTCGAGAGCAATTCTTGCGAAGTTAGTCGGTTATGCTTGCATTGGCTATCTATAATTTTCGACTCAAAACTCGACGGCAATATTTGAGTTTCCCTTTTCAAAAGGTTTTCATTATTTTGCATTTTTACTTCCAACTGACTTTACCTAATATTTCATTGGCGTTGATAATGGAGAAAATGAATAGCTAAAAAATCGTCCTAAGTTTTTCAGACTCGTGTATAGGGAAACTTGGTGATTAAGCCAAGACGTGGTGATTAAGCCATATTAGTTAATGCTCGTGGAGGAGCCTAGTTGGTTTTATTTTTAATCAGATCTTTTGTAATTCAGACCTCGAACTGCGTCGGTTCACCAGCGAGAATCAAGCGTTGGAGGCGATGAAAAGAGTCGTCTTTTTGACGAATCAGACAGTGGCAGTGAATCTACTCCCCAAGTTCTTGCAGAGCGATGCTTTCGCGACTTATTTCAGAGGGTCAAGTTCGGCAGCACCCAACTGTCCCAGATATTTTACCCAATGCTGAACTACTTGGACGAGAACGGGTGGGAGAATCGGCGATTTGTGGCCAAGTGTATAACACTCGTCATGACTTCAATTAGTGTACGTTGACTTGAATTGGCTCTTCTCAGATGGGAGCATTGTAATAAATTGTTCTCAAGTATGTATATAAAACAATTAATTGATATAACTAATTTACATACACACTTGAAAGGACATCAAAAGGCTTTTACGCCTAGTGGGGTGATGCCTTTGGGAAGCAGTGTATTTTTGCTCGAGAAATTAACAACAAAAAGTAGAGTTATAGTGTTTTTATCGTACAATATTTTAGTGAAGAACTGTTATGGAGGATCCCATAAACCATAACTTTTGTCTATGTACTATAGTGACACAAAAGAACTGAGTCAATCTTCGAGATTCTTAATCCCGAGTCCGCCAACCATATATTTCTAGATTCATGGTGAGCTGAAACTTGCATCGCTTTCTCGCATCGTAAAATGCAAGTTACTGGACAGAATATAATTTTGGTGATATAGTTTGTATTTTTCTTGAATTGGTAAGATGCAATGGATTAAACAGTCATTGTGTTCAGCCTCAGTATGCGTTTGACGCTATTACCCTTTGGCTCAATCACATATCGGACAAGAAGAACGAGAGGGCCATAGAGTTCCCCAAAATTGAGATTGTTCAACAGCTTAAGGAATCTGTCAATATTGCCGCCTCTCAGACATTCGGAACGTCCATTTACGAGGTAAATCTTACTTGCAGTAACTTTTAGTAAATTTTAGAACAACCATTATGTGTCGCTCTAGAGGTGCGTTCAGTTTTTGAGCATGACGTACCATTATTTTCTGACTCATACAGCAATCTTGGAATTATAGGATTCGCTAACAGATTAATTTTTAAGGTTATTGACAAATTGGTTCAGTACCTGAAACTTTCCATCGAAAGTGAGGTAAAGCTGAAGCGTCAGTCTACGAAAGATCTTGCAGCTGGTACAATTTTGCCAGCATCTCTTGATCAGCAGGAAGGTCCTGGAACAATAGCTTCGGAACAGCAGTACCAAGAGGCGTTAATTGACGTCATGGGCAGTATAACGGTTAATGTTGCTGATTACCAGAAGCTGGAAATAATCAAGTTCCTGTTTGAGAAATGTCCCGGGCGACCATCTGCCAGTCAGGTCGCAGGAGTGAATACAGCGCCTGGTACACCATATCGGTACGTATAATGCAATTTTGCTTTCAATTCGCCATCAAGACATCTATAGGTTTCGTGTCGTGAAAGTGAAATCGGTAGTTTGAGGACAGATAATTTTCTAATCGACATTTTAAGTTGTTTCATTTAAATATTTTTACCCTTTCGTTCTCAGTGTTAGTAACTTTTTGGAGTATCGGTATTCTAGCCGAGGCATATATTTTCACGACTTGAACTTTGATCTCTTTCTTTTTAATAGCCGCCCTCATCTTCTCAGCCGGCTCTTATAGCGCTCCTATTTTTTTTACTTCGTCAAACTTTTTTCGCTTTACCATTTTGCCGCTTTTTCAGCATTTTGCGTGAAATCTTTTTGACTTCTCTAGGCTAGTTTCTCTCTTCTCTCATTCTGCTAAAAGTGAATTTGAACATCAGTTGCTCAGCAAAGTAATTCAAAATGAACAGAGTCAGAATAAAAAACTGAAGTCAGAAATAGAAACGGGATAAACCCATAAAGCCCAATTTTAGATGCCCGCTATTTGAACTTCGTTCCTATAAGTCTCAATTACCATCTCTTATGCTTATTGGTATTGATAGTAGCCCCTGTAGCCTCTCTCTATGAAACAAGTATGTTCAACTACGAAATGCCATCAAAATAATCGGACTTAAAAAATGTTTTTGTACAAAAATCTTTTTTTTTCAGTATCTTCTATTCTTTCAATCCCAATCATGCTTATTGGAATCAACGGCGGCTATTTTCCGGCAATCTGCCGGGTATGTTTGTCTTTTTTCGACTCGAAGAGAAATATTGGTATTCTACATGACTTGAATGTTCCTGTTTGGACTTTTGATATTTGCGTACAATCGGTGGTAACGTGTAAGACAGCCGAAGTACAAAGAGCCGATTTGAAAACATCCGATTTTGTTAAGAATGAATTGACTTCTCTGATTAAACTTTAATCATTAACTAATTGCTCGAAAAGTTAAATCTCATAATTTATCAATACTATTAAATAAAACTGAGGACAATATTTGGTTACATGACAATTTACCCAATGCCATTTTACCCTACGCCATTTTAACCAATACGAACTTACCCAATGGTCTTTGATGTTTTCGTTCAATTATCCGATTACAAATTAGCAGTCGCTATTACAAGGATGACTTAAAATATTTGTAGACAATATAATCCCATGGGTTGTGATAGTTTCACATCAAGTCCTACGGGACATTTAATTATATAGTCGGCTAAATTGCGGTTCTGGTAAATTTAGCAATAGGGTAAATTAGGTAAGTTGGCATTGGGTAAAATGGAATTGGGTAAATTGTCCTGACACTACAATATTTACTATATTCTAATTCTAACGAGACATTCCCTTGCTTTAGCGGCTGAAAGTGACTTGAGATGAAATTTTCCTAACCAAATTTTGATTAGGGTAATATCTCATCGGCCAATTATCTTTAATATTATAATAAAACTAGTATAATTATAATCAATACACAATACAAAATTTGTTGCAGACTATTGAAAACTGGAGATTAAGGGGGAGGGCAAATTGTAATTTGATACAAGATTATTGAACAAGTCGAATCTTTTAAATTTAGTTCAAGTTTCGCTAATTATATCTTTCGGCTCTAAAAAAGAAGTTCATGTATTGATTTTTTATTCCACTTTTTAATGTGAACTTTAAAAGCGGCGCCCTCGCTTTTAATAAGGCTTGTACCCACGCTTTTAATAATGCACTGAAGTGCCCTCCTTATGCCTAACTACCGCTCAATGAATACAACATTGCAATTTGTCGGTGATATGGTGAAACGTGAAGAAGATGCTATTTTACGAAACGTGAATCCTCGAATAATGGGATGGTCTGAACTAAGTTTTTCGTTTTTACAGTCTATTGTCTTCATTAAAAAGACTAACGAGGTGTTTGTGGTGAGCATAGAAAACAAAGCAAGGCGGCTCGGTAATGTGCGATCGCACATAAGATTTCGACCCCGCTCATTTACAATTTTGGCATAATTGTCTACCAAATGAGGAACAGATAGAAAAACACAAAAAATTCAAGTATTTTTCAAAAAAAAACTGGTGCATGAACGAAAAGATAGCCTCCAAAGCAAATAACTCAGTGGAGTAAAAAATGATGCATTAGATTGATGAGATATGCCGATAAGAAAGCGAGCGAAGACGAACGGCAAAATCAAACAACAACAACAAACATTAATTGCATCAAAAAATTTATGTCCGTTTTAAAAAACAAAACTTAATAACAAAGTCAAAATAGCGTCAGATAAAACTGAAAATCAACCAAATAACTTGTAATTCACCAGAAAAAAATGATTATTCACCAGTTCGTAATAAAGCTTGGTAACAATTAGACAAAAAAGAACAAAAAATTTAAAGTTAGAAAATTCGCTGAATTTAAAAAAGAAACAATTAATTTCAAAGTAATGAAAACCATTAGGAATCAACTAAAATATCCCATAGGTTTACAATTACCAATGCTTCTGAAGTGAATTAAGAACTCTTGGTATTCACTATAGAAGTGAATTAAGAACTCTTGGTATTCAATTTTTTATGCAGTTACAAAAAGAATAACAAATAGACAACAAACTAAAAATCAATTAAAACTGGCCAGAAAATGCTTTGGAAGCCGTAAAGCCTTACTTTGGCCCCCAAAATATGTTCGATTGCATATTCTTCGAACACTGATACTGTATTATCTGGCCGCTCATTAATGAAAATAAGCAACAATTAGACAAAAAAGAAAAAATGCAAAATTATGTAAAACTTGTTTTCTTTCGAAAAAAATTTATTTCCAAAGACATGAAAGCCATTAATTACAAAATGAAAAAGTTGAAAAGTTTCGTTTATTCTTCCAAAGGAAGCCCTCGAGACCTGCAATTAACCATAACTTGTCTTACGTCTACAAAAAGAACGTCAAATATGACAAAAATCAAAAATTAATTTACTTTTTTTTGTGAAAAACCCGTGTCGAAGCCAGTAATTTCATAACAATTCTTTAAAAACATTAGTTTTTTTGACACCAATCCCTTTTGACACTTTCCCTTGACAAAAATAATGTCATCTTTAACTTTTAATTAACGAGACCAGGTAACAACAGACAATAAAAGGAAAAAAATTGCGAAGTTGAAATATTTTTTTTTTTCATTTTGGAAAACAATTGTTTTCAAAGTCATAAAAGCCATTATATATCTTCTAATATCAGAACGTCGGCTCTTCTACTCTTCCAGGAAAAGCCAATCAAACCGGGTCATTGTACAGGAAATTGAATACGACTAAAAAGGCAAAGTAAAAACGACAGTTAAAGACAAAATTGAAAAATTCAATTAAAATTTTCGAGAAAGTATTGTCGAAGCGGTAAAGAACCACAATCGATATCTTTAAGAATTTAAATATTATCAATTGTGCGTTATTTTGAACGCGAAAAATGTGATATATGAACTGACAATAACGTGATAATTTGACAAAATTAGAAAACATAAAAATTGGGCATATACCTAAAAATTAAAAAAAAATTTGTGAAATCTAGTAGTATCAAGTTATAAAAAACGACTGATGACAATCCGAATTATTTTTGGATTGTAACAGTCCAAGATTGGTACAGAACTAGTCCTGCTAGTGTTGATTGTCCATTAGAAATATTTATTTTTTAGAATATCATCGATATAGATATTTTGTATGTTAAAAAATCAAAAGGAAATGTTTCGTTTTTGATAATCAACGAATAAAGTTAGCAAAAACGGCAAAGTTTTATTCACAGAGCACTCTCAACGGAATTTGAAGTGGAATTAGACCCATTTTCAGTCTACAGAGATTGTGTTAGTGGTATTTGGGTGTGCACTTCCTGCAAATTTAATCAGAGTGGACGAAAGAAACTTATTTCGTGCTGTTTTTGATGAAAAAGTCTGAATTTTGTGAAATTTTTAGCCGGAATTTGAGACAAAAAAATTCAATGAAAATAGCTGACAATGTGTTTTGTCTTTAAACGTAAAATCAACAACATTTTCATGAAAATTTTTTTATTAAATTTTATCAAAATTGGCGAAATTTTAGTCAAAAATTCCGATAAAAGGTGAATGAAATCAACGGAATTCACTATTTTCTCGAAAGTTTAGACCTCGATCTCTCCCTGTCAAAAAAGAAAATCAAAAAAATCTTTTTAATTCTATATTCTACGCTGGACAAGCTTTCTAATGATACCAGTCTCAACTCTCTACGATGAATATATCGATCGGCAAAAATTGACTGAACAAAAAAAAACCCAGTTGAGTATATAGTTCCCCCCCTCAAGAAGGGTCGGAACGATAAAGGGTTTGTTTAAGGACAAAGTAAGAAAATTCGTTTTGAGAAAATTTCAAAATGATATTTGCTGAAAAGATACAAAAAAACTGCTTGAGACCGGATTTAACAAAATTGAGTTATTTTTGAATGATTGGTCTGCTATATTTTTAGATTTTTGAAGACTTATAATGCATCAAGGGATAAATTGTAACGACCTCAGTGTTTACCCCTTACTGTCTATGATTAGTTAATTTTTATTGTTCTCGAACGAAGTTTGAAGCAGTTATTTTAAACTTGTTGGTCTTTTTATGCAAAGTTTTTGCTTGAGTTTATTTGCGCTTTTGTTCTAGAACATTTTGTGACTTCTCAAGTGACTCTTCACGCTTTATTCATTTTTGAATGATCTCAATTGCTCGCGTTGTTTGTTGCCAATATGAAACCGATTTTGTGCGGTTATTGATCAAAGTCGTTATGGCTGAATGGTTAAGATTTTAGACTGCTATCCTGGTGGTGGGTTCGAACCCCTGAGAGTTCGGAGTTTTGCACCCATAAGAAATATGTAAGCTATGCCCCTAAATTAAATTGACCATTGGCTATCGTCCGAGATTAATTTATCCGACGTTAGTCGTTTTGTTTTAATTTGAAATTGAGGGTAGAATTTGAAATCACAAATTTTTTGAATAGCACTATTTTGTCTTTGGTGACAGTGTTCGTTTTATTTGCTCTCGGGCGATGTTTGAAGCAATATTGTCTTTTTCTGCTAATTTTTTGCTTATCCGTTTTGATTTTCCGAGTGAATGTAACGTCCTCGACGTTTTGCGTGATCTAAATTGCAATGTGTATTCTAATATCATAAGAAAAGCACACGGAAGGGGTTTTGATTTTAGAGTAGTAGACAGGAAAGCTTTTGTTGAAGTCAATTGATAACACCTCTGCTAATTTAATATCAAACTTCTGAATTCGCATTTGACTGTTGTGCGCCTCAAGTTGAAAAATCTTATCAAAGATGCACCGAACAGACCGCGATTAATTTTTTGGTTGACGAATCACATGCTTGTCAATTTGCGCGATGTAAACGTTGAACATCATTCCTCTAAGGTAGTTAAATTATTGTATATGTATATTCAAACACTTTTTGCGGGAGTTAGAACTTTGTGTATATGTTCTTTCTCTCATTTTAGACAGAACAAGTCCTCTGGCGCAGTTCCGTCGCACTCATCATCAGAGGACACTCAAGCTGCAGTTTTATCAGAGACAGAGAGGAGGATGCAGAACTACCTGCTCAAGTGCATAGAGAGTGTCGCTCTACTATACACGACTGTCAACTACTCAGATACATTCAAAACTGGTATCATCACTCCACTCATACAGGTATTTTACTAATTTGATTCCGAATTGAAGGAATTAGCGCGCCGTGTACTTTTAAACGTCCGAATATGGTTGGCAACTTCGAAATTTGCTCTTTGCAATATTTAGTTACATTGGGAGAAGTCTGACCAGATTAAACCTCTTAAAATGGCGTTATTTTTGAACTGACATTTGGACAAGATTGAGCCTATTAAACTAGTCGAAATGACGTTGTCAATACCCATAGAAAATACCTCAAACTCACGATATTATACTGTTTTATTTTGTTTGCGAGATGCGCATAAATAGATGGAGATCATAATTGGGAATATGCAATGTTTACAGCATGTCGAAACATATTCTGCCGAAATTTGATTTGATTGTTTTAATTTAGTTGAGTGTAAGTCATGACCACGATGTTCGAATTCTTGCCTTGGGAATAACACAGCGATTGTTGGACAGACATGAGAACAGAGAAATACTGGTAAAAATGGACCTGCTTCCTCCAGACTTTGAGAACATTCGTAGCAAGGGCTTCCGATCTCCCAAAAACAGATCTGATCAGAACTTCATGAATGGAACCGGCCACTCGTTCTTTCACGCCATATACTGCAACTGCTTCAGTGAAGGCAACACGCGTGAAAACTATGACGCCATCTATTGCACGCTAGCACTGTTAATTGTAGAAGTCGGCTATGACGAAAACATGTTACTTGAGGTATTCAAATTACTGTTGGCAATTCAGGAAGAAATTAAAGACAGACTGAAGTTGAAAGGATCCTTAACAACGTTACAAGAGGAACAAGCAAAATATCATAACGATGTGCAACCAAACATGTTATCTGACGACCAAGTGATGTTTTTAAACGCATTCGTGGCGTGTATTTTCAACCTCATTGGCAAGTTGTTTGCCTTCACATACAAACATTTGGACGAATATGTGACAGGTGTGCTCTATCATATGTCAGTGCACAGTAAGCCCCTCATGGAAGCTCAAACTGCTGCAAAATTGAAGTGAGTACTGAATGAAGATCATTGATGCAATAAATCATAATCATTCCCACCATTTGATTTTAATGTTACTCTCGCAACGTTCAAACGTGCTGCTCTCAATCTGCGCAAGTTATTTGACAGGATTTAACTCAATGGCCAGTCAACTTAGTTCGTGTACTATAAAATGTTTAGGTGAAATTGTCGGGCAAGGTTTTAGTATTTACATAACAAGAAGTGACACTTACATCTACAGCCTATCAAATAAGCGTTTTTGAATCCAACAAACAATTGATCCTTTTTTCAGAACTTCAATCGTTTTCAGATCTCACCTGTCGTTTGCCAGCAGAACGCGCCACGTGGGTATAATAGCAAAAACTGACATTTTTGAGAGCTCATTATAGTTTTTATAAAGTAGTTATGGTGGAGTGAATTTCTAGGTTAATTTTCCAACGCTCCATGAAATAGAACTTGGTACTTTATGAGAGCCTGGCTTTTTGGTTTTTTCTGATGTCAATTCTGGCCGTGATATAAGTGGTGGAATGACATAAAAATGGGATCATTGAAAAACTCGAAAAACATAATTGATCCTTAAGGAGACTTTTTGTTTCTCCGGGAAAATTGGCTGAAGTGTTTAGAATTCGTTCATTTTTTTCGGATTTTCATGTTTGAAAAGCTTTAAGACAGGTGGCGTATGCAACAAATTAAATCAATATCTGATACTTTATTAATAGCTGCCCTCATCTTCTCAGCCGGCTATTATAGCGGCCCTATTTTTTGCGACTCGACGAGGAGTAATTGTGGTCTTTAATAGGAGACTTCCATTTTTTAGAGGATGTGTTTTAGAGGAAGCCAAATGCCGTACGTGAAAAGAACTGTTTAGAGCAATATGATGATTAAAAGTAAAAATTAAGAGAGAATTTAGAGTGGTTTATTCAAGCATCATTATTATGAGAGAGAGAGAGATGTGAAAAAATTTTGCGCTTAGCGAGCGATGTTTTTTTGATCACGTACGGCTTCTCAGAGCGGTTTTTAGTTTTAACTCTACTTTTTCAGTGATAGGTATTTTCAATTATCTAAGCTAGTAATTTTATGTTTGAGATCGTTTTCGAACTTTTGAAGCAAAAATTAGTCATGCAATTTTGAGCTATTTTGCAATTTTGTCCTGCTGGACGCTTTTTCAACAATTTTTGTAATCTCCTTAATTTTTCGTATCATTTTGGGGGTTTTATGGCTGACCTCTGTTCTTCTAGTGGTACTGATAATCTTTCGACTTGATTTATTTTATTTTTGAGGTATGTTTGTTAAAGGTATGTTTCAGCCAATTTTGGCATTTTCGTCATTTTTTTAAGTTCTTTGGCCTATATATTTAATCTTTCTTGAACTTTGTTAGGTAGTACTGCCTAGAATTGATACTTCCTTGTTATACAGGGCAGTTTTAGCTCAAATAAATTATCAGATTAGTATTTTGGTAGGTTTTTGTGATTTTTAAATCAATTTTTAGTATGTCTTTGAAACGAATTTGGTGGGTGAGTGATTGATCTGAAGAGTTCCTAAAAAGTTTTCAGACAAAGTGCTGGGGAGTAACGTGTTAGCATTTTGTAGGGATTTTTGTAAAATTCTTTTTATTTTTCTTCCATTCCCTCAGTTTCCTCCCTAAATACTATTTTTTCTTTAATCAGTTGTAGTCGACTATAGAATGATTCTTTATCGCTTTTTCTATTGCCAAATTTTTGTTCGGAGTTTCATGTTTTGAAGACAGTTCTTCAGATATTTTTATCAGTTTTTGTTATCAGATTTGGTCTTTCTATTATTAGTTTTACTGTTTTTTTTTTCAAAAGGATGAGTGTAATATAGTAAATTTTTTTTCTTAGCGAGTATTTAGCTTGGGTCTAAGTAAATTTATACTTCAATTCGGTTCCAGAGTCTTCTGGTCGATAAACTTTTTCAAGTCATAGCTTGTTTAACATTTGCGTGAATTGTTTTTGACTTCTGTATACTAGTGTTTTTGTTCGCTCATTCTGATCAAAGTGGCTTTGACTGAAAGTTATTCAGTAAAGCAATCTGACGTGAACGGTGTTATGAAAACGAAATCAAGAATGGAAACAGAGATAAACCCGTAAAGTCCATTTTTAGATAGAAATGCTAAAGAAATTCGAATTTTTCGAATTGCTTAATTGAAGTTTTTATCATTTATTTATTTGGGTACTTTTGGTCTTTTTTGCGATTTTCCGCTTGATGGTCTTTTATTTAGAGTGGATGAATTGTTGAAGCTGAAAGAAACGCAGTATTTGTGCATTTCTATCAGAGTTCAACCTTTATCTTAGGGTTGTGCAATCAAGCTACTGAAAAGGAATAATTTATGGTGTAAAGGGGCAAATTTGATATGCTTGGGCCCGGGTCAAACACTGCTCTCGGTTCTTAACAATAAATGTCAAGCATTTAAGAATTGTGGCAAAATATAGTTTTTAAGAGCCGCAAAGCGATAGCTGCGGCTTTTTTCGGCCTTCTCGTGGTTTTTACGACTCAGAGTTGTATTGGTTTTCCCCGAGGTTTTTTTAATGGAAGTATTATTCGTTCAGGCGGCGTTTTGTCTTAAAAGCAAAGTGAGTGGGATTGCTGTGTGAACTAATTGCAGCTGATCGAGACACGATTGTTGTTCATACTCTGCTTTGAATGAAGTTTTGACTATCAAAAGTTTATGGACTGAATAGTGCGTTTAGAAAACCGGTTTCGGTCCATTTTGCTGCGTTTGGCTGATTTGTTTTTGGTTAGGTTTATCTATATACTTTTTGTATCGTAGGATCCTGCAGGATTATGTGACCTTCTACTGATGATTTTACAGTGTTTTGAGGGCCAAATAATGTTCAAATGGTCTTAATTTTCTCATTTTTAAGGCAATTTTTGGCTTTTCTGGTAATTTTTTTGTTTGCTTTACGTGGTTTTTCAGGTAAGCTGTGTTTTTGAATAGTCGCCGTCAGCCTCTCAAAAGGCTATTATTTGGGCGCTCTCCCTTTTTTTCAATTCGCTTTACCTTTATATCACGTTTTTCGTTTTACATAAGTCACGACTTTCACGCTTGACTTGACTTACCTCACTCACTGTTTCAACTGAATGAATTTTTTTCACGTATTGAATTACGCAATGTAGTGAATACGGCCAATGTCGAAAGATCAAAATCAAAAGAAACGGGATAAATCGATAAAGCCCGGTCATTAAGTCATTAGGTTATCAAAGTTCATTAGAGCCATTGCCAGCTGATATTAGTATTAAGCTTAATACCTTTCAGTTTAGAAGCTGAAGTCGGTATAGGTTTAGAATCTAACTGAAACTGCACACTGAATTTGAACAATTTTTGAAACTTAGGAAAAATTTTGTCGGTTTCTATCTCTTCTTTATTTTTCTGTTTCAATCCCGATGCGCGTCTAGCGCGTCAGCGGCGGCTGTTTTCCGGCAATTTGCCGGCTATGTTTTTAAATATAACAATAATCCAGTTTAGCTATTTTTTTCAGCTATTTTTGGCTATTTCAGGTTTGAATCACTAGAATAAGCCTCTCCGTCACGGATTTGAAATTCGTTTTTTTTGGTATTTAAATTGTTTTCTGACTGTGAATGTTTGAGGTCCAATTAAAAGTTGTTTCATAATTTTAACGTTCAACGTTTTTCGATGTGAAATAATAAAAGTTTTGTGGCTCTTTTTTCATAATTTTAAATTGGTTTAATAGCCACCGTCAGCCTCCGTTTCAACTGAATGGATTTTCATTTCTTTCACTCATTGAATTACGCAATGTACTGAATACGGTCAATGTAAAAAGAGCAAAATTAGAAGAAACTGGATAAAGCGATAAAGCCTGATCAATAAATCATTGTACTTGGTTCATCAAATTTCATTAGAGCCATTGCTAGCTGACAATAATATTATTAAGATTAATGACTTTCATTTTAGAAGCTGAGTTAAGTATAAGTTTATAATCTAACGAGCTACATGCCAAATCAGATCACTTTTTCACACCTTGAAAAGTTCTCGTCAATTTCATTGCTGCTCTTAATTTGGTTGCGCGTAAATTGGTGGCCATAGTTGGTGGTAATTGATAATTGTTGGCCATATATTTTTTAGCTTTTTGCTCTGGCGTTAAAAATTTGGATATTTCTGCTTTTCTTTTAATTTATTTCACTTTTTGTTCGTTTATGAATGTTTTTAAAATTCCGTTCTAAGTTTGCTAGAAGTTAAATAGCTAAATTGTTAATTTTTGGAAAATTTTCTTGGAGACAGGTTTTCTTGGACCTAGTAATTTTTTTCAATTCAGTTCAAGTTCTCAGATTATTTTAAGCCTTACGTTTTCTTATCGACTGTTTCGGGGCTGTAGTGTGAATCGTGGTATTTTAGTTTTTCAAGACTGATTTTATGGAAGCAATTTTTTGTGTGGTATGCTTTTTCAGGGTTGCAAAACTTCTTGGTTTCACTATCATTTCGTTTTCTTTCCAAATGGTTTTTTTTTGTCGTTTTACCTATTGTCTCGAGGACTATGCATTCGGTAATTTTTTTGTTTCAATCATGTCAATGCTGAAATTTTCTGTTACACGCCTGTTCGTTATACACTATTTGTCGTTATGAATTAATATAACTAATCATGATAGGCCAGGGAAGTTAGATTTTGATGAAAACTAGGTTTTGACTTCAATAGCGTTTACTACTGCGCAACTAAATCATGAGAAATTAAATTGGTGTTCAATTTTTGGGTGTCTTCCCAAAAGTCTGATGATTTGTTAGGTTGTTCAGAATGGCCGACGCTTTGAGCCCTTTCAGGATTTTGTTCCGGTTATGTTATTTATATCTTCAAGGTTTTGGTTTCGACGAATGACGTCACGATCAGTTGAAATCTGCTTTTGCTTCTAAGCAATTTCGAATGAATTGCATGCGGGGCTTATTTTTATAGCTGCGAAGCTGAGCGGAGCTATATTGCGGTGCTCTTGGTTTTTTTCGTCATCTGCCGTTCTTTTTCGCTTTACATTTGTTCACACAATAAAGCTGAAAAAGTTCAATTTTCTGAATGAATTCATCCTCTCACTAACGGCATATGCCCAAGTGACGTCGTTTCTCACTCTCTCTAGGAAAAGTTTTCAGATCATTTGCATGATTAGATTTTGGTCGTACGTGACCTACCTCACTCAATAAAATGACTTTGACATTTTAAAACTTAAATTTAATTTGAATTAGTGTAAGGTCAAAGGAACTTATGTCTAATTTAATTTTTGATAGCCGCACAGCGATAGCTGGGGCTGTTACTGGCCTTCTCTTGGTTTTTTTACAATTCAAAGAATTTGAATTGTATTGTGGCGCTGTCTTTTTTTTAAGATCTGTTCACATTTTCATGATTTTTGAAGTGAAATTGTAGTAGTGATTTTGGTCACAACGAAACAGGAAGTGGAGCAAAACAGCGAGTGGTTTTGCGGCGTGAATTTTTTCGCTCTAATTTTAAAGAGTGAGAAAACGGTGTTTGAACGAAAAATCGCTTTCTCGCTAGGTTTTTTTGTTCACATGCGGCAATTTCACTTTGATATTTACTGTTTTTTTTTCGATTTTTTGGATAAGATTTTTTTCTAAATGGTTGTCCTAATCCATTCATAGTTCATTCTAGTTCTAGTTTTTTGTCTGAACTAAATTTCAATTTCTCGCTAGTGTTTTTTGTTCACATGCAGCATTTTGACATTGATTTTCTGTTTTTTTAAAAATATTTTTATAGAGTTTTTTAAAAATTGTTTTCCTAATTCACTCGTAGTCGGTTTTAGGTCCAATTTTTCTTTTAGTCAATGAAAATTCTATGAATTGTACGTCAGGACTTTTTCTGCTGTTTTTTTGTTTCCTCGTCTGACGCTCTTTTTTCGTTTTACATTTGTTCACACCTCAAAGCTGAAAAGTCATTTTCTGAATGACTTCTTGCTCTCACTAACTAATTTTGTGCGCGTGATGTCATTTCTCACTCTCTCTAGCAAAAATTTTCTTCTGTGATTAGATTTTGATCATAAGTGACTTACCTCACTCAATAAAAATGACTTCTGCACTTTAAAATTTCAGTTTATTTTGAATCAGTTTAAGGTCAAAGGAATTCATATGTGTAATAAGGGTCCCTAATGAAAAGACTTTTGCGCAATGAATTATAACAAGTTTTATTAATTTGTCGTTCAGTTTTTTACATAGCTGTTTGAGCGGCGTCGATAACTTTTTCAACTTATATCTGTATCTGTTTCTATCTCTGTCTTACGGCACGCAAGTCTATCCTTTCGCAGCTATTCCGGCAATCTGTCGGCTATGTTTACTCTTAGAGGACTTCCTCACTTTCAAAATGATTTTTCTCAAGAGATAAGGTCAACTGATTGTGTCACTCGAATTGATGGTTATTTGGAAGCAGCTAATAGAAGCAAGAAGTTATAGAGATTCTTAATCAAAACATAGCGCTGCAACAATCAATGAACAGAAGAGAAATTTCTCTTCGGTCTGCTTTTGGCATCTTTTTGAGATTGTAGATGTGCGAAGCTATCGCGGCTATTTTCTGGCAATCTTCCAGCTATGTTACGAGATGCTGATCAAAATTCGGTACGAAATTTTACCACAGTATGGTTTTTCGTAGTATTAATAATCTCGTTGATCAATCAAGTTTTGAATACGGAAAGTGGCGTCTTTAGATTCTTTTAAGAACCAGAATATTCTGTGCGTGTGGGATAAATGGTGGTACAAAAAGCAGTGAACTTTGTTTGAACATAAAACGGTCATGTGTTCAGCTTCTTTTGCAGTTTATAATCGCAAACGTTTTCTTGAGGTAGGCTAAAATCTCAAACTGTTCGAGAATTTATCTAACAAACTGTGCTTTGAGTGCGCGTTTTCTATTGTAAAATTGTGAAGTGATGTTTTTAATCTGTTAGAACAAGTAGTTTAGGCACTTCAGGAAATGGGAATATATTGTTTTCTCATAATATGTTTACGTAATATCTCACAGTACATCGTATAATCTTTGAAGTAATATTTCTCGGTCATTTTCGAAGGCTTCTGTTACAGCTATCTGCTCAGTTATCGTCTGGCCTGTCATAACGCTCCGGACAACAGGTGAATTATGACATTTCATGGCATCTATCCCAGAGCTTATCGTTCGTTTCATAAGCCATTATTGCTTAATTGCTTGCGGTAGTCAATCGCCAAATTTTAGATGCTTTTCAAGCTTTGTGGGTTTATTAGCAGAAGTGTGTATTTTTCAGAATTGATCATTAAGGAGCTAGCCATGTGTATCCTAATTGATGTTACCAAAATCGCAAATGTTCCATTATCTAATTGTCCTTTTATCCGTTATGAAGTGTAGACAGTGTAGAAGTGATTCGCAAGAGTCGGATAACATCAATGAAGCTCTTCCACACAGTTCGGAAGACATGTTGATATGCTTAACGAAACTGCTCTCATCTTTAATAAATTTTAAAAACGGGGCTAAAACTACCTACTGAAACCATTCTGATCTCTTTCATTTCGCCATTAACCAAATTCAGAAATTTTGGCGACTGTTTAGGACTCTAGCCAAGAAAACCGAAGGTGCTATGGACCAGCAACTCTCCAGATCAAAGACAAGTCTGAATGAGTTCGGATTCCAAGAGGCGGATCTGGAGTCATCATTGAACAAGGACGGCTTCAGTGCTAACTTCACCAAATTTGTACCCAAGAATAAAGGTAGGATTTTAAGCCAGCTTTTTGTTAATGCTCCACAGGCAGTTGTGATTTGTTTTCAGCGTCGCGAAAATTGCTTATCGATTTTCCAGTAGAAATCTGTTTCCCTTTCCTGCTTGGCCTCCCTAGCATTTGTTTTGTTTCCCTAAGACCTTTCAATGAATCGAAAGTGTTTTTGAATTAATAATGATTTGTAGTGCGGTGAAGAGATGAAAGTCTTCACATTTTATGTAAATCAAGGGGTAAAATAGCCAATAGGGGGGGGGGGGGGGTGGTGGGTGCTGGCAGAAAAGAAACAGCTCCTGAAGTTCATGGATAGCATGCAACGCTTGGTAATTTCATTGCGTCGTTTCCTTGATACCAAACATGGGCTTATTGGATGTTTAACTATATCTAGTTTTTATCTTCCTAACAAAAACAAGTCCGCTAGAAATAGTGTATTTGTTGAGCGTTTCATTTCTAATGGAAAATATATTATGGTAGCATACTTTTTTTCAGATTTGTAGTTTTCGTAAATCTATGCAATGACGACACGTGATGTAACAATTAGTTCAGACGTTCCCACTGAATTACTGCTTGACCTGCATTCCAAATTTTTACTCAAGTATGGAGAAAATGAAGATGATTTTGAGTTTGCAGTGACTGATTTTCTCAGAATTAGTGGTGTGTATTGGTGTGTCACGGCAATGGACATTATGGGACAGCTGGACGCTATGAAAAAAGACGAGATAATTAAGTTTGTAATGGAATGTTATGACGAAAGTTCGGGGGGTTTTAGACCTTGCACAGGTCACGATCCGAATTTGCTCTACACGTTGAGTGCCGTTCAAATATTGACAACTTTTGATAGCCTGAATAGAGTCAACGCGAATAAAATTGTTAGTTACGTTAAAAGTTTGTATCAAAGTGATGGAAGTTTTTTCGGTGATAAGTGGGGAGAAGTTGACACTCGGTTTTCATTTGGAGCAGCAGCAATTTTGTTCCTACTTAAAAGAATGGATGAAATCGATTGGAAGCCAGCTACCGATTTTGTTCTTCAATGTATGAATTTCGACGGAGGGTTTGGAACCAGACCGGATTCTGAAAGTCATTCGGGTCAGATTTACTGCTGTGTGGGTTTTTTGACTTTGACAGGAGGTCTGCATCATGTAGAAGTCGATAACTTGTCTTGGTGGCTCGCAGAACGACAGTTGCCTCAGTCAGGGGGTCTCAATGGGCGCCCGGAGAAGCTACCAGACGTTTGCTATTCCTGGTGGGTTATCGCGAGTTTGGCGATGTTGAAGCGCGTTCACTGGATTGACGCGAAGAAGTTAACTGGTTTTATTCTGGCTTCTCAAGATTCTGAAACTGGTGGTATTTCGGACAGACCTGGTGATATGTCGGATCCATTTCACACGTTGTTTGGACTTGCCGGAATGTCCCTCATAGGGGCTGAGAACAATTTAAAGAAAGTGAACCCTTGCCTTTGTATGACAGAAGATGTCCTTAGAAGGCATGATCTGAATATTAAGTATTTACCCTTTTGATCTCATCTGCATAGTCATTCGTCACAACATAGTTGTAAAGACGTTGTTTCAGCCTCCTAGCCCCCTCCCCCTCTTTGAGCAGTTGGGTTAAAAAGCGGTGTATGCTTTTCAAACTTCAGCGGTGTATGCTTTAAACTTGAAGTCGAATTCACAATATCAGAAACGGATTTACATCCGAGGCGAAACAGCATAGATTCAAATTCGTTTTTTAAATCAATGTAAAATATTGTCTGAATCTGTATATTGTATTAAATTATACGAAAATTAAATCATTGTTCTCAACATTTTTTCTGCAGTAAATGATAATTGAATGTGTACGAGAAAGCAGGGATAGAGTACAACAGATAGAAAGGAAAAGTTTCCATGAACATTTTTTAAATCAATTTGTGCCTTGAACATTACACCTCAAAGCTTTTTGTTGATTCAATATAAACAGAACTGTTTCAGTGGACCTGCTGAGGCGGAACAGTCTGGATTCTGGAGTGAACAACCCGGGAGTAGGTGGTACAACTCACAGGAGCAGTATTGTAGCCACTGATCTCAATCTAGACTTGGATTCTGACTACGGATCAGCACATTCTGTGAACAGAGCTGGGACTATGGACACTAGTGATGTATTGGACATACAGAAGATTAAAGTCATACTGAGTGAGTATTTTTTATACAATGTATTCAATGCAGTCTTTCAACGTAGAGCATCGGATAACGGAGTAAAATCTATCTTCGCTTGACGTCACTCAGTTAATTGCAGTTTTTTTTTCAATGAACTTCATCACAATCCCAAAGTTTTTAATTGCTCTCAAACGAAGTATGTGGCAACTACTTGGGTCCTGTTGATGCTTACGACTCGAAGAGGAGTATTGGCGTGATACATGCTTTTGATTGCTCTCGAACAAACTTTGAACCAATTATTGTAAATGCGTGTCTTTTTAATTTATGCAAAATTTTTTCTTGACAGCTTTGACTTTTTAGTCGGAATAAAACTTTCTTTCGCTCGCTTTATCGATTTAACTTTCGTTCTTAAAAATAGGATAAATTTGTGAAATCCGAGAGCATTAAGTCTCACAGCAGCTCTATTTAGGCTTCACTAAGCTCTAAGTGCACGGTTCAGAGAAGCTGCTGACGAGCGCTTGAGAAGACAGATTTTCATGGTTTAAAGTGCAATCTATGACCGTCCCCCTCCATTTAATCCACCATACCAGCTTTTATCTTCAACTGGAGGCTAGCTCGCGTGTGCTTAAGCTAGCTACAACCAAAGCCAAACCTTCGCTTGTCGTTCGAGGGCAATTAGTCCGGCTGTTCCAAAGCTGAAGCATATCCGTTCTTCAATTGAATTTTGACTTATCATAGATTCTTCGATTGGGCTTTAAAATTTAAAGTACTTTGTTTGCTTCTAACACTTATAGTACTTACATTCAGGGTGAAAATGTTATCATAAGAAGTTTAGCTGAGTGAGCAGTGCTTCTGGCGAGGGATCGGGAGGTTCATAGTTTGAATCACGGTGTGGTCAACTGTTTTTGCACCCATAAAGAAAAATTGATCTAGGCTACAGCCCCTGCATTGAATTGCCTCGTCTGTTGTTCAAGAGCAATTCTTCCGACATTAGTCGGTTTATGTTTTATAGCTGCGAAGCTGTAAGCTGAGTGTATTTATATTGCGATATTTGTGCTTTTTACAGTTGAACTAATTTGAATTGTATTGGGCGCTGTCTTTTTTTTAAATATCTGTTCACACATTTTCATGATTTTTGAAGTCAAATTGAAGTTATGACATTGGTCACGCCGAAACAGGAAGTGGAGCGAAAAAGCAAGTGGCTTTGCGGCGTGAATTTCCAACGCTATTTTAAAAGTGTGAGAAAGTGATGTTTGAACAAAAATTTGCTTTCTCGCTAGTGGTTTTTTTGTACACATGCAGAATTTTTAAATTGATTTTTATCGTTTTATCGATTTTTTATTAATAGCCGCACAGCGATAGCTGGGGCTATTATTGGCTTTCTCTTGGTTTTTACAATTCAAAGAATTTGAATTGTATTGGGGCGCTGTCTTTTTTTTTTAAGATCTGTTCACACATTTTCATGATTTTTGAAGTCAAATTGGAGTGGTGATTTTGGTCACGCCGAAACAGGAAATGGAGCGAAAAAGCGAGTGGTTTTGCGGCGTGAATTTTTTTTGCTCTAATTTTAAAGTAGAGTGAGAAAACGATGTTTGAACAAAAATTCGGTTTCTCGGTAGTGGTTTTTTGTTCACATGCGGCAATTTCACTCTGATTTTTACTGTTTTTTCGATTTTTTGAATCGGATTTTTTTAAATTGGTTTTCCCAATCCATTCAGAGCTCATTCTAGGCCTAGCTTTTTGTTTGAATTAAATTTTCATTTCTCGCTAGTGGTTTTTTTGTTCACATGCGGCATTTTGACATTGATTTTCTGTTTATTTCTTATTTTTTTGTTCTGATTTTTTTTAAAATGGTTTTTTCAATTCAATTATAGTCCATTCTAGGTCTAGTTTTTCTGTTTAGTCAATGAAAGTTCTTTGAATTGTACGTCAGGACTTGTCCTGCTATGTTTTTTTATTTCGTCGTCATGATTTTTGTTACGACCATATGACGTCACAGCCACTTTTTGTTCATTCGTTCATGCAATTTCAGTTGAATTGCATATGTGACGTCATTTTTCGCTCGCAGCAATAACTTATACAGATTTTTAATCAAAATATAACAGATCAGCCTTCAATGAAAAGACGATTTTTTTGGTCTGTCTTTTTTACTGTTTTTTTTAGACTGCCGATCTACGAATCTATTGCGGCTATTATCTGGCAATCTGCCAGCTATGTTCTGATTTTTTATCTAAATGGTTTTTCCAATCCATTGATGGTCCATTTTTTGCTCATTTTTGTTAAGTGAATGAAATCTTTGAATTGTAGGTCAAGTCTTGTCCTGCTATGTTTTTTAGTTCGTCGTCGTTCTATTTTTGTTTTACATTTAATCACCCCGCAAAGCTGAAAGTCATTTTTTCTGAATTACTTCTTCCTCTCAATAACTGCATTTGCGCGCGTGACGTCATTTCTCACTATTAAAGGTTTTGCAGCCAGTTACGTAATTAGGTTTTGATCATATGTGACTTACCTCAATTGAATGACTTTTGCAATTAAAAGATTAATTTGAATTAAAGGTTAAATGAACTCATATATGCAGTAAAGGCCCCTAATTAAAAAAAGCTTTCGCGGAGTGAATTTCACTAAGCCTTATTAATTTATCGCTGAATGTTTTTACATAATTTTTTGAACGGCGTCGATAAATTTTTCAACGTATATCTCGCAGCTATTCTGGCAATCTGCCGGCTATGTTTTAAGCTCGCTTGACTCTTCGTTTATACCCTGTCTATGCTTAAGCTTGATAAAACCAAAGCCGAAAAACAAAGACGGTTGTTTTGTTTTGCGTCCGACAGTTGTCGGTTTGTAATTATATTAAATTAAGTATCTGTGAGCCTTTTAGCTAAGATTTTCGGACAAGTGATTTTTTTCATTATTACAGCTATTTTGGAGAAATAGGCTCCAGCTGTATGAGGCAATTAGTTTGCGTTTTCAGCTGAAGGTATAAGTTGGGAAGAGAAGGCAGAGGAGGACAGACAGAGGAGACAGTTCATTCAGGACTTCAAAGAGAGACCAATCAGGGAGATTGCCGAGGAAATGTGTAGAGAGGTAAACTAAACAAAAGCTCAAGCCTCATGCTATGCTTCAACGTATACTGCTAAATAATAGTTAGCTGCATATTGGGGGAATTTTCAGGAAAATACAACCTCCCTATTATATCTAGTAATTATGGGTGTTTAAGTTGTTTTCCAATAAAATATAGTTGTTAAAAGATATTAAATTCTCGTTAGTTATTAGAAGCACTAGAACAATTAAGGAAAATGTTGTGAATTTGACGATCTAGATCTAAGTTTGTTTGCAAACACTCAACTAAACGTGTAACCTATTAGTCAAAGTGCGAGTTGACTTTATCGAGTGCTTTGTAATAACAACTATAAATTCTCCAGAAAAGCTCCTACCAGAAAATATTACTCACGATTACGTTGTTTCCAGAGCAAAGAGACGTACATGAAGCGTAAGAGGATCTTGGACATGATAGAGGACTATGGTAAGAAGAAACATACTTCCAATTTCCCACCTGAGCTCATGGCACAAGCAGAATCCACCAACGTCAGGTTCAGCCAGGATGCAGATCAAGTCGACACTCCCTCCGCTCCCAGAGCAGAACGATTCGCAGTTAGCTCAGCTGAGGACATTCAATTTCCACCAGGGTTCCTTATATGATCATGGTTGCTTCACATCAATGCTATCTTTCGGCCTCTCGTAAATAATATATGTCTACAATTGGTAATCAACGCGTGGTTCCATTTAATAAATAGACGTGCAGTTGATCCGTGAAGGGCTAGATGAACAATGCGAAGGCCTAGATAATAGAGTCAGCCAATTTTTTAAAACCATTCCTTGTTTGGTAAGGAGCAGTTCTCTCAAATCATAGTCTTGTCATGAACCAAGAATCATTGTTACTTTTATGCAATCAGCATGCTTCTAATGTGAAAACTGTTGGAACATTTAAAATGAATAGGTTTGCAAATTATCAAAGGTGCTATGCGACTCATCACTGGGGTTTTATTTTTTACCACAGATACGGAATTGCACGAAGTCTTAATT
The DNA here is from genome assembly GCF_964194025.1 of Convolutriloba macropyga. Taxonomy (NCBI): domain Eukaryota; kingdom Metazoa; phylum Xenacoelomorpha; order Acoela; family Convolutidae; genus Convolutriloba; species Convolutriloba macropyga. Next base: position 15,593,448 of record NC_134470.1, read on the forward strand.
TCTTGGGTTAAAAGGTATTTCTAGTAATTGTTAAGAAATCCTAGTTATATTACAATTATTATTGAGCAACTGGATTCAAGATTCGAACTTTAGAATTGAACATATTTTGCAAATACGTATTTTGCAAATCGTATTTTCATCGAGTTCCTCTGGTTCCTTGTTTTCCGATGATAAATCGTCAATATATCTTAATAACTGCTCGTCACTGTCCTCTGATGTGCCTTCTCTGTCAATAAAAATGTCTTCGGCGGTTGTTTTGTTGAGCTGTTTAGACCAACTGAGCCTTCGTTACCCCTTCCGAAACCTTGCCAATAAAACTTGTCCATCGGCGTTCCCATTATTTCCAAATGGATTTCGCGTTAAGTCGTAGTGCGAATAAACGCGAAATCCATTTGGAAATAGTGGGGACGCCGATGGACAGGTTTTATTCGCAAGGTTTCGGAAGGGGTAACGAAGGTTCATTTGGTGTAAACAGCTCAACAAAACAACCGCCGAAGACATTTTAATAGTCAGAAGGTGTCATCGCCAATCAAAATGAAAAGTCTCTTCAATGTGCTTCAAAATTGAACGCTCTATTGTTTTGCTTTGAGCTAAACAAATACTTTGAATCCACCTAATTTCCCTCGACAATTGTCTTTCTCGGCTCGTAAAGCAGAGGTATTTGGTCTGCTTTGATCTTCAAATAAAGTGTGTAAAACTTTCTGGTTTTGTGTATATCGGTCTGGAGAACGCTATTTTCACCAATGTACGTGAAATCTTCCCAAGCAAGTGCTAACAAAGGTCCAGGTCGCATGATGAGTCTGCCTTGGAGGACAAAGAAGTTGAGCTCCTGTTGTATGTCAACGTTGATGTCAAATTGTCCATCAGATGACTCAAGCCAAGCTTGTGTTGAGGTCGTACAAGATCAATGGACGGCACTCGGGGTCGTAATTCTTTAGCAGTGGTGCAATAATTTTTTATTGCTGCAGATGAGAAAACTTGCCTCACGCTTTTCATAGCCGCCAACATTGTCGAATTTTACCCCTTCTGAAACCTTGCCATTAAAACTTGTTCGTCGGCGTTCCCACTATTTCCGAATGGATTTAGCGTTAAATCGCACTAGGTTGGGGTCATCGTCAATAATTATGAAAAACGTCTCTTGGATGTGCTTAGAAATTGAACGCTTTATTGTTTTCCTTTGAGGTAAACAAATAATTTCAATCCACTTAATTTTTACTGACAAATGTCTTTCCCAGATTGTAAAGCGGGGGTTTTTGGTCTACTTTGATCTTCAAATAAAGCGTGTAAAATTTTCCGGTTTTGTGTATATCGGTCTGGAGAACGCTTTTTTCACCAATGTGCTTGACATCTACCCAAGTAAGTGCTTACAAAGGTCCAGGTCACACGTTGAGTCTGCCTTGGAGGACAAAGAAATTGAGCTCCTGTTGCTGCTTGTATTTCAACTTTGATGTCAAATTGTCCTTCAGATGACTCAGCCATGCTTGTGTCGAGGTCGTACAAGATCAATGGACGGCATTCGGGGTACTAGTTGTTTAGCAGTGGTGCGATAATTTTTTGTTGCTGCAGTTGAGAAAATTTGCCTCACGCTTTTGATAGCTGCCAACATTTTCCAGGTTTCGCTCTCCAACTTTGAGAAGCCGGCTGAGTACAGGAAACACTAATCGACAAAATTGTTGAAACTAGCTAGGTAGTTCAGCATAGCTTGCGACTTCAAGCCAGGGTCTACAGCTTCAAGGACGCTTGCAACAATTGGTGGGGTTATCTGAGACTCTTTTGTTTCGCCGTAAAAGAGGGCAGTCAATTGAATAAGGGATGCTCTTTCCTAACTGCAATAATCGTTACCAACAAACTTTGCTAATTGTTTTTGATGTTCGTAAACCTCTTAGGAATTTCAACATCGCTTGTCCTTTCAATCACTGAGGTATCTAACTTTGCTCTATGATCGTCTCGAAGTGGTTTAAAACAGGAAATTATATAACTCATCTGAAATACATTTTAATTTTTTGTCAAACATTGTCAGACCGTTGACTCAACTTCAAATTATTTACTGGAGTTACTTCGTTTTTTGAGGGTCTCACTGCATTGAATCACCGTACCATGGCTTCCTTGTTAGAAGGGTAAGGCGTCTCGAAAATCCTCTCAGAATTTGGACATGGCTTTTCTGGCGACTCGAACTCAGACACATCAGATTCTTTATCAGATACAACTTTTTCAGTTTCTTCGAATTCCTCTGGTTCCTTGTTATCGATGATAAATCGCCAATATAGCTTAATAACTGCTCGTCACTGTCCTCTGATGTGCCTTCTCTGTCAATAAAAATGTCTTCGGCGGTTGTTTTGTTGAGCTGTTTAGACCAACTGAGCCTTCGTTACCCCTTCCGAAACCTTGCCAATAAAACTTGTCCATCGGCGTTCCCACTACTTCCGAATAGGGTTCGCGTTAAATCGCACTAGGTTGGGTCATCGCAAATCAAAATTAAAAACGTCTCTTAGATTTGCTTAGAAATTGAACGCTCTTTTGTTTTGCTTTGAGCTAAACAAATAATTTGAATCAACTTTCACTGACAAATGTCTCTCATCTTGTGAAGCAGAGGTTTTTGGTCTGCTTTGATCTTCAATTAGACTGTATAAAACTTTCCAGGTTTCTGTCTATCGGTCTCGAGAAAGCTATTTTCCTCAATGTGCTCGAAATCTTACCAAGTAAGTGCTAACAAAGGTCCAGTTCGCACGTTAAGTCTGCCTTGGAGGACAAAGAAGTAGATCTCCTAGTGCTGCCTATATGTCAACGTTGATGTCAAATTGTCCTTTAGATGACTCAATCCAAGTTTGTGTCAAGGTCGTACAAGTTCAATGGACGGCACTCGGGGTAGTAATTCTTTGGCAGTGGCGCGATATTTTTTTATTGCTGCAGTTGAGAGAACTTGCCTCACGCTTTTGCTAGCCGCCATTATTGTCCAAATTTCCGTCTTTGAGGAGAAGCCGCATGAGTACAGGAAACACTAATCGACAAAATTGTTAAAACTAGCTAAGTAGTTCAGCATAGCCTGCGACTTCAAGCCAGGGTCTACAGCTTCAAGGACGCTTGCAACAATTGGTGGGGTTATCTGAGACTCTTTTGTTTCGCCGTAAAAGAGGGCAGTCAATTGAATAAGGGATGCTCTTTCCTAACTGCAATAATCGTTACCAACAAACTTTGCTAATTGTTTTTGATGTTCGTAAACCTCTTAGGAATTTCAACATCGCTTGTCCTTTCAATCACTGAGGTTTCTAACTTTGCTCTATGATCGTCTCGAAGTGGTTTAAAACAGGAAATTATATAACTCATCTGAAATACATTTTAATTTTTTGTCAAACATTGTCAGACCGTTGACTCAACTTCAAATTATTTACTGGATTTACTTCGTTTTTTGAGGGTCTCACTGCATTGAATCACCGTACCATGGCTTCCTTGTTAGAAGGGTAAGGCGTCTCGAAAATCCTCTCAGAATTTGGACATGGCTTTTCTGGCGACTCGAACTCAGACACATCAGATTCTTTATCAGATACAACTTTTTCAGTTTCTTCGAATTCCTCTGGTTCCTTGTTATCGATGATAAATCGCCAATATAGCTTAATAATAGCTCGTCATAGTCCTCTTATGTGCCTTCTCGGACTATAAAAATATCTTCGGTGGTTGTTTTTTATGAATTGTTTAGACCAAACGAGTTTGAACAAACGTTTTTGTTACCCCTTCCGAAACCTTGCCAATAAAACTTGTCCATCGGCGTTCCCACTACTTCCGAATAGGGTTCGCGTTAAATCGCACTAGGTTGGTCATCGCAAATCAAAATTAAAAACGTCTCTTAGATTTGCTTAGAAATTGAACGCTCTTTTGTTTTGCTTTGAGCTAAACAAATAATTTGAATCAACTTTCACTGACAAATGTCTCTCAGCTTGTGAAGCAGAGGTATTTGGTCTGCTTTGATCTTCAATTAAACTGTATAAAACTTTCTGGTTTTCTGTCTATCGGTCTCGAGAAAGTTATTTTCCTCAATGTACTTGACATCTTACCAAGTAAATGCTAACAAAGGTCCAGTTCGCACGTTAAGTCTTCCTTGGAGGACAAAGAAGTAGATCTCTTAGTGCTGCCTTTATGTCAACGTTGATGTCAAATTGTCCTTAGATGACTCAATGCAAGTTTGTGTCGAGGTCTTACAAGATCAATGGACGGCACTCGGGGTAGTAATTCTTTAGCAGTGGCGTGATATTTTTTTATTGCTGCAGTTGAGAAAACTTGCCTCACGCTTTTGCTAGCCGCCATTATTGTCAAAATTTCCGTCTCAATCTTTGAGAAGCTGCCTGAGTAAAGGAAACACTAATCCACAAAATTGTTGAAACTAGCTAGGTAGTTCAGCATAGCTTGCGACTTCAACTTCAAGCCAGGGGGTGCGGCTTCAGGGAAGCTTGCAACAATTGGTGGGGTTATCTGAGACTCTCTTGTTTCGCCGTACAGGAGGGCATTCAATTGAATAAGGGATGCTCTTTCCTCACTGCAATAATCGTTACCAACAAATTTGCTAATTGTTTTTGATGTTCGTAAACCTCTTAGGAATTTCAACATCGTTTGTCCTTTCAATCACTGAGAATTCTAACTTTGCTCTATGATCGTCTCGAAGTGGTTTAAAACAGGAAATTATATAACTCATCTGAAATACATTTTAATTTTTTGTCAAACATTGTCAGACCGTTGACTCAACTTCAAATTATTTACTGGAGTTAATTCGTTTTTTGGGGGTCTCACTGCATTGAATCACCATGCCATGGGTCCCTTGGTGGAAGGGAAAGGCGTCTCGGAAGCCCTCTCAGAATTTGGACATTGCTTTTCTGGCGACTCGAACTCAGACACATCAGAGTCTTTATCAGATACTACTTTTTCAGTTTCTTCAGGTTCCTCAGGTTCCTTGATTTCGGATAATAAATCGTCAATATATCTTAATAATAGCTCGTCACAGTCCTCTTCTCTGCCTGCTCGGACTAAAAAATTATCTTCGGTGGTTGTTTGTTATGAACTGTTTAGACCAAACGAGTTTGAACAAACGTTTTTGTTACCCCTTCCGAAACCTTGCCAATAAAACTTGTTCGTCGGCGTTCCCTCTATTTCCGAATGGCGTTCGCGTTAAATCGCACTAGGTTGTGTCATCGTCAATCAAAATGAAAAACGTCTCTTGGATTTGCTTACAAATTGAACGCTCTTCTTTTATTTTGCTTTGAGCTAAACAAATAATTTGAATCAACTTCATTTTCACTGACAAATGTCTCCTTAGCTTGTGAAGCAGTTGTATTTGGTCTGCTTTGATCTTCAAATGAAATGTGAAAAACTTACCGATTTTTTTCTATCGGTCACGAGAAAGCTATTTTCCTCAATGTAATTGACATCTTACCAAGTAAGTGCTAACAAAGGTCCAGTTTGCACGTTAAGTCTGCCTTGGAGGACAAAGAAGTAGATCTCCTAGTGCTGCCTTTATGTCCTCGTTGATGTCAAATTGTCCTTTAGATGACTCAATCCAAGTTTGTGTCGAGGTCGTACAAGATCAATGGACGGCACTCAGGGTAGTAATTCCTTAGCAGTGGCGCGATATTTTTTTGCTGCAGTTGAGAAAACTTGCCTCACGCTTTTGATAGCCGCCATTATTGTCCAAATTTTCCTCTCCATCTTAGGAGAAGCCGCCTGAGCACAGGAAACACTAATCGACAAAATTGTTGAAACTAGCTAGGTAGTTCAGCATAGCTTGCGACTTCAAGAAAGGGTCTGCGGCTTCAACGAAGCTTGCAACAATTGGTGGGGTTTTCTGAGACTCTTTTTGTTTTACCGTACAAGGGGGCAGTCAATTGAATAAGGGATGCTCTTTCCTCGTTACCAACTGCAATAATCGTTACCAACAAACTTTGCTAATTGTTTTTGATGTTCGTAAACCTCTTAGGAATTTCAACATCGCTTGTCCTTTCAATCACTGAGGTTTCTAACTTTGCTCTATGATCGTCTCGAAGTGGTTTAAAACAGGAAATTATATAACTCATCTGAAATACATTTTAATTTTTTGTCAAACATTGTCAGACCGTTGACTCTACTTCAAATTATTTACTGGAGTTACTTCGTTTTTTGAGGGTCTCACTGCATTGAATCACCGTACCATGGCTTCCTTGTTAGAAGGGTAAGGCGTCTCGAAAATCCTCTCAGAATTTGGACATGGCTTTTCTGGCGACTCGAACTCAGACACATCAGATTCTTTATCAGATACAACTTTTTCAGTTTCTTCGAATTCCTCTGGTTCCTTGTTATCGATGATAAATCGCCAATATAGCTTAATAATAGCTCGTCATTGTCCTCTTATGTGCCTTCTCGGACTATAAAAATATCTTTGGTGGGTGTTTTTTATGAATTGTTTAGACCAAACGAGTTTGAACAAACGTTTTTGTTACCCCTTCCGAAACCTTGCCAATAAAACTTGTCCATCGGCGTTCCCACTATTTCCGAATAGGGTTCGCGTTAAATCGCACTAGGTTGGGTCATCGCCAATCAAAATGAAAAACGTCTCTTAGATTTGCTTTTGAACGCTCTTTTGTTTTGCTTTGAGCTAAACAAATAATTTGAATCAACTTTCACTGACAAATGTCTCTCAGCTTGTGAAGCAGAGGTATTTGGTCTGCTTTGGTCTTCAATTAAACTGTATAAAACTTTCCGGTTTTCTGTCTATCGGTCTCGAGAAAGCTATTTTCCTCAATGTACTTGACATCTAACCAAGTAAGTACTAACAGAGGTCCAGGTCGCACGTTGAGTCTGCCTTGGAGGACAAAGAAGCTGAGCTCCTGTTGCTGCTTGTATGTCAACGTTGATGTCAAATTGTCCTTCAGATGAATCATGTCAAGCTTGTGTTGAGTTCGTACCAGATCAATTGACGGCACTCGGGCTTGTAATTCTTTGGCAGTGGTGCAATAATTTTTTTTGCTACAACTGAAAGACGTGCCTCACGCTTTTGATAGCCGCGAACGTTGTCGATTGTTCCCTCTCCATCTTTGAGGAGATGCCGTTTGAGTACAGGATAAAGCAATCGACAAAGTTGCTGAAACTAGCTAAAGTTCAGCATAGCTTGAGGCTTCAAGCCAGGTTCTGTGGCTTCAAGCAAGCTTACAATTGAAATTTTGTTTCGCCTTACAGGAGTGCCATCAATTGAATAAGGGATGCTCTTTCCTCACTGCAGTAGTCGTTACCAACAGACTTTAATTGTATTTGATGTTCCGTAAACCTCCGAGCAAAGATTGCTTGTCCTTTCAGTCACTGAGGATTCTTACTTTGCTCTATGATCGTCTCGAAGTGAGTTAAAACAGGCAAATTATATAACTCATTGAAATATATTGTAATTTATTGTCAAACATTGTCAGACCATTGACTCAACTTCAAATTATTTACTGGAGTTACTTCGTTTTTTGAGCGTCTCGCTGCATTGAATCAACGTACCATGGGTTCCTTGGTAGAAGGCAAAGGCGTCTCGATAGCCCTCTCAGAATTTGGAGATTGCTTTTCTGGCGACTCGAACTCAGACACATCAGAGTATTTATCAGATACTACTTTTTCAGTTTCTTCTAATTCCTCGGTTTCCTTGTTTTCCGATGATAAATCGTCAACATGTTTTAATAACAGCTCATCACGGTCCTCTGATGTGCCTTCTGACTCTTAAAAATCTCGTTTGCAAGATGTCACTGATTTTTCGGGGATATCGTTTTTTCGGGATATCGGATTTGAAATCGTATTTGCGGACTTTCCCAAAACTGTAATAGAAAGAACAATTTGACATTGGACAGAAAAACAGCAAATATTTTGTACACAATGTGAGTTTTCCAGGTGGTCTCCGAATTATTGGTGGTAAATCGTGGTAACGTGCTTTCCAGGCTAACTGACCATCCTCGACAAGAAAATCACCCCTCATGCGAAGTTCTCGAAAAGTTAGCAAGTGAAAAATTTAGTGCTTTGCATTTAGAGTTGGCGTCGAACTGTTGTTAAAAATTGTCTTGATTGCGATGTAGAATTTTTTTACTGCTATACCAATGGACCATAAAATTTGTATCTGAGGAGGTGCTGGGTCACATATGCCATTAAACGGGCTGGTAGACAGTGAGGAGAAATTGTTAAGTTATTTTTGAAAAGTGAGTTCACCGTTTTTCTATCCTTTTTTCTCTAAATTACGCACTGCTAATTTATTTTTGCTTTTAGATGTCCTGATTTTGATATATCTCGATATGAATCTTCTACTTTGGATATTGTGGATCCCTATTATAACTGTGTATGCGCCTGTCTCGCCTTTATTACCAGAAACCGGGCACAATCTGGCAAATTAGATGTTATGTTTGCTTAGTTACGTACAGGAGAAAATAAGCATCCATTCGACACTGCCGGCAAAGTTCCACTTACACGAGCTACCGATGATGAGTTACCGAATTTGTAAACCTTACAGGTCTTAGGTTATTGGCCCGCCAATTTCGAGCTAACATCTACGTACACTAGGATCTGGGCCTCTTATTTGGGACTCAAAAAGACTCAGATGTTTAAATGCTGGGGCTTGTTTTTGAAGTTTGATGTTTTGGTGGAAGTACATTACTGTCTAATTGTTCACAAATTTGAGCTTCAAAAAACAGAGGTAATTAATTGACTTATTTTTCAATCCATATAGATAGTACTTAAGAATAAGTTAGTTTTGTCCCCGCCATGTTCTCCTTGCTCTGTCGCATTGCGGCCAGAGCCTTTGTCATCTTTGGGTTCTCCGACTGAATTTTCTCCAAATCAATTTTGCCTTTAGGGGCCATTTTGGCGACCGCTTTGCCTTCACTCTTTTTTGATTGTCGCATTTTTCCTCTTGCTGCTTCTTGCTTTTCAGCTCAGTTTTAATAGGTCACTGAACCGAAGATGTTCACGACTTAAGAAGGAAAAAGCGGAAAACGAGGGTGTGCAGAATAGAAACAGCAATAAATTATACAGATTCTTAATCGAAATTTAACACATCAGCCCTAAATGAAATAAATAAGTTTCTTTTTCGGTCGGTCTTTTTAGCTTCTTTCAACTACAGATGTATGAAGCTATTGCGGCTATTTTCTGGCAATTTACCAGCTATGTTGTGATGTCCCTTAAAATTTCGTTCATTATAAACCTTTTTGAACATGTTATTTTTATATAGAACTTTCTTAATGTAAACAAACAAGCCTCACCTCAATTGTTTGCTAATATTACTCTTAACTTTTGGAACTAATAATTGTACCACACGGAGCTATTGTTATTCTACAAATCAGTAACAGATTATTAATTGAGTTAATCGTTTTTGAACTTACTCGTTTGAAAATAAGTTGTCAGCCCATCATCCGTTGAATCGACCGCTCAAAGCTAAAATCTAAAGAGAACAATTACAGTGCATGCACATACAAAATCAATCGAGTTAAAATATTGTTAAAATATCATGCAATAAAATTCAATAAACGTGCGAAAAAACCTTTTGAAATCACCGCACACCACATGGTGACAGAAAGGACGACAACAACAGCAACAACAGCTCCTGGATCAACTTCTGGACAGCAGCTCCTGAAAAAGAAGATCACGGCAACATCTGGAATTCTAATCAGCGCCTAGAGGAACTAACCTACTACCTAACCAACAAGCAAGAAAACGAAAGGCACAGCATTCGCAGTTCAGTTTCGAGAAGCAGTTCTCCAAGGGTTCGTTAAAAGCACATTGTTTCTGCTGTAAATTTTAAATGTTTCAAATTTGATGAAACGCTCAATTACTTTAGATTGCTATCAATTATTTGAAATCATTTAAAAGTGTAGTCATTTATGACTGGGGCGAGATAACTGATAGATTGATTTGAGATCTTAAATTATCCTATAACATCATTATCTCATAAAATCATCAAATTGATCTAGAAAAGAACAGAAAATCGAGTGCAGCTTCGAGAAAAGTCTTTGAGTCTTAAGTTCCAATAGTAACTTCAAAAAAACACTTTATTCAGTTTCAGATAAAGTAACCTAGAGACGAAGAAGTCAGAGCTTGAAATTAAAGTAGAATTTAGATATGGCGCATCCTAATATAACACTTAAACCATTCGGAGGCAGTGAAAAAGAAAATTTTAAAGAATTTGAGAGATTAAGAGGAGTCATAGCTGTGACAGGAATTCCGAATGCTCAGCAAGCAAACTTTCTAGCTGTCCACATTAATAATGATGCGCTTAGATTTTTTGATACCTCATTAGATGATGCAACTAGAGCAGACTTTGAACTTAGTCTTACAGCGCTGAGAAATCATTTTTGTAATCCTAATCTAGATCCAAAAAAAGATTCGCCAGGAAATTTCTTAGTAGTATTAAGGGGAATGGCAATATAAGCATATCCAGACCCAGTAGCAGCTCCAGTACCTCCAGCAGACCCAGCACTGCCGGCTGCAGATGAAGCCGCAAGGATAGCAGCTGCAAATGCAGCGAATGCCCAAAATTTACTATTTGCACAGACTGAAAGAGCAAATTACATTAAGCGTTACTTCACAAAAAGTATGCCAGGATGGTTGAGAGCGAAATTGCTTGAACAACCTGAAAACAGTACAGTCGACGACTTGTGTCTGGTAGCGCGTAAACAGTTAACAATACAGAACCTTTGCAAAACAGATGACTACGCTGAAGGTGCGTTCAGTGAAATGAGTCAAACAGTAACTGAAAATTTGGTAGATGCTCTTACAAAGTTAACGCAGACACAACTCACAATGGAGAATAAAATTAACGAGCTGTCCAAACAATTTGTTGAACGAACGCAACAGAACAGCCAGCAGTCAACTTCAACCCAAAATAATAACTATCGAGGAAATAGTAGAGGTCGAGGTTGGCGTGGAAGAGGTAACTTTCGCGGTAATAACAGTTATCGAGGTAGAAACAATTACCGAGGCTATAGCAGAGGTCGTGAGAACCCAAATTTTGCATACCAAAATTTCCCACAGAATACGCAAAGCGTTCCAGAAGCAGTTGTCCAGCAACCTCAAACACAAGACCAAGTAACAGTCCAAGTGTCATCACCTGTACCTCAAGATCATATTGAGACTACTCAGTATGCAAACGTCTTCTGTTATAAGTGCGGTTACCCAAATCATTTGGCTAACCAATACGCATTAGGTAATAGAGGAAGAGGTAGAGGTGGAAGTTTTCCATTTCAGAGAGCCCCAAAAAACTAAATAAGCCACAAGTTCCACAAAAGTCCAATCTGCATGAAGCTCAATATAAAAATCAAAAATCACTGCATGTAAATTACTTTGAAACAGATAGCGATCAGACTTCTGAACAATCGGAAGAATCTGAAACTAGCACAGATTCAGAAAATGAATTCTGTGCAGGATTACCCTTAGAAGGTGACCTTTTGTCCTATGTTCATCTAAATTTTGATAAAAAAGTAAAAAGAAAAGCATTAGTTGATACAGGTGCTTGTGCTAACGCAATTCCACAGATACTCTTGGATGAGTTACAAAAATTGAACGCCAAAATTGAGTTTAGAGAGCCAGCGTTTAGAAATGTTAAATTAGCATCAGGAAAACCAGTACCAGTTACACAATCTAGAATAAAATTTTATATCGCAAATCATGAGTTCACAGACGATTTTATGGTTCTGCCAACCATGAATTCAGTCATAATTGGCAATCCAATCTTCAAGAAAAATTTTATTTGGATTTGCCCGTCTAACAATTTGCTTAAACTACCAGACATGACTGTTCAGTTAAATGAAATTCGACCAAAAAATCAAAAACCAATGATGCTGAAAAAACTGAAGGATGTTCCACTTTTTCTGAGCAAAATAATTCCTCCATATTCACATCAAATATTAGAATGTTCACTCAGTGAAAACTCCGAAAGTTTTAAGGAATGTAGTGGAGTAGTACTTCCTAACCAAGAGTTTGAGAATTCAGCAGAAGTAGCCATGACTTCATCCTTGAGCACGATTGATGAAAAGGGTAAAGTTTTGGTTTCAGCAGTGAATATAACAGATCATTACATTCATGTCAAAGCAAATACTCATGTAGCTTATTTTGAAATTTTGAGCGAGGTCCAAGCGAGTCGCCTTATCAACATCGATCCGCAATTAATCGCCTTAGCAAAAATGCGAGACCCAAACGATCTCGAAAATGGCATTAATCAGTTTGTACAAATGGATTGTAAAAAGGATGGTCAAAAACCATTTCCTGAATATGAAAAGTTTTGGTTTCCGACCCCGGAAACTTGTCAATATCCTGAGTCATTGCCACCACTTCAACGTGACATCTACGAGCAGATCAAACAGTTCAAAAATCTTGAGAAATTTGACCCCAAAATTGATAAATGTCATCGGCAAACATTCCTACAAAAGTTCAAATGGGACAATTCAATATTGACAGATAGTCAAAGGTCAGAAGTTGAGGAACTCTTGGTGGAATTTTCCAAAATATTTGCCAAACAGATTTGATGTGGGTTATAATACCGAATTAAAGATTAAACTAACACCTGAACACGATCTTCCTGTTTATGTTCAAAGTCCAATAACACCAATACATTTGCGAGATGAGTTGATTGTTGAATTAGCCTTAATGCACTATTACAATTTGATCACTACACTTCCACATTCCAAATATAGCAGCCCCGTGTTTGCACAGCGCAAATCATCCGGACTTTTGAGAATAATGATTGATCTAAGGCGTATCAATCATCTGCTAAGGATTGACTATATAAATAGTAACTTTCCAATCTCAAACATGAGTGATGCCTCAAATCATTTTGCCGGAAAGAAATTTCTAAACAAACGCAAGCGTACCATTGTGTACAAATGGCTGATGATCTTTCGATCCAGTTGTTGGCATTTAATTTTGCATCACGCACCTATGCTTAAAAATGCCTAGCGCAAGGATTGAGTAAGTCCGTGACAGGATTTAGTTCCTTTATAAGGCACTATTTAGACCAATGCTTAGCTGCTAATATTTGCACACAGTATATGGACGATATTGGAAGTGGCGTAGAAACCTTTGAAGAGTTAATTCCAAATCTGCGACAGATTTTTGAATGTGTTAGAAAATCAGGACTTAAACTCTCACCTGGCAAATGTGAATTTGGTGTCCAAAAAATAACGTTCTTGGGAAAAGTCATTACTCCAGCAGGCATTCAGCCAGAGCGCGAAAGAATCAAAAAATTCTTGAACAAACTGACGATGCCAAGAACCGTTAAACAAGTGAAGCGACTTGTTGGATTTTTACAGTTTTGGAGAGACTTTATTCCCAACTTGAGCGAAAAACTCTTACCTTTTTATATGCTTTTGAGAAAAAATGTTGAACATTATATCACAGAAGAACAAGAAAAAGCATAAGAAATTTCGAAGGAGGACCTGCAAAAAGCAACTGACTTAACTCTTAGATTAGCAAAACCAGGACTTCAGTATATTTTACTTTGTGACGCTAGTTACTACGGCGCAGGCTTTGTTCTGATGATAGAAGATTATGTCAAAGATCAGAAAAACAAAGAAAGGAAAACTTATGCACCAGTAGCATTCGGCACAAAGCTTTTCAACGAGGCCCAACTGAAGTATTCAATTTATAACAAAGAATTTCTCGGACTATACTTCGCTCTAGAACACTTTTCACACTTTATTTGGGGTACAGAAAAATCTGTGATTGTCTTAACCGACAATAAGAGTCTAACATCATTTTTTCAGTCAAAAGCAATACCACCTTCGCTGTGGAATTTCTTAGACCGTCTACTTTTATTTAATCTCGTAATTGCACACATTCCAGGCAAAGCAAACTATGCTGCAGTTTTTTTGTCACGTGTTCAGACGGATCCTGATCAAGTAATTGAACTGAAAATATCAGACCGCATCCCAGTTCAAGAAATTGAGGTCGAAACTTTAGCAAAAACGCCTGATGTTGCATTAAGTTCATTGGAAAATTTTGACAGTCTTTTCAGTTCCAAGGTTCAGAACCAAATAAACGAGAGTATAATAGATCAACTTAAACAAACAGGTGTAACGGAAAACATTTTAGCTCAAATAAGAGAACAAATCAAGTGAGAGAAGAGAAAAATCAAGTGATGATGACATCTCAGGCTATGTCAGGTTAATCTACAACACAAGTGAAACAAATGCTATACTCATGCACGATTACAGAGATTACCTGAGCGATCTTTCAGAAAAACTTGAGCCACTAAATTTAGCAGCTGAACAAGCTAAAGATGAGGTCATTAAACGCGTACTCATGTGGAAACGCGAAGACAAAATTGAAGACCTAACCTATGCATCATCTCAATTAAAAAAATATAGTAAACAATTTTACCGGTTAGATGTTGTAGATGAAACATTGTTTAGACAATTTTTTGATCATAATGGAAAAGTCGATCGTTTACAGTACTGCTTACCAAGGCATTTGTGGAAGGAAGTTCTGTATCGCTTACATAATTCAAGAGTAGCAGGCCATGTTGGCATTGTGAGAACAGTAAAAGAATTTAGGCAGAGATTCTACTTTCCAGGCTTCACAGAATACCTAATTCAGATGATTAAAAATTGTCTTACATGTATTCAACAAAAAGCGATAGCAAACAAGGCCCTGAGAGCATTTTTACAGCCAGTTTCCTCTTTGCAATCATTTCCAGGCGATATGATGCAAATAGATTTTGTAGGACCATTCCAATCATCTACATATAAGTATGTTCTCACAGGAATTGATGTGTTTTCTAAGTACTTGTTTGCAGTTCCCTTGACATGCGTCAATGCACAAAAGCTTGCACAAGCGCTGACATCAAAATTTTTTGAGCATTCATACATTCCACATACACTCGTCACTGACTTAGGAACCAACTTGGTTGCCGAACTTATGCATGAACTCGCTAAGCTGCTAGAGATTAGGATCAGGCATGCAACACTAAAACACGCACAAAGTGTAGGAGTAGTAGAGAGAGCACATAGCGCTTTGAAAAGAATTTAAACTGAACACGAACGAACAGTAGTCCAATTGGCACTTATGTGTGCCTCTCGCTACTTACATTCACAACACGTCATACTACTCGTCAATTGAATGTTCTCCAACGGCAATATTTCATGGAAAAGAGCCACTCAAACCACTTGACGTAAGGTTCAACAAGTCTATTAGAAAACTTGACCCGACGTCTGACTTTGTGATAGAGATGCAAGATGCAATGCAACAGAAGTTTGCTGAAACAAAGTCAAAGCTAATTCATGCTTACCATCAGTATCGAAACTATTACGACACAAAAGCTGAGGCAAAACCGTTAGAATTACATTCATTTTGTCTCCTTCTCAACCCAAAATTGATGAATCAAAGTGATTTTGGAAGTAAGTCTATGCACGTTTGGTTACCACTTTACAGAGTAGAGAACGTTTTAACAAATTCAAACTACATTATTCGAAAAGTAGGAACCAATTTCACTCAGTGCATACACAGAATTAGACTGAGGTCGTACGAACCTCCAGAGGATTTGCCAAACGTTGACCCAGAACGATTTTTTCCAGATCCTGTTTTAGAAAAGTATAGGCAAGAACCTGAATTATTTGATGAAGAGCTCCCAAAACTCCTGGAGCACACGTTTATGACGGATGTACTAGAACAGCAAGAGCAAGAAGAACAGCAAAATTTATCAGTTACAACGTCATTCAGCTACGATATACCTCCTGCTCCAGCTGTACCAGTAGCACCACCAGCAATAGTGCCAATTCAGGAACCGGTACCTCTTGTACTCAATCCAGAACCTCCAGACCCAGTTCAGGAACAATTTTTTCCCGAGCCAATCGACCTACATGACCAACCAGAAAACCCAGACGTTGATGTTCACGGTTTTGGAAATAACAATGAAGAAATGATAGTCTTCAACGATGCAGAAGCAGACAATCAGGTGCCTAATCCACCAGTTAATCAAGAGGATGATAACCCGTTCGCTGATTTCCCTGAACCATTTCAAGAGCCAATGACTCCAAGGAGAGGGACTAGAGAAAACCCTCGAGTAAATCAACCAATGCCCGAAATTCAAAGAAATCAACAAAGAGGTAGTGATTCGGAAACTCCAGAAACTCCGTTACCCCCTTCTAGACTACAAAAACGTGTAAGATTTCCTCCAGAGGCCGATACGCAACCACAATCAGTAGTTAGACCGAAAAGAAAGGGCTATACTTCGATTGAAGTACCAATGGTTGATGGCAGATTCGTGCTTCCTCACGCAACTTTTACTCGACAAGAAAAACACGACGCAATCACAACATCAAGTAGAGATTCAACTCGCCG
Organism: Convolutriloba macropyga; assembly: GCF_964194025.1. Classification (NCBI taxonomy): domain Eukaryota; kingdom Metazoa; phylum Xenacoelomorpha; order Acoela; family Convolutidae; genus Convolutriloba; species Convolutriloba macropyga. The sequence goes on from NC_134470.1 coordinate 15,609,753, forward strand.
ATTAGCATATCAGCAAGGACCATCAAGAGCAACAAAACATGATATTAAGCGAAGTTAAGAAAAAAAGAAAGCGAGTGAGTCGCCAACTACGAGCACTTCAGTCCAAGAAAGAGACTAGATTTACAAAATCACCAAAGGAACCATCTCCTTTGTTACAATTAGTACCAGGCTCAAAGCGCAGAGCAAGACTAAACAAAGAAAAAGCAGAAAAAAACAAATCAGGTGACATGAAATCAATGTTTGAACCTAATTTCAATTTGCTCTATACTACAAGTGACATTGAAAAGTCAAAAAATTCAATAGTACAAGCAGTTTCATTGGATCCACCTCTTGCAAATCTTGAAAAATTGAACATCGTAGTACCAACGAGCACTGTACTAGTAGAAACCTTGACCGAAGGCTCGCTTATTTCAGTTCACGACAAAAAAGAGCAGAGATTTGTTTACAAATTGGTTTCAAAAAAATCTAAGCTCGACAGACCGTCATATTCATGTCTCAAGACTTGCTTAAGAGAGCTCAAAAAACAAGTTTTAGACCAAAATATTGAGTCACTAGCTTTCCCCCAACTAGAATGTTCATCAGAGGGATTAGAATGGCCGCAAGTCTGTAAGCTTATTGTTGAGACATTCAAAAACTCTAAAATAAACATCTATTTACATGTCCAAAAACATTGAATAACACAACTAAACTCTAGTTACCTGCGAGGAGTTAGTTGAACCATCCTACTGTCTTTCCCTACCGGTGTATTATTCATTGTAGCGTCAGTGTCCCTAGTTTGACAACGAAAACAAAAACAAGAGTACTTTATGTGCAATTCAAGTTTGCAAGCAAGAAAAAACCTTTGAAAAAATAATAACAGAAAAGGTTTTTCAGTCCTCCCTGATGCATTTTACTCTTGTTGCTTCTGACAAACTAATAAATAGCCTAAATTATGTTTCTACTCAAACTTAGAAGAAGAAATAGTTAATTTTTTGCAAATTTCTCAAAAATCACGATTTTTGACCAAATTTTTCTGTGAAAAAATGATTTTTAGATCCTAAAAGGGGGGTTGACACGCTCACAGTAACAATACCAATCGATTTAGACCACTCTTGTTCAGTGGTTTTGACCATTTTTTCGAAGTGCTGGCGTACGGTGGAAACCCGTTTTCTGCAAAAAATTTAGGCAAAAATCTTTCACAAGTTCTTTCTAACACTCTTTTGTGGCCTTGCAGACTCATCATTGATTAGCAAAAACGTTTATAGCAACAATACATTATCAATTTAATTCACAATACATAGATAAAGACGAAAAAATGAGATTCAATCCTGAGATGACCTGAATATGCAGTTTGTGAGATATTTCATGAGTTTTAAATGAGTTCTAGTCCTTACTGAGTCTTAGTTTCTTTTCGCAACGCGGACCAATTTCCCCGTTAACGAAAGAAGCGTCGAATTCCGCTTCATTGCTGACAAAAAATTGTTTTTAACTCTTGAAATCGTACAAAAAAATAATGAAAACTTTTTGTACCTAAGAAACGGTATTTCAGTAAGGGGATTACAATGATACCCCGAATTTCCATTCACAGTCTGGTGTTCCATGTAAAGAAGCAGGGCTGAACCTCGGTTCTGCGAATTTTCAGAGCAGTAATACCGAACCCAGCAACACTCTGACTCATTTTCATAACGGAAATAAACGCAAATGTCAATTTGCAGCTGATAAGCTAGTCCCAGATACTAAAAGAACAGAGGCATTGCGTGAATAGGAGCATTGAAAATCACTAGACGAGAAAAAGTAGTAGATTTTTTACCCAGTAATCTCCGACAGCGTCAGAAGAATATCTGTTCTTGACAATTTCGAAGATAGACGGCTTATAGCTCAGTTGCTCCTTACAAAGCGAAAAGAAAGCAGGTTCCAACATTTTGTTGCCGCAAGCAACACGCAGACGCTGACAGGTGGAATTTTTTCTTTTTCCGACTAGAAAACAACCGTCAAAAATAAGATCGGAATTCAGGACAGATAATCTAAATATCGAATGAAATTTCAATTGATCAATTAACCTGATTTTTTGTCTGTAAGCAGGTAATAAACACTAGAGAACAAGCATTGTCCGTATTGTTTAGAAACTGATTTGGGAGTGCCAGGAGTCCCGAGTAAGCATAAATCAGTTACACTTTCGCTCAAAGGTTCTTTCGGACAACTGATTTTGAGCATTTCGCAAAGATGTTTCTGCACGACGAACTTAAGGCTCTGAAGAAAAAATCGATCGTTCACATGCTTCGTAGGCAAAAACGTTTATAGCAACAATACATTATCAATTTAATTCACAATACATAGATAAAGACGAAAAAATGAGATTCAATCCTGAGATGACCTGAATATGCAGTTTGTGAGATATTTCATGAGTTTTAAATGAGTTCTAGTCCTTACTGAGTCTTAGTTTCTTTTCGCAACGCGGACCAATTTCCCCGTTAACGAAAGAAGCGTCGAATTCCGCTTCATTGCTGACAAAAAATTGTTTTTAACTCTTGAAATCGTACAAAAAAATAATGAAAACTTTTTGTACCTAAGAAACGGTATTTCAGTAAGGGGATTACAATGATACCCCGAATTTCCATTCACAGTCTGGTGTTCCATGTAAAGAAGCAGGGCTGAACCTCGGTTCTGCGAATTTTCAGAGCAGTAATACCGAACCCAGCAACACTCTGACTCATTTTCATAACGGAAATAAACGCAAATGTCAATTTGCAGCTGATAAGCTAGTCCCAGATACTAAAAGAACAGAGGCATTGCGTGAATAGGAGCATTGAAAATCACTAGACGAGAAAAAGTAGTAGATTTTTTACCCAGTAATCTCCGACAGCGTCAGAAGAATATCTGTTCTTGACAATTTCGAAGATAGACGGCTTATAGCTCAGTTGCTCCTTACAAAGCGAAAAGAAAGCAGGTTCCAACATTTTGTTGCCGCAAGCAACACGCAGACGCTGACAGGTGGAATTTTTTCTTTTTCCGACTAGAAAACAACCGTCAAAAATAAGATCGGAATTCAGGACAGATAATCTAAATATCGAATGAAATTTCAATTGATCAATTAACCTGATTTTTTGTCTGTAAGCAGGTAATAAACACTAGAGAACAAGCATTGTCCGTATTGTTTAGAAACTGATTTGGGAGTGCCAGGAGTCCCGAGTAAGCATAAATCAGTTACACTTTCGCTCAAAGGTTCTTTCGGACAACTGATTTTGAGCATTTCGCAAAGATGTTTCTGCACGACGAACTTAAGGCTCTGAAGAAAAAATCGATCGTTCACATGCTTCGTAGGCAAAAACGTTTATAGCAACAATACATTATCAATTTAATTCACAATACATAGATAAAGACGAAAAAATGAGATTCAATCCTGAGATGACCTGAATATGCAGTTTGTGAGATATTTCATGAGTTTTAAATGAGTTCTAGTCCTTACTGAGTCTTAGTTTCTTTTCGCAACGCGGACCAATTTCCCCGTTAACGAAAGAAGCGTCGAATTCCGCTTCATTGCTGACAAAAAAATTGTTTTTAACTCTTGAAATCGTACAAAAAAATAATGAAAATTTTTTGTACCTAAGAAACGGTATTTCAGTAAGGGGATTACAATGATACCCCGAAATTACATTCACAGTTTGGTGTTCCATGTAAAGAAGCAGGGCTGAACCTCGGTTCTGCGAATTTTCAGAGCAGTAATACCGAACCCAGCAACACTGACTCATTTTCATAACGGAAATAAACGCAAATGTCAATATGCAGCTGATAAGCTAGTCCCAGATACTAAAAGAACAGAGGCATTGCGTGAATAGGGGCATTGAAAATCACTAGACGAGAAAAAGTAGTATAGATTTTTTACCCAGTAATCTCCGACAGCGTCAGAAGAATATCTGTTCTTGACAATTTCGAAGATAGACGGCACATAGCTCAGTTGCTCCTTACAAAGCGAAAAGAAAGCAGGTTCCAACATTTTGTTGCCGCAAGCAACACGCAGACGCTGACAGGTGGAATTTTTTCTTTTCCGACTAGAAAACAACCGTCAAAAATAAGATCGGAATTCAGGACAGATAATCTAAATATCGAATGAAATTTCAATTGATCAATTAACCTGATTTTTTGTCTGTAAGCAGGTAATAAACACTAGAGAACAAGCATTGTCCGTATTGTTTAGAAACTGATTTGGGAGTGCCAGGAGTCCCGAGTAAGCATAAATCAGTTACACTTTCGCTCAAAGGTTCTTTCGGACAACTGATTTTAAGCATTTCGCAAAGATGTTTCTGCACGACGAACTTAAGGCTCTGAACAAAAAATCGATCGTTCACATGCTTCGTTGCAAAACAATGAGGACAAGAGCGAAGAAACCTGTCAAAAAAATTGTAATTAGTTTAGCTTCATTAGAGTTGCAAATTTTCAACGATCATATATAAAAGTACTTACTCCTCTACAACACGATTATTTCCACCCAAGAATTTTGGCATTCCAAAACCAGCTTTTGTTAACGCAGTTACAAGAGCACTAGCTTTCCGAATATATTTGCCGCTTTTGCTATAGTGCGCTTTAGACATGAACTCATCCACATCTTTGAGTGATGGAACTATTCCTTTTGAGCAATGAGTTAGAGACTCATTCTTCAGAGCAAACTTTTGAAAGCGTTTTCTGTAGAGCTCTCTTTCCTGACAATCTTTAAACTCTGAATACCGAGGAAAATCGTCGTTTTCAATAAAATACACGATAGCTGAGAATAGAACTCTTTCCATATTAAGCTGAAAAACAGACCGCAAATTAATTAAAGCAAACATTAATTTAAGGAACACAGACAACTTATTCCTATTTGACGCAGCAGGCAACACGCCCGCTGAATTCAGCATTTATCCTTATTAGACGCAGCGCAGCAGGCAATACGCCCGCTGAATTCCGCGTTTATCCTTATTTGATGCAAAAGATACCACGTCCGCCACCACATTTCTTGGTTAGAATCTAGTTAAGGCACAGAATTAATTAACTAGATTCGTGTAAGAAGGATTAATTTAACACATCAACTTTCAATTAACAAATTTTCCCATTTAAATAAAGTCAAATCCAAATTACTTTCTCAATTACAACAAGTTAAAGTAAACCGCTTAACAGTAAGAGAGAGAGCACTAGCCCAGCTAAAACCTTAAGTACAAAAATTTGGTCAATTATTCAATGTCTAAACTGTTAAGTCAACTACAAGTCAATTAGCACAGTGCTTCAAACATCTACTAATTCGAAATCTTGAGGTACTGGTACATCTATTTCGCTTTCCAAATAGTGCCTGAATTTATAAAGGGTGTACCAAAAGCAGCACACTGTCCACTGGCAGCAACAAATTGCCGTCATGGCAAAAACAATTGCAACCCAGTTAACTCCATTGTTATCTGGTGTTGGGCAAACAGAGGGAGATAATGAACTCCAAATCTGAATTCCGTCAAGCAGAACGTAGCTGCCATTTGCACATGTGCTCCCGCCATTTAACATCAATACAGGTCATGACAGCAGATACAAGGGTGATAGCAAGAACAAATTTGAACATTTTTCAACTGAAATCAATTTTAAAGTCAATTCTCATTTCACAATCGGTTCACCTCATTCAGTTAAACAACTATGAACTCAATCACTCTACTCACAAAAAGACGGGAAGTTGAATTTTATCTGAAATAGGAAAGATTGAAATTAATTGTGCAAACTACAAAGTTAAGTGTTTAGATGAGGCTTGTTGTCTTATTCATCCTACTCACAACCATCCACCTATCATTCTCGGAAGACTACCATCAGAAATTTGATGATGTTCTTCGCAAGGGAATCATGTTCAATGAAGAATCTAGAATTCTACTTGCCGAAAAGTTTATCCCAGTACAGTTTCTAGTTCCTTTTCCGAAGTACAACTTTAGTTTGAAAACAGAGCTCACTGAATTACTTAAGAACCTCGACAAGTTTTAAGACCAACTCCTCCAGTTACAATGTTGATTGGATCCTGAACAAGATACAGAAGGAAGTGCTAAAATCAAAATCAGACATTGACATGCTAAGAAATGAAACTGCTACGTTTCTACAAAACGATTAAGAAGTAATGCAGTCAAGACAAAGAAGAGGTGCACATGTGGGAGCTCTAGCTATGGCAGGGATTGGACTGTTTGGATCAGGTTTAATGATGGGAGGACCAGCAGGTTGTGGGTTAACAGGAATATTCGGATCATGTCAAGACCAAGCAAAAACAAATGCTGCAAATATTGAGCATTTAAGCACAATTACAACCACTATTGTTGACTATGTAGCCAAAATGCAAACAACTAATGACGAAAAATTTTTTGTTGTCAGTAATGAACTCGCAGAAATTGAAGAAGCCCAGCAGCAAATGACAGAAACGCAAAATAACAATTGGAAAATCATTGAAGAACAATTTCAAGCAATTAACACCAATTTCCACGTGCTTCGAGATTGTACCCAAATGCTTTTTTCCAACCAGCAACTTAATTTCAATTTTGACACCACCGCTTCATTACTCTCGCCTCTATATTCTGAAAAGCTACAGGTCCGCAGTTTACACCTATAGAATGAACATCCTAAACGCTATTCCGACATGGTTGCAGCAACATCTTCCAATGTCCCTTGTACCAAAATCGTCACTCTTAGCTATTTTGAAATCTGTAGCAAGCGAGTTGGTAACAACTGGTAGCAGATTTTCGTTGGCTGTTCCTCCAATTTCGGACTTGCTCTCATATTATGATGCTAAACTTCTGAGAGATGTTCTAACGGTACGAGAAGGGTTAATTTTAACCCTCGCTATACCTCTAGCTTCTCGTCAGACTGTTTTTTCGACGTATAGTGCCAAAGTAGTCCCAATGCCCCAGACGGAACCCCGCATGGCTGTAAGATGGGTTGTTGAAAACCCATATCTAGCAATTTCGGAGGACCAGATGGAATCAATGACTCTATCCCAGCATCAATTCGACAGTTGTCTTGGCTCATCTAGGTATAGAATTTGTCAAGAGCCGCTCGCGTCTCAACCGAATAATCCTTCATGCCTTGCAACTTTGTTCTTAAGCTCGTCTCTGAAGGCTGCAGAGACTTGTGATACGGAAGTGTTCTATCTTCCAACTCAAGTTCAAGCAGAAAACCTTGGGTATGGTATCTGGCTGATAACATCAGCTTCAGATGCATACGAGATGAGAGAGTATAGTCTAGAATCAAAGCACAAGTCCTGGAATCGTTTAATTGCAGGATGTAAGATCTGCATAATAACGGTGGAATGTGACTTGCAAGTTTTCATCGGCGACAATATAAAGATACGATCGGACTTGGAAGCGTGCGACAAGGTTCCTGCAAAAATTATTGATGTTCAGTTACCGGACCCACTAGAGCACTTGAAGCAGGCAGTACCTGATGTGGAAGACCTTCCTTATTTCGAGTCTTGAGTAGTAGCCGGAGTCGATCTCTTCAGAAAATTGAGAGCTGAGCTAATAAGAAGTCCCAAAGTAAAAACAAGTCAAGATCTGATTGAAATTGCGAAACCATTTACTGTTGATATGAGCTTACTAAAACCAACTCTGAAAAGTCAACTGAATGAATATGTTCCGATCAAGTTATCATTTTCACTGACAACCATTTCTTCTTTCTGAATTTATTGTTACACATCTTTTTCATATGGGCATATCACAAGTTCACTTTTATTCGTAAACATATGCCAAAATTTCTGAGAAAGAATGAATACAGTCCCATACAAGTCAAACCAATAATAGTGATTGATAGTGACGCTAATGACAATGTCTTTGATGCCATTTCTCAAAATTTCTGTGCTACCCCCCAATTTTATCAATTTGATGGAGAGAAATTGACTCTATTAGAACCTGAAAAAACTAAGGACAACCTGAGGAAAACACCTTCTCATAGTAAACAATCAGTCACATCACTCAAGTCTGCTAGATCTTTGAATCAATCAAAATCAATTGTTGACATCCAACTGGACACTAAAGCCTGATTGATGAAATAAGTTTGTAAAAATAATGTTGTTCTACTTCTTGTGCTGAACCCAACTTGTCGATCCAGACGATGTACATTGACGTCATAACATACTGACGAGACAACTTAAACCCAACTTATCCTACGATTCGCCAACGAGTACTTCCAAATTCATTAATATTTATTTGCTCTACGTGTATCTGCATCATCAAGAGTCTTTTGATGACTTGGACATTTTCAACTCATCACTGGACTGGAACTATTGTGGCCGAACAGATAAAACTCAAAATTTTAAAAGACATCAATTAATGATGGACTCCAATTATTTGTGAGCCCGGAAGTTCTTGAAAGGACTGGAGTGTGAGCTCCCTTAAAGTTTCGTTCATTATAAACCTTTTTGAACATGTTATATTTATAAAGAACTTTCTTAATGTAAACAAACAAGCCTCACTTCAATTGTTTGCTAATATTACTCTAACTTTTGGAACTAATAATTGTACCACACGGAGCTATTGTTATTCTACAAATCAGTAACAGATTATTAATTGAGTAAATCGTTTTTGAACTTACTAGTTTGAAAATAAGTTGTCAGCCCATCATCCGTTGAATCGACCGCTCAAAGCTAAAATCTAAAGAGAACAATTACAGTGCATGCACATACAAAATCAATCGAGTTAAAATAGTGTTAAAATATCATGCAATAACATTCAATAAACGTGCGAAAAAACCTTTTGAAATCACCGCACACCGCATATGTTTTGATTTTCGCATTTTTCCTCTTCTTGCTTTTCAGCTCGGTTTTAGTAGGTAAATAAAACGAAGTTGGTAACGGCTCAAAAGGAGAAGCAGGGCAGAAAGAGGGGTTGCAGAATCGCTTCCGGGGGATAGCTGCTGCATCTGACCTCCCATGTACGGCAAAAAAAAAACATTTTAGAGACCGCTTGTTTTGTCCTTGTTCTAGCCATGTTTGTTTACTGTCATGCAGCTCAAATTAAATAAACACCGAGTCTCATTTATCTCATCAGTCGAGTTTCACATTTTCAATATACTCAGTTTTGTTTGCTCTATTTTCGTTTTGTCCGATTCAGCACTTAAGTGATTTTTTCTGCGTTTTTTTAAATAAGACTTGGGTGGGGGGGCTAATTGTTTGTTTTTATCAAAGTGCTTAAATGTGTTTAACTCCGCCGTGGTGTATTTTAAATGGATTTTCCTAATTATGAGCTTTCTAACCAGCATGTTAAAGAATTGTGATCCCTGTGATAGTTAAAGTGAGAGGAGGAGCTGTGAAGCCGCCTTTATTTGGTCTTGGCCTTGTTGATTTTTCCATAGTTGGTTAGGTACGAAAAGAGCCTGCTTCTGGCTAGATATTTGATGGTACTGTACAGTTTTTTTTACTGAGTGGAAATGAAAGAGAGGTTAAGGAAGGAAAGGGAATGTGGCGTGCTGCTAGCAGGACTTTGAAAACATTCTGAAACACAAAATTTCTCGCGGATTGTTTTCCTTTGGATCTGATCATCATTATTTTAAAATCGTTTTGTTTCCTGTTTCAGTTATCATCCTATACTTTGTTCCTCTGCTCTCAGTATTAAGGCTATAGATTTATTTAAGCGATATGATAATTAGGAAAAATAGGATATCAGAGTCATGGAATATTCTAAAACGCATATCAGGCTCAAAAAAGGTGCAATTCCTTAATTAAGTTTCCTACTGATTGTAATATGGTAGAACGTGTGATATACTTGATAATGACCTTAATCGTTGACGAGTCTCACATTTATGCTATATGCTCTCTCAAACTTCCTTCTTGTAAATATACGAATCCTGTGATGATACTTTTTGAAATGTCTGCCCTGAAGTATGTACTGGTTTACATAATCTCATATTTTTCTACATGCCAAATGACACCAACATTTTGTTACTTGAGCGTTGGAACTGTTTGTTGGTGTTGAATATTTTAGATTTAGTGTTGCGCACGTTTAATACCGATGCTCTGTATATTTCTTCCTGTTTCTTTAAACCCATTATGATTTTATGGCTGTAAATTATATTAGTAAAATTATAGTATTCTGATTGAAATTAAAAATTCAACATTGGTCGCCGAGTATTGAAAGGTAACTGAAGAAAAGAAGAACCGATACTAGAGGCTTCTAACCATAGGATCCAAATAGTTCTGTCGATTCACTGCGTTGATTCTGTACTTCTTATCTTGTAATTTATCTTCTGGATTGAATTGGCGTGGACGTGGTTAAGCCAAGACTGAAACGCTCTCTGGAGCATACGGCGCTCTGTCGATTGATTTGCGTGAATTTTTTGACGCATTATTTGTGTTAATGTACACAGGAGAAAAAACTTTTGGTCATGGAGAAAAAGATTCATAAATGCTATTCGATATGGGAAATGGGTAGAGTTTCTCAAATGAAACATGTGTTTTGAGAATGAACTAAACTGAGGAATTGAGTCTCATAAGAGGATTTATATTGTTAATTGCTCTCAAGCGAAGTCTGTAGCAATTATATTAGTCTTGTTGGCCCTCTTTTCTGCGATTTTTTGCACTACCAACTTTTCGCCTGACCATTTTGACTGTTTGTTCTCGAAAACAAAATAACAGGCAAAGCCCAGGTGATATTAAGCTCTCGTAGAGATTTAAGGCTCGATAGTCTCTAAATATGACCTTCACCGAAACTGTTTAAGATATATAAATTCATGGTGAGAATGGCGGTTCTTTTAGTTTTAGCGGTCCGTATAGGCGGTTCTCTTATATCTAGAACTGCCGATGGGAATATTTTTGAATCTTACTGGAATCATATTTTAAATTTAGCACCGTTTTGCCACCAAAGTTTCCAAAAAGTGCAGTTGATCTGTAATTCTTTCTCATAAATCAGTTTTATTTTTTTTTTCAGGATCTTAGATAGAATGCAGAATCAAGTTGTTTAAGACGAAATACTATTCCTTTTAAGTTAAATATGTTTAAACTTGTTTAACTTCGCTGCACTGTGTTTGTTTTAAATGGATTGTCCCCATTATGAGCTTTCTAATCAGCATACACGCAATTGCCTCTCAGAATAATCCCGCTTTGATGCTCGCTACAAACTCAATCGCTTCTTCTGTTGAGCTCTCCTGTAAAGAAGCAGTTTCGCAATTCCCGTTGTGCGAATCCAATTTTACTGCAAACTACTGCAAACTAAATACTATAAACAGAACAAGTAAAAAGCTACGTGTTTTTCCCTGTTTTATAATCAGTTTTAAGGGAACAACTAATCTTGAAAAGATTTTTTTGCCTCACTAATTGTAATTTTCAATGACAATCTAATGACAATTTGAAATCAATTTAATGACAAGTTGTAATTTAGGGTTTGTTCGGAGGATATTTTTCTAGGTTATATTTCTATGAGCATTGCTGATCTATGTCACTACGATTTTAATATAACTTTAAGCTATTCCACTTTAAGAGATAAATTATGTAAGAGATATAAATTCAAGGTGTGAATGGCGGTTCTTTTAGTTTCAGGGGTTCTTATGGGCGGTTTTCTTATATAGAGAACTGCCGATAGGAGTCTTATTGATCATATTTTAAATTTAGCACCGTTTTGCCGTCGAGATTCGCAAATGGTGCAGTTGATCTCTAATTTTTCCTCATAATTCAGTTTAATTTTTTTCAGGATCTTAGATAGAAGGCAGACTAAAGTTGTTCAAGACGAAATACTATTCCTTTCAAGTTAAATACAAGCTGACGATCACAACATTTAAACGTGGAGAAGCCTGAAAACCGTTTTATAAATGCCACAGCCAACTCACGCAGTGTTTCATAGGTACAATTTCTTTTGGCCATAGCTGCCCTTTATGGAAGTTATCAAAGTTTAGTTGTAGTGTGGGCTGATCTTTTTAGTAGCAGAATTCGAACCGTTTTCAGTGGCCGTAAATAGATAGCAGGCCTATTAAGGGTCTCCTCGTTGTTTTTTTACGAACCAAAGGTGGGTATCGGTTTTTAATTGTTCTCTTTCGAAGGTTTAAGCAATTATTGTTATCGTGTCTTTCCTTTGATGCAAAATTTTTGCCTGATCTTTTTGACTTGAGCGGTCTTTCGCTCGCTTGAGCGATTTATGTTGAGCTCTTAATTTTCGCCAAATTTGACTCTTCTCACATGTGTTTATAAGAAATTTTAGAGCAGTTGTGGCGCTATTAGACATTGCTTAGACTTTAAGCAGATACTTTGCGCTTTTTTATTTTGGTTTTGGTATCTCTAACATGGTATCTCTAACTTTGTTATTTTTGGTCTTTGAACTTGGTATCTCTAAGGGCAACGACTATGAAGAGCCAGATGGCTCATTCGTTGTCCCTACCGATTGTTTGTTTGACATATTTGTATTGAACTTATCATAAAATGCTGTTATTTCAACAATTGGTTAAATAAAACAATTTAACCAATTGTTGCGGTTAACTGGTTTACTTTACTTTACAGCGATCTTTTCTGTTACAGTTAGATTTTCGTCTTGTTTTTGTGAGCTTTTGAGTTTTCTGTTGTCGATTTTATTTAGGCCCATCTTTTAGGCCCATGTTTGAATAATTTTCAATCTTTCGCTGCCGTCAGAAACTCAGAGATATTATTCAGGCGCTCTTTTTCTTTAAGTGTGCTGCTGTTTTGTTTTAGTTTCTGTTAAATTCGAAAATTTAAAGTTTGACCTTAAATCTTAAGAAGTTGCGATTTTCCTCACTTAAGAGATGTCTTTTGAACTAATTTGGGAAGGTAATTTAACTCAAAAGCAATCACCAAAATGAAGTTATTATAAAAGACTCATTGAAAAATTTTGTGCTGGAACTGTGGTTTAAAATTAGGCGCAGTGTTTTGATTTTCTGCGAATAGTTTTTTGTCCTGGTGACGTTCTTTAATAAAGGTTCTCAACAGTCTATTTCGCGGCAATGTTCCTATACGGAAGCTATTTGCTATTGAAACAACATCGCTACAACGCTGCTGGAGAAGAGAGGCTACGCTACATTGCATAAGTTTTTTTTTCTTGCGTGCAAATTTTGAAATGGTGACTCACGTACGACTTTTCAAACTTCTCACAATTCAGTAGACTTCTTAATTCATACAGTTGCTTGCTTCTGCAGAGGAGTTAAATAGCCCCAGAAGTTTTGTGCAGTTACGAGATTAAAAAGGGTACCCAGGAACATCAAAATTCAGTTAAAGTTTGACTGAATCATATAGTGTTCTTTTGATTTAAAAAGAAGGAAGTTCTTCTATAACCAAATTTTCAGCTTTTGGCTTTTCATTGCAAAAATTTTGTTATTGAATGTACCTTTTTCTGGATAGTGCTTTAATAACAGTCAGTGATTTTTAATAAAACAGTCTCATCTCAGTTATTTTGCTGTTTAATTTTAAAATTTCACACTTGTCACGAAGGAGCTGCCGCGTGTGGAATTAGAAAAAGGTACAGTCAATAACAAAATTTTTGCAATGAAAAGCCAAAAGCTGAAAATTAGGTAATAAAAGAACTTCCTTCTTTTTAAATCAAAAGAACACTATATGATTCAGTCAAACTTTCTGAATTTTGATGTTCCTGGGTACCCCTTTTAATCTCGTAACTGCACAAAACTTCTGGGGCTATTTAACTCCTCTGCAGAAGCAAGCAACCGTATGAATTAAGAAGTCTACTGAATTGTGAGAAGTTTGAAATGTCGTACTTGAGTCTCCATTTCAAAACTTGCACGCAAGAAAAAAAAACTATTGCAATGTAGCGTAGCCTCTCTTCTCCAGCAGCGTTGTAGCGATGTAGTTTCAATAGCAAATAGCTGTGGTTTAAAATTAAGCACAGTATTTTGATTTTCTGCATATAGTTTTTTGTCCTGGTGACGTTCTTTAATAAAGGGTCTCAACAGTCTATTTCGCGGCTATGTGCCTATACGGAAGCTATTTGCTATTGAAACAACATCGCTACAACGCTGCTGAAGAGAGGCTACGCTACATTGCATAAGTTTTTTTTTCTTGCGTGCAAATTTTGAAATGGTGACTCACGTACGACATTTCAAACTTCTCACAATTCAGTAGACTTCTTAATTCACACAGTTGCTTGCTTCTGCAGAGGAGTTAAATAGCCCCAGAAGTTTTGTGCAGTTACGAGATTAAAAAGGGTACCCAGGAACATCAAAATTCAGTTAAAGTTTGACTGATTCAAATAGTGTTCGTTTGATTTAAAAAGAAGGAAGTTCTTTTATAACCAAATTTTCAGTTTTTGGCTTTTCATTGCAAAAATTTTGTTATTGACTGTACCTTTTTCTGGATAGTGCTTTAATAACAGTCAGTGATTTTAATAAAACAGTCTCATCTCAGTTATTTTGCTGTTTAATTTTAAAATTTCACACTTGTCACGAAGGAGCTGCCGCGTGTGGAATTAGAAAAAGGTACAGTCAATAACAAAATTTTTGCAATGAAAAGCGAAAAGCTGAAAATTGGGTTACAAAAGAACTTCCTTATTTTTAAATCAAAAGAACACTATATGATTCAGTCAAACTTTAACTGAATTTTGATGTTCGTGGGTACCCTTTTTAATCTCGTAACTGCACAAAACTTCTGGGGCTATTTAACTCCTCTGCAGAAGCAAGCAACTGTATGAATTAAGAAGTCTACTGAATTGTGAGAAGTTTGAAATGTCGTACTTGAGTCACCATTTCAAAATTTTCACGCAAGAAAAAAAAACTTATGCAATGTAGCGTAGCCTCTCTTCTCCAGCAGCGTTGTAGCGATGTTGTTTCAATAGCAAATAGCTTCCGTATAGGAACATAGCCGCGAAATAGACTGTTGAGAACCTTTATTAAAGAACGTCACCAGGACAAAAAACTATACGCAGAAAATCAAAATACTGCGCCTAATTTTAAACCACAGCTATTTGCTATTGAAACTACATCGCTACAACGCTGCTGGAGAAGAGAGGCTACGCTACATTGCATAAGTTTTTTTTCTTGCGTGAAAATTTTGAAATGGTGACTCAAGTACGACATTTCAAACTTCTCACAATTCAGTAGACTTCTTAATTCACACAGTTGCTTGCTTCTGCAGAGGAGTTAAATAGCCCCAGAAGTTTTGTGCAGTTACGAGATTAAAAAGGGTACCCAGGAACATCAAAATTCAGTTAAAGTTTGACTGATTCATATAGTGTTCGTTTGATTTAAAAAGAAGGAAGTTCTTTTATAACCAAATTTTCAGCTTTTGGATTTTCATTGCAAAAATTTTGTTATTGACTGTACCTTTTTCTGGATAGTGCTTTAATAACAGTCAGTGATTTTAATAAAACAGTCTCATCTCAGTTATTTTGCTGTTTAATTTTAAAATTTCACACTTGTCACGAAGGAGCTGCCGCGTGTGGAATTAGAAAAAGGTACAGTCAATAACAAAATTTTTGCAATGAAAAGCCAAAAGCTGAAAATTGGGTTACAAAAGAACTTCCTTATTTTTAAATCAAAAGAACACTATATGATTCAGTCAAACTTTAACTGAATTTTGATGTTCGTGGGTACCCTTTTTAATCTCGTAACTGCACAAAACTTCTGGGGCTATTTAACTCCTCTGCAGAAGCAAGCAACTGTATGAATTAAGAAGTCTACTGAATTGTGAGAAGTTTGAAATGTCGTACTTGAGTCACCATTTCAAAATTTTCACGCAAGAAAAAAAAACTTATGCAATGTAGCGTAGCCTCTCTTCTCCAGCAGCGTTGTAGCGATGTTGTTTCAATAGCAAATAGCTTCCGTATAGGAACATAGCCGCGAAATAGACTGTTGAGAACCTTTATTATAGAACGTCACCAGGACAAAAAACTATTCGCAGAAAATCAAAATACTGCGCCTAATTTTAAACCACAGCTATTTGCTATTGAAACTACATCGCTACAACGCTGCTGGAGAAGAGAGGCTACGCTACATTGCATAAGTTTTTTTTCTTGCGTGAAAATTTTGAAATGGTGACTCAAGTACGACATTTCAAACTTCTCACAATTCAGTAGACTTCTTAATTCATACAGTTGCTTGCTTCTGCAGAGGAGTTAAATAGCCCCAGAAGTTTTGTGCAGTTACGAGATTAAAAAGGGTACCCAGGAACATCAAAATTCAGCTAAAGTTTGACTGAATCATAAAGTGTTCTTTTGATTTAAAAAGAAGGAAGTTCTTTTATGACCAAATTTTCAGCTTTTGGATTTTCATTGCAAAAATTTTGTTATTGACTGTACCTTTTTCTGGATAGTGCTTTAATAACAGTCAGTGATTTTTAATAAAACAGTCTCATCTCAGTTATTTTTCTGTTTAATTTTAAAATTTCACACTTGTCACGAAGGAGCTGCCGCGTGTGGAATTAGAAACTTTTGCCCATAATTAGACTTTTTTCATCGAAAACTATCAGATAAAGAGAATTTTATTTTTGATCATGGAGGGAGTGATCGGAAAAGTAAATAATTTTCATAGCAGCGCTGTTTTGGATTTTCATTGCAAAAATTTTGTTATTGACTGTACCTTTTTCTGGATAGTGCTTTAATAACAGTCAGTGATTTTTAATAAAGTCTCATCTCAGTTATTTTTCTGTTTAATTTTAAAATTTCACACTTGTCACGAAGGAGCTGCCGCGTGTGGAATTAGAAACTTTTGGCCATAATTAGACTTTTTTCATCGAAAACTATCAGATAAAGAGAATTTTATTTTTCATCATGGAGGGAGCGATCGGAAAAATAAATTTTCATAGCAGCGCTGTTAATCGAATATAAATGAACCACGGGATGATAACAAAAAGGAAATGAAATAACCGGTACCAATTATTGCTTGCATTTTAAATTCTAGTCGGAAAAGTTTTTGATCCCATTACTTTTTTCCTAGAATGTCAGTATCATGAATATCTTTTAATTTTTTTTATTATCGGCAGAAGATACTTGGTTGTTGCAATTTACTCTTGAAGCAAGAATTTTTTGCGTACGCGCATTAGCATGGAAGCATCGTGTTCTAAACAACACCTGATAACTATAACTTGAACAGGTATCTTACTTAGACACTTTGAAATATACCACCGTATAATTGCTAATAAAAAGAAGAATTATCTGTTTCCTTGATTTATTTACTATCAACTCAGGTATTAATCTGTTGCTGTTTATATCCCTCGGTTATTTTTCTATTTCAGATCTATATTCAGCAATCTGCTGGCTACGCCTGCAAAGCTATTCTTACATTTATCAGCCTTAAGAAAATGCGTTTAATTGCCATTTAACGATATTTGTCGCAATTAGTTTTGTCCTCTCGGTCTTAGTCGAGATTTTTTGTCTGACTACTTTTCAAGTGACTTTCACGCTTAGCTTCTTGATTTTCGAGAACTAAAATGCTCTGATTCAGAATTTAAAGAGGGTTAAGCAAAATGTGGTATTATAAAAATTCGAATAGAAAATGCGCCCAAGTTGGTTTTGTTTGAGAGCAATTCGTCTGACATTAGTCGGTTATGTTTGTTTTATTAGCAAGTAATCTAATAGACGAAGCTTCTTTCATTAATGTGTTCAGCCTTCTATTAGGTTTCATGGCGTTGGAAGTTTAATTGTGCGGTTCCTTGTACGTTCATTGTCTTTTTATTTTCAGATCTGTTTTGACTGACTTTTGCGTGACATGAACAGACTCTTCGGAAAAGGTGAGCTGTGGAACATAGTTGATCGATTATGCAGTGTTGTTTGTCTTCAGATGTTCACGAAAGCTTTGTGCTAAAATGGTTTTATAAGGCGACAGAATGAAATGAATCAATTAATGAAAAGGATAGCAATTCTTCTTAAAAAATTAACAATTCTTCCGAAGCTGTGATAACATAAAACTAGATCTTTTTTGTATTTTAGCGAACAGTGCTAAAAGTGACCAACTAAGTTCAAACAGAGCTTCAATGGCTTCGAGTAGTGGCAGTAATGTGTCAACTGCAAAACAGTTGTTCAAAAGTAGAAGATACTAAAGTAGTCTCAAGTTCTTTATCTTGCACCTATAATCATGCCTTCATTTTCTATTCACCTCAAGATATCTGTCAGTGATTCGAAAGAGGCTTTTGATTTTCGATATCTCAATACTTTTTAAAAGGTAATTGGAGCTGTCCCTTGGTCACCCGTGAACAAATTTTTTAATAAACCTATAAGTGAACAAATTGATCCATGTTTTTGCACTGATGATGAATTGTATAGTTTATTAATTGGTGGAACTATCCGTTACAATTAAAGCTTTCTAATGTAATTTTAATTATAGATTGTCATTTTTCAATTCTAGATTGTCCACCGCGCAAAAGGAAACAACATTTCTAATCATTTTGATAGGGTGTGATGGCTGCATATGGTTGGCACTTTTTGCTGCATATGTAGGACGAGGCTCTTAATCAGTCAGCATTGAGAACAATCACTTCTGAGCAAATAAACTAATATGCTTCTTTAGCTTCTGAATATCTTTTGCACGCATATTTAGGAAATAAGGCACCGCCTCCCAGTTTGGACGAGTGCATTCAGAATGTGGACGGAAGAGCAGACGCAGTTGACAAAAGAGTTGCGAAAATTGATGCTGAGCTGAAGAAACTCAAAGATCAGATGAGCAAAATGAGAGACGGACCTTCCAAGGTTAGACCAAAGAAAAGATTGGAACGATTATGAAAGAGCATTTGGTAGCTTTTATTGTCGATCTTTGACTGAGTGTTGAGAATTACCGACTTAAGCAGAGCCCACGTGCTCTACCGAAAAGCACCGAATTTTTATAGGTGCTATCCGATCGTTGCTATATTTTGCTGATCTTGGTGGTTTTTAAGACTCGAGAAGTATTAACTTTAGTGGTTTTTTAACGACGAGTAGTGGAATTTTTGTGGAGCGTCTTTTTTATGTATAATTTTTGGAGTGTGTTTAAAACAAGTATGTAACTCCAATGCCGCACAAATGGAAACGTCAATGCCGCACGAATGTAAAGACCAATGCCTCACGTTAAAGCTGGTTGAAAAAGAAATCGAAAAAGAAATCGACTAGTGGAGAAGTGGTTTTCTGTTCATGCCACATTTTTTTAATGAAGCGAGAAAAGTAGGTGTAATAAATTTTCCTCTAAGCGAGGAGATGCCGAATCTTCAGGGCAGTTTTTTGTTGTACCTATAACTTGTGCGGCCAACTTGTTTTCCTCGCATATGCTAACAAGTAATTGGACGTTTGAGAGCATTTTTCTACATCTTAAGCATATATTATATGCAATTTTGAGCTATTTTTGTCTTTTGCCATTTCTTAGCGATTTTTATATCCTTTATAATTAATTATCTTCTATTGGACGTTTTTTGGCCTGAGCCAGGCTTTTAGTGGGTTGCAATAACATTTGATTGATAGCCGGGAAGCGATAGCTGCTATTATTGGGGATATCATGTCCTTTAATTTGTCGTCTCCATCGATAATTCTTGCGACCAATGACTTCAATTTCAGTGATTTCTACTGCTTTGCCGTTAAAATCTGTGTACGTGACGTCATTTGTTCTGCTTTTAGGTCATTTGCGTGACTTAGCTCACTCAAAAAAATGATTTCTGAACTCAATTAATGAACTTTAAAATTTATGAACATCTAGTTAAAGAACAATAGTGTGCATCTAAGTACTGTCAATCCTATATGCACTTATTCTTCAGTATAAAAGTCTTGAGTTTTTGATTTCGAATAATAAGTTCGAAGAATATTGATTAATTGCTCTCAAACGAAGTTTGTAGCAATTACATTAGTCCTGTCGGTCTTTTTTATGCGATTTTTCGCTTGACCGATTTTTCGTCTGACGCTTTTGACTTTTCGTCCACAAAAACAGGATAAACAGGTGGCGCCCAGTGGGCATTAAGAGCTCTTAGAGCCTTTCAACTCTGCTTCAGCTCAAACTGTTTTGGAGACTTATGCTTATACTTATGTTTGTAAAGAGCGGTTCTTAGAGGTTGAAGACACCCCCACTATTGCCCCCACTGAGCCTGTTGCCCCCACCCCAGTGTTGCCCCACCACACTTCTCTCTCCCCATTAGTCACTGGTGTCCCCCCCCCCCCCGTAGCTAGCTACTGACGAACAACCGGTTGCTAAAAACGCAAATTCATACTATATTGCAATTTTTTTCAAGCTTTTTGAAACTTTTTGACATTTTTTTACTTTTAGCCCTAGGTGTCAAGAAATCTCCTCTAGGTTTTAATAATAGGTTGCTGCATAGTTTTTAGTGGTAGTGGAAATGTTTTATCATTTTAATGTCGCGAATTTAGGCAATTTTTTGACTTGAAAATGTGCAATTTTTCAAATTTTTTATTTTTTTTATTCAGGTCTTTCCAGACCCAGGGGCCAGAAAACATCCTGAGGGGTTTGATAAAAAGTTACTGACAAATTAGTTTTTCAACTTTTTAATGTAACAAATTTTAACAATTTTTTAATGAAACTTGCTTTTTCAAATTTTTCGATATTTTTGTCGTTTTTTAGGTTTTTCAGTCTCAAGAGCCAAGAAACCCCCTCTAGGGTTTGAAAATAGGTGACTGTATAATTCCTGGGTTAAATGGAATTTCTTGCAAGATTTTAACAGCACGAATTTTAGCATATTTTTTTACAATTTTTGCCATTTTTTCTTTTTTTGACCTTTATAGTCATTATTCAGGTTTTTGAAGCTCAAGGGTCAGAAAACCTCTGTTGGGGTTTGATAATCAGTTACTGTTAAATCTATTTGGTCATGGAATAATCAACTTTTTAATATCACAAGTTTTATAATTTTTTATAAAACTTGCAATATAAGTTTATTGAAATTTTTTGTCTTTATTTTTGGTTGCTCTAGCCTCCAGAGCCACGGAACTTCCTCTAAGGTTTAATAATATGTTACTGCACAGTTTATAGGTGCAATGGAATGTTCTTCAAGATTATAATATCACGAATTTAAGCAATTTTTGAAATGTTTGCATTTTTTTTTACTGTTTTTGAATTTTTTTCCGGCAACAGAGGACCTGGGACCTCCTCCAAGGTCTGATAATAACCTGCTTCATAGTTTTCAGAGTTAATGGGATAGTGATCAATCTTTTTCATTACTCCAGTCTTAGTAATTTTTGGATAAACTTAAAGCTTTTCAAATTTTTGGAAATTTTTATTCCAAGTGTTTGGACCTTAATGAGCGTCTGAAACTATTTCACTATTGCAGGCTTGAAACAGGGATACCGAATAGCCTCTTGAGACAATGAAATGGTTCTTAGGATATTAATATCTTGAATTGTAGCAAGATTTTTAATTAAATTTGCATTTTCTCTATCGAGTGATCAATATTTTTTGTCCTTTTCGACTACCATTACTGGCCAACGAAACTTTTCAAGTCTCGGTGATGGGTTATTTCACAGAAATTTCGAGACAAAACAATGTTTTTGAAATTTTTTTTACTGCGAAGTTGAATTTTTTTTGGATATTGTCTTTCAGTTCTTTTCTATATGTTTTTTTAACGAGGCTGGAAAACTAGACGTTGCAGAGTCGAATCCAATCGTGGAAAATATTCCTGTCTCTTCCTTTCTCTCTGTCGGTTAGAGTTTCTTTCCTTTTCTTTCTCGTTCACTTTTTATCTCTCGCTCTATCTCTCGCTATCTCTCTCTCTCTCTCTCTCTCTCTCTTTGTTGATGTCGCACTTCAGCTGCTGTTATGTGGCGTAATGTCATCATCTCTCAGCCTCATTAACAATGAGTTATTGTAAAGTTTTTTTTATAAATCATAAACGATCTAACAGGCACTTTTTAGGAAATCATTGTTAATTGCTTTGGAAAGCAAATTGTAGCAAATATATTAAACCTGTTTGTCTCATTTTTGCAATTTATTGCTTCACCGATTTTTCGTCTGACCCACTCAACTTTCGTCTTCAGAAACTGGATAAAGAGGTAGCGCCCAGAGGTTGCTAAACCGTGGCTAGCTGCTGATGAAGTCAACTGCTCGCCGGTCGTTTGAGAGCAATTCGCTTGACGTTAGTCGCTTATGTTTAGGGCTTTTTCCTGATAGAGCGTATGTGTCTCATAAAACTGACAGTCCGAATCTAACCCAAAAAGTCTAGTTGGCAATTAAAGGACTGGTGGCCAACCTGTCTATCTTATTTCTTTAGCTGTTTCCATTCCATGGAAGGCCACAAACGTGTGTCTCAATTATTCCCGGCAATCTGCTGGCTCTGATTTGACCGGTACTTTCTAGAAACACTATTGTCAACGAAAATTTAAAAAAGTTTCAGCCGGTTCTTGATTTTTTTACATCGCCCATTTGACTTTTGGTCCTCAAATTGGATTAACAAGTAGCCCTTAGTACTTAGGTTGCTTAGAGTTTTAGCTGTAATTAGTCTCTAAGTTTGATTTTCAAAATGGTGTGGAGGAGTCAGTTTCAGGGTTTTTCTGCCGTTTCCTTGTTTTAAATGTTTAACCTCCGCAGTCACCCGTACACTCCCCCAACCCCACCTTTTAACGCACCCCAACAGCCCCTTAACTTGGCGTTTTGATTTGGAGTGCCTCTCGTCCATTTCTCCCAGAACCATAACCCCAGAGCCCAGTTTTAAGCAGAGCTCATGTGAGGTGCACCAAAAAGCACAGATTTTTTAAAGCTGCAAGCTGATTTTAGCTATTGGCCAATGATCTTGGTGGTCTTTAGGACTCGAAAAGTTTTATCTGTAAGGTTTTCAACGACTCGTAGTGGAGCTTAGGCATCTACAAGAGCTCTATCGAGTTGTTCAATAGTTTTATGCAGTTAGATCTAAGTTAACACCTACCTCCACAAGTCAAAACCAAATGATAAGATCAAATAAATTAAGACGCTCAATGGTTTTACGCTTTGTAAACGGAATAATTTTGTCAGGAATAATTCAAAATTGCGGAACAAGTTTTCACAAGATGAATACTGTGTTAATAATTTTATTACTTTGTTATTAGAATCTTCGCTTGTTCCTGTACTCAGTACTATTTAATGACTGTATAAGGAAGCGCGTGTTCCCAGAATGTTTGCAAAAGGCTATAGTTATTCCCTTCGATAAATTAGGAAATTTTGTTGATCCAAACATTTTTTAGGCCTATTTCGATCCTCCCTACAATCAGCAAATTATTTGAAAATTTTGTTCGCTCAAGCAGTTTCCTCGCCAAAAATGCTCGTTGAGCTGAGAACATGTGAGCTGTACTGAAAAGCACAGACTTTTTTAGTTGCAAGCTGATTTTATCTATAGAGCAGTGATCCTGGTAGTTTTTAGGACTCGAAGTTTTTGTCGTGAGGTTTTCAACTACTTGCAGTGGTGCTTACGGCATCTACAAGAGCTCTGTCGAGTTGTTCATTAGTTAACACCTACTTCCACAAGTCAAAAGCCAAATAAGGAGATCAAATAGAAGAAAACACTGAATAGTATTACGCTTCGTAAAAATAATTTTGTAAAAACTTATTTAGAAATTGCCGAACAAGTTTTCACAAGATTATTTCTGTATTAATAATTTTATTAATTTATGTTAGAATGTTCTCTTGTTCCTGTACTCACAGTACTATTCATTGACTGCATCTGGAAGCGCGTGGTCCCAGAATGTTTGCAAAAGGCTATAGTTATTCCCCTCCATAAATTGGGAAATTTTTTTGATCCAATCAATTTTAGGCCTATTTCGATCATCCCTACAATCAGCAAATTATTTTGAAATTTTGTTCGCTCAATTAAGTTCTTTCCTGGACCAAAATAATATTTTTTCTCAAAAACAATACGGCTTCGGAAAACAAATTTGCACGATCAACCCTCGAGCTTGTTAATGTCTAAAATACAAAAATCATGGGAATTGAAGAATGCAGCAAAAGGAGCAACTTCTGTGGATTTACGACAAGCTTTTGATGCTCTGAGCTATCAACACCTGCTTAATGTACTTCTTTATCTGGGCTTTACAAGGCCAGAACAAGAACTGGTGTCTTCCTACCTATCAAGCAGAATTCAGAGAGTTAGAATTGGTAATCAACTATCATCATGGAAAACTATTGACGTTTGGGTGCCACAGGGGTCAGTTCAGGGGCCTCTACTTCATTTTATATATAAATGGGAAAGCTGGCCAACCTGTCTATCTTATTTCTTGTTGTTTTAATTCCATGGAAAGCCACAATTGTCTGTCGAGGCTATTTTCCGGCCAAATGGTGGTTCTGACTACTGGTACCTTCTAGAAACATTTTGTCAAGGAGAATCCAATGATTTTAGCCACACTATCTGGTACTTGATTTTTTTACATCACCCATTTGACTTTTGGTCATCCAATTGGGTAAACTTTTGAACGAAAACCATATGTAAAGTACCTTGGTGTTTTTTGACAACCATTTGAAATTTACCGAGCATGTTCAATTCTTAATTGAAAAGCTGAACAGCTTATCGCTTGAAAACATTGACTTCTTCACAATTTTTGGTTTACTATAATTATGTGTATAACAGGGACAAATAGTACTTGTTGGTTGGTCCACTATTTTTTGTTATGTATGTACAACCGATTATTCAATATGCTAGGGGAGTTGTATTTGAAAGAAATCATAAAGTTGTTAGTCATTTTTTTTTGCGTAATGAGAGCCATTGGAGGAGATTAAAAATCAATAATAACTTGTGTTGAAACTTGAGAAGGCATCAAAATCGAGAAGCACATGTAGATCCATCAAACCATCTAATAAGGCAACTGGCTGTAGTTCTAAACCTATTGGTGTAAGGGTAAGGAAATTACTCAACATCATGATTAAGTGCGATCCCAAAATCGCAAAACGTATGGAAGCAATGAACAGGAAAACTGGATACTTTATCTTTATGTGTGTCCAATGTTACATTCAAGGCAATGCTGAACTACTTTCAAATTATTTTGATCTTTTTTCTCTGAGTTTTTTTGTTGGTTTTTAATTCCGTTTTTTTTCAAATAGTGGAATTTTAAATTTGAAGAATTTCTGGCCAAGTATTTTCAAAGTGCTTCTAGGCATCACAAGATTAGGCTTCTTTGAAGCCTCTTGATTTACTGTTGGAACTGAGTGATGTGTTTGTGCTGAGTGGATAACATGTCCTTTGTTTCTGAAAATCAATTTAATTTCAGTTTTAATAGCTCTGATGGAGCGTCTGTTTCGTCGATTGTCTTTAGAGTGTGTTAAAAACAAAATTGTAAAAGCAAAAATGTGCGCCGATGCCGCACATTAAAACTGCGTATTTGTCAAATTGAACAAAACAGGTACCAAGAAAAGAGTGGTTTTCTGTTGTCAATGTGGTCTTCTAACATTTTTTTAAAAATTTTTAAGTGAGAAAATCAAGTTTAAAAGAATTTTCTCCAATTGAGCGGATTTTTCGCGTGCAGAATTTTCATGGCGGTTGTTGATTTTACCTATAAATTGTTTGCTAAAATATTTTTGCTCGGAGAAGCTAACAAGTAATTAGACTTCCGCAGCTTTTTACCATCTTAAGCATTTATTAGAGGCAATTTTGGTCTATTTTTCGTCAATTCGCCGTTTCTGACGTGTTCGCAAGTAATTATCTTCTGTAGAACGTTTTTTGGGTTGAAATTAGTTCCTATCGGTTTCAGTAACCTTTGATTTAATGGGTACTTGGTGTGTTCTCGATAGTTTCTTTTAAAAATTGTTCAATAATTTTTTTAGAACTTGGATGGTTGTTGGTGCTGAATGGAGACAATTGAATATTTGATTGTCGAGTTTTTACTCAAATGGGTCAAAAGTTTTATTGATTTGTACATATAGGAAAACGTTTTCGGTGGTTATTCTCCGATTTTTCCATATTGTTTTTTCTTTTATCATTTACCCAGCTTAATTTCATTTACCCGAATATTTTTTTCGGTGGACTGTCAGGGTTTTAAAGTTCGTGCTGTGGATTCTTCATTTATTTTTGCCTGAAATGTTTGACATTGAAAGATCGCTTATATTGGTGAATTTAACGTTTTTACATTTCTTTCGCGAAATCTGCCGAATTTTTAAAATAAGTTCTTGCTGTTTTCTTTGACAGAAAGATGGCTAAACATTATACTGGACTTGATATTAAGGTCAATTAAGTTAACGCTATAAGGTTTCAATAATAATGAAGGGCTCTTTTACATTGAAGGCTGTTAGTAATGCAACATGGCGATCAAAAACAAAACGAACAATTGTATTTTTTGGTTGGAAGAAAGAATTGTTTTTAGATAGCTATTATATAATGCTTCAGAAATTTTTTTTTAAATTTTTACTGTATCTGTTGCTACGTATATATTGTAGCACGCAAGTCTCTTTCAGCTGTTTCGGCAATCTGTCTGGCTATTTAATCTGTCGCAGCTAATAAATGATTTTACAAACTGACCAGTGTGGACAAAATTTAATTTGCTGCGAAAGTAGTCAAATTGTAATTTCTCTGTCGGTTTGTATACTCCGACAGAAGTTTTTTTCTTATGTATTGTAATGAATGTGATCGTAGCTTTGTTTTTTTACACAGAACGCGATCAAGCAGAAAGCGATGCGACTTTTGAAACAGAAGAAGCAGTACGAGAACCAGGTGGATGGTCTTCGCAACCAGGCCTTCAACATGGAGCAGACCAACTTCACCACTCAGAGTCTCAAGGACACACAGACAACTGTTGCAGCCATGAAGAGTGGCCTCAAAGACATGAAGAAAGAGTATAAAAAGGTATCCTTCTCTTATGATCATCTTAAGAACCTAATGATTTGCCCTTTCTGTCAGGACTTGATCTTTCAAGTAAATGATGGTTTGATTGATAAGATATTTGCCGTTAGATTGACTGTGTAGATTGCCTTAATAGGAGGACCTTTTAAGTCTCTCTCTACACAGTCTCCTGATATATTTAGAACATTCCAACTTCCGAGTTCCATCAAAAAGGCCAAATCTTGACAAGAAAGGTCTTTTGTTTTTTCTCAGATTTTGGTTTAATGTAAATATCTCGTGGCTATGTTTTTACAAAAAATTTTTTCGTGCTATCTGAAAAGCAGATCTTGTTGGTTCATCGCTGGATTTTGTTGAATTGAATGACATTTAATTATACTCAATATAAATCATTGTAACAAATCAGGAAATAGACTAAACACATCGAAATCTCTACTGGGTTTATTATGGTACTTTGTGTTCAGGTGAATATTGACAAGATTGAGGACATGCAAGACGAACTGGAGGATATGATGGAGCAGGCCAACGAAATACAAGAGGTATGAATCGGAAATGAAATCAGAGACATGCAAATTTAAACAATATACGCAAATGCAACATTAGAAGTTTGAGTGCTCAACAATTAGTTCTATTTGAGTCTATTAAGCGGCTATAAAAGTTGCACAATTTTTCGATTCATAAAATAAATTATGATAAAAATTTTGATCATCTTCACAAGATTGCACAGACTCTACAGATAATTAACAACTACAGGGCTGATTACGGCTCTATTTAAAAAACGCCAAATTTAGGTAATGGGAAGAAGCTACGGAGTTCCTGATATCGACGAAGACGACTTGGAGGCGGAATTGGAAGCACTGGGTGATGAGCTTGGAATGGATGAAGACGCTGACTTCCTGAATGAGGCGGCAAGTGTTCCCACCGGAGATCCATCTGCTTCCAAACAGCCAGGAGCCGCATCAGCTGATGGTCAAGTGGCAGTTGATGAGTTCGGTTTGCCACAAATACCCGCTGCTTGATGATAGAAACAGATGTGCTAATTGTTATTATAGTTTACTACTAGACTCATATCTTCCTTTTTTCTCTCCAATTAAGTTGAAGATTGGGAACTGTCTCCTTCGTACCTATGAAACTACTGCTATTTACGGACATGCACTAACGCTAGTGAACTGATGTGGCTTTTGTTATAAAAAATTTATGGCCGCCTAAAATTGTAGTTCTTAGGATACAGATCTCAAATTCGCGTCATCAGGTAGGTTTATCCGTAGCTACTGATCAACTAATTTAATTTATAGCTATGTATGATTCTCTTGACCAGCCTGACTTATTCATTAAACAGTCTTCTTATCCCTCAATTATCGTGACAAATATTTAAAGCAGCTTAGACTCAATGACACAAATAAGCTTCAAGTTGTGAAGGATAACAAATCTATTTCTTTTCCGCAATTTGTAAATACTATCTAAATAAGTGCTCTACAAACAGCTGGGAGTCAATATATTTTTACATAGATAGAATTTGTATTTCCGACATTAAGGAAATGAGCGAATGAAGGTTTAGAATGTGACATTCTTCATACTGATCAGAATTTCTTTGTAATGCGTATTCGATCCTCGCTCTTGTAAGCTTTTTACGCCTCATCAACTTCACGTCACTTCTGACTTCTTCAGTTGGCGCACTGCTTCAGTCTGTGTTACTTAATATATGACGTTTTTGATCGGTCCACTTTTTTTAACGAGTGATCGGATGTCGGAGTAGGACGCGGAAATTAATTCGGGTCTTTCCCATTAACCCCCCGCCCCACGAAATTGTAGCCACCCCATTATGGTATAATTACCATGCTTGGTAGGCGATACGTTATCTGAGTACTAAGCTGGGGCTATAATGGGACCACTCAATAATTCTGTTTTGCTGTTCCAAGTTAACACTGGAGTGAACTGATAGTTTCGAATAGAAAATTCGTTGGTGCAGCTTTTGCGTTAGATGAAAACTTACTGCCTGTGGAAAGCACGGATTTTTAAATAGATTTTGTTTTGAATCAGGAGTGTGTCTAAGATTAGCAACTTTGATACCATTTTTTCTCAGAATTGTTGTTGAGTTTTCAGTGCGGCTCCTGATTTGTGGAATATTTGGTACTTTGTCTCAAAGTAGTTACATCGTAATGTTGTCTTGTTTCGATCTTTTTTGACAGTTTGTTTAACGATTCCAAATTGTAGTTGCGTCTTTTATTTTCAAAACTCTTAGTTATTTTTGTTATTTTTGCCCACCTTTAATAGCCCCATAGTTACTTCGTCTTTACTTATTTAAAAGGCATATATTCTGAAGTGTCTTAAAGAGCTAAAAATCAATCCTTTTTGTACCCTGTTTTTCAAAAATTCGACATCGCTGGAGTTTTCGCAGAAGTTTCCTAAAACACAAAATATATTTCTACGGCAAACGTTTCTGCAATATCAATTCAGATTTGGAAGTGTTTTTTTGATGCTTTTTGGAACATTCTGTGCCAAGCACATAATCATGCGAACCCTGTTGTTGGTAATGAATTCAATTAAAGGATTTGAAAACTCCAATTTTTTTGGCGTTATGGTATATTGACTTAGTCTTGACCAGATAAATTTGAATAATTGACAGTAAAATGAGTACAGTAATTAATAGCTTTCTTTTATACCAACTGATATCTAAATGAATCTTAGTTAGCACTAATTTTGCCGGTGATCTTTTTTGAGTTTTAAATACTCTTATGTAAATTGAAAACATTCGACTTCTAATGTCAACACTCTTTGCAAATGATAACAGTATGTGGTTGTGTTTTTTGGTACATTAATACGTCAGAATAAATTCCAAGCAGTCCACGCAAATTTTTTTGTCGAAAGAGACAACGAAATGATTTTTAATGATGAAATATTCATATTTTTTAATGATATAAACATCTCTATTGATATCTATGAGAGCTGTCTATCATTCGGTATTGTTCCGATGGATGCAATATACGATTTTGTATGGTGGATTTTCTCTTAACTATAGAATTCTTGCTAATAATGATTGTTCGAGCGGTGATCGCAGAGTTGAAAGCAAAAACTGGTTTTTATTTTGGTTTGAGCGAAATTTTTTATTGCCAGCACTGTTAAACCAGAAACAATTTTTTAATGTTTGGAAACTATTGATTTCAAATGGTTTGTCAAGAAGGCACTGGGAAAATGTTTGCCTAAGAATTCATATATTTTATGGCTAGCTTTTCCTCGTCTGAAGCTGGAGATGTATACTAAGCATGTTTCAAAAAAAGCCAGCGTAGTCACCCTATGGACATAGTGAGGTCACATTAGAGAAGTTATTGCTGGGTGCAAGGGCCGAGAAGGCTCAGACTGTTCTAGCTTAATTAGAGAAGAAAATGGTGAAAATTGAGCTGCTTATTGCTAACAGTTGAGGGTGTCGAAAGTGAAAGATTGTTGATGCAAGAGAATGACTTCAATTAGAGCTAGTTCAGGTTTCATCAGTCATTTTGAAGCATACGAAGAGCCAATGACGATGTCTAAAACGCTCTGTTTGTCATTACTTTGGCTAGTTGAGTCAAATTTTCCTGTTGCGAATGTATGTTAAAATATTTTAAAGGATTTGCCTTCAAGTTATTAAATCCCATGTTAGTGTTAAAATTTGTTGCAAGAGTTTTGCAAAGGAATGCGAATCTTCTAATAATCTTAAATCACCTGGCATTCGCGACCAGTTTCCTTTGAAAATGAGCAGCTGATTTTATTTCAGAGTACGGCATGTAGATAATGTTTGCTGGTGAAACTTTGACGATGACGTCACCACTATTAACGCAGTCCGTGCCCGCGTCTCCTGGCTCTGTGCGTGAAGTTGGAAAGGGGGCCAAGGAGGCAGTGGAGAAATGTCAACAGATGGAGGCTAAATTGACACCTCACAGGCACCAGCAATTACTAAGGAGCGAACGAAGTGGAAGTGGGAGTGTACGAAGAGGGGATGTATCTGTTATGAGGAATATCGATGGCAGCGAAACACCAGCCGGTATGTAGAACTTTCCATTTAAATGGTAGAAACAGTTTACTCACTGATGAAATTTTGTAACATTTTTATGGAGAATAGTTGCGTGCATTGTACAATTCCAGAGGTCTGAAAAGTCGATAGAGGGATACTTATGCAGTAGTTGAGTTTAACTATCAATACGGGGTGATAGGCGTAGTTGTGCGTTAAATTCTGCCAAATTTAAAATCCCTATTTTTAATAGCCGCACTCATCTTCTCAGCCGGCTATTATAGCGCTCCTATTTTTTTTACGACTCGAAGAGGAGTATTGGTTTTCTTAAGGTTTTTTTTTACCGGAAGTACTATTCGTTCAGACGCTGTTTTGACCTAAAAGCGAAAGTGAGAAAAATTGCCGTGTGAACAAATTTTTTCTGAGCGAGAGAAATTTTTTGATCATGCGCTGCGTTTAGTGAATGACTTTTGGACTTTGAAAACTAGTTTTTGACTGAATGGCGCATATAGATAACCGTTTTTAGCCGTTTTTCGTTTAAGTGGCCCATTTTTTTGCTTGTAATTTGGTTTTTAGTAGAAATGATTTTTATTTGATGCTATATTGAAATGTAAACCTTGGAAATTAATACCACAGTGTTTTGTAGTGCCTGGAAACGCGTTTCAGGTTCAAAATTGGCACATATTTCTTGATTTTTAAATTAATTTTTGGCTTTTTTCCTATTAATTTATTCATTTTTGGATCTTTTAGCCGTCTTTTTGTCAAAAATCAGTTAATATGTCAACGTCCCGTTGATAATTCATATACTGAACGCCTCTTTCTACCTCGATGTAATTTTGTTGTATAAAATTGTATATATGCTAATCCGATTTTGGTAATTTTTTCCAATTTTTCTCAGTTTTGGGTCTGTATTTTGGCTTTCAATAGCCTTTTTGTGCAACATGAGGGGTTTTAATTTTGTTCAAAGAAAACTTCTATCGTTTTTTTAGCGTTAAATTTTTGAAAAACAGTTCAAGTTTATTTTAAGAATGCAGTCTTAAAAATTTTTTGACCGTTTTATTTGGAAAATGTTTCAATGTTTCGTATGTTAGATTTCTGCTTTTTCTTTTTGTTCTGTTCAGGAGGATGGATGTTTGTCTCAGATGACTCATGGTCTTTTCTATGTCTCGAATGCTGAAAACTGAAATGTGTTCGTTTTTCTTGTTTTTTTCATTTGATTTTTAACTTTCAAAAATCAAGAATTAGTCTTTGTTACGGTGTTCCTTACATTGTGTCCATATTGTTCACATTCTAGCTAGTATCATTCTAGCTTTGTCCTGGCACCTACATTTATAGTGGTTATATTGATTTTTTCTGTTATTAAAAAATTGAATGATTTCAGTTTTTTCTTAGATTTTTGTCATTTCTTTGGTTTGCAATTGATTTCATTCAACATAAGGCAGTACTGAGAGTTTGCTAGAGAGCTTTTTCCAGAAGGTCCATTTGTTACTTTTTATTGATTTTTCTCTGGCCTTGGTTTTGTTCTTAAACAATTTTTTGCCTTTGAAAATTATTCTGTTGCTTATGTCTTTTCTATAATTTCATTTTTGAATTAGTGTGAATTCATGTTGCCATATACAACAGCATATATATAACAAGAAAGAAGTATATGTTGTTTTTGTCTTAATTGCAGGGATTAGAAATCTAACTGTAGTTGTTTTCTGATTCTTAACGTCGAGCGTTTTTTTAAAAATTTAACTTAGTTTCTAAGTAGTTATTATTATCTGCCGTTTGCCTTCGCGATCTTTTTGAGACTAGAATCATG
The DNA here is from genome assembly GCF_964194025.1 of Convolutriloba macropyga. Lineage (NCBI taxonomy): Eukaryota > Metazoa > Xenacoelomorpha > Acoela > Convolutidae > Convolutriloba > Convolutriloba macropyga. The sequence goes on from NC_134470.1 coordinate 15,642,132, forward strand.
AATTATTTGATGGCAATTGATAGCCATGTCAGCTTTTTCAGCCTATCAGTGTTTTTAATATCCTTATTATTTTGCACTTAACGTTACCGAAGGTTTTCAATGATAAATATTTTTGCTGCATTTTGTTTCTCTTATTGACAGTGGTTTAAATTTCACCAATTTTTAGATCAGACCGGGGGGGGGGGGGGGGGGGTGGGGTAATGAGATCATGGTTTAATACATAAGGTAATGGATTCAGCTCCAATTAGGGTTTTTTGTCAAGTTCTTAAGCTTCGAGTCGCTTCCGGTATTCTTCCGGCTATGTTTTTTACTTCGTCGAATAAAAAAAATGTTTCGCTTTACCTCATTTTGCCGCTTTTTCAACATTTTGCGTGAAATCTTTTAGATGCCCGCTATTTCATCTTCGTTCCTATAAGTCTTAGTTACCATCTCTAATGCTTATTGGTATTGATAGTAGCCGCTGTAGCCTCTCTAAGAAACAGAAGTACGTTATGTTCAACTACGAAATGCCATCAAAATAAATCGGACTTAAAAAATGTTTTTGTACAAAAATCTTTTTTTTCGATATCTTCTATTCTTTCAATCCCAATCATGCTTTTTGGAATCAACGGAGGCTTTTTTCCGGCAATCTGCCGGGTATGTTTAATAGCCGCCCTCATCTTCTCAGCCGGCTATTATAGCGCTCCTATTTTTTTTCGTCGAATAAAAAATGTATCGCTTTACCTCATTTTGCCGCTTTTTCAACATTTTGCGTGAAATCTTTTTGACTTCTCTAGCCTAGTTTCTCTCTTCTCTGATTCTGCTAAAAGTGATTTTCAACATCAGTTGCTCAGCAAAGCAATTCAAAATGAACAGAGTCAGTATAAAAAATTGAAGTCAGAAGTAGAAACGGTATTAACCCATAAAGCCCAATTTTAGATGCCCGCTATTTGAACTTCGTTACTATAAGTCTTAGTTACCATCTCTAATGCTTATTGCTATTGATAGTAGCCCCTGTAGCCTCTCTCTAAGAAACAGAAGTACGTTATGTTCAACTACGAAATGCCATCAAAATAAATCGGACTTAAAAAATGTTTTTGTACAAAAATCTTTTTTTTCGATATCTTCTATTCTTTCAATCCCAATCATGCTTATTGGAATCAACGGCGGCTATTTTCCGGCAATCTGCCGGGTATGTTTACCATTAAGATTCAATGGAATTTCGGAAATCACTTTGTTTGCATCGTGTCCCCTAAAACTACGTGACTATTTTTGGATCTATTCTGTTCCCCCCCCCCCCAGCTTAGTGGGCTTATATCTTTTACCACCCCCTTTACATAGTAATGTGCTATATAACAACATTTGTAACTGGGGGGGGGTAGAAAACACTGGGGGGGCTAAAACAGAACAGATACGACTTTTTTTATGAAGATGTTGCAGTCACTTTTGATACTATTTTGATCCCTACTTCCCTCTGATTTTTCATAAATGGGAGACATTTTCTCAAGGCTGTGTGGGCAAAATGTTTACACTGGGCCGAGTACGTGCTGCTAGTGTAAAAGGTGAAAACTAGCTATATACAAATATATATTTTGTAATCGAGGTTTTGAAATTGTAGTGGAGGGCGTTAAATAGAATCAGTAGTCCGATTGTAAATCTTAAAAACGATCGTTTTTTGTTTGCATCGGGATGCTTGGGGTTTTTCTATGTGAAAGTCCCGCTCTTGCAATTCATGCATTCTGATGTCTTTAGGAGCGAACACTGCCTTGGTGAGGCTGCAAGAGAAGACAGGAGCAGACAAGAGCAGTGCTTTGATTCAGCTGACGGAAGCGTATCTGAAGAAGATCTCCAGGCCAAAGAGAAAAGTGCTAGAAGAAGATGTCTATGTTAAGGTGTTCCAATCTCTATTCTGGTGGCTGTTGTTTATCGTCAAAACACTCAAATATTATGCTAAACCTGTGTTAAATGCGATAACGAAATGCCAAAAAACCATATATGTTTAGATAATTGGTAAAGCTGAACGTTAGTTTGATTGCGAGTACGGTAGACATTTTGCATGACCACGGTTTTCTTAGTGTTATAATCTTAATGGGAATATTAAAAGAACTGAATTAATGCTATCCTCCATAGGCGCAGTAAAGATCAAGCCGTTTTGAATTTGAGCTGAGTTAAGTGTGATGCGAAAGAACTTGTTTTCAGTCGAGTCACAATACCATTTCTTCTACTGCCATGACATCAGATTGTACACGTCACTTAGGGGTTCTTAGAACATGTTAGATGAGAACGTGGAGAATGAGAGTATGTGAGATGAATATTTTCTTCAGGAGATCGAGTCCATAATTGAGCGTGACTTCTTCCCCTACATGGACAAGCTAAGAGCACAGAGTGACTTTGCAGAGGCGGTAGAGGACGACGACATGCAGAAGCTGCAAAGTCTCATTGCCAAATATGGACGTGCATGTCTTACTGGAACTCTCCTGGACGACAGATCTGGTAAGAGTAGAAAAATCCTTTTAATGCATATCAAACAACACTTTTGAAAGCAGAAAAGTCAACAAATTATGCTTAGAATTATCAAAAGACAACTGAAATTTGAATTTGATGCATAAGTAGTTTAACACAACAAAAACATTTCATACCACTTACTCAAAAAGTTGTGCGTAAGTGGGCTCAAATCAGCGCGTGATGGAGATGCGTTAGAATGGAGACTTCAAAATTGATATGGCCAGATCGCATAATCAGGAATTGCAGCTTTAAAAAATGGTGTAGTGAAAATGAAAATCAAACTAAAACTTATTTCTGTCTTCTCATTTAACCGTACGAGAAAAGATAAAATGCATAATTAAATACTCATTTAACCTGAATCATGTGACTTTAGCATTTGATCGATCGCCCTCTACCTTTGACACACCGGCCCTGCCTGCTCGCAATCCTAGTCCTCCCAGAGACACAGCTGCATCTCTCATATCAGGTCAGATGGATTTCAGTTTAACCCCCAGAGCTACAAACTGTTCTTTGATAAAGTTAATTTGAATCTCCCTGAGAAGACAATCCGTTGTACGAATTTAGAACAGGGTTTTGGGTTCAGATAATGTTCTTATGTTTTGATCTGTTTAATATTTAATAGCCGATTTAAAGTAGAGTGAGAGTACGGTGTTTGAACAAAAATTCGCTTTATCGGTTGTGGTTTTTTGTTCACATGCGGCAATTTCACTTCGATTCTTGCTGTTTTTCGATTTTTTGGAGCGGATTTTTTTCTTAATGGTTTTCCCAATCCATTCATAGTTCATTCTAGGCCTAGTTTTTGTTTGAGCCAAATTTCTCGTCCTCGCTAGTGGTTTTTTGTTTACCTACCTCATTTTTGCATTGATTTGCAGTTTTTTAAAAAATTTTTATCTGTTTTCCCAATTCATTCATAGTCCGTTCTAGGTCTAGTTTTTGTTTAGACAATGAAAGTTTTTTCAATTGTACGTCAAGACTTGTCCTGCTATGTTTTTTATTAATAGCCGCACGGCGATAGCTGGGGCTATTATTGGCCTTCTCTTGGTTTTTTACAATTCAAAGAATTTGAATTGTATTGGGGCGCTGTCTTTTTTTTTAAGATCTGTTCACACATTTTCATGATTTTTGAGGTCAAATTGGAGTAGTGATTTTGGTCACGCCGAAACAGGAAGTGGAGCGAAAAAGCGATGGGTTTTGCGGCGTTTGCTCTAAGTTTAAAGTTGAGTGAGAAAACGGTGTTTGAACAAAAATTCGCTTTCTCGCTAGTGGTTTTTTGTTCACATGCGGCTATTTCACTTTGATTTTTACTGTTTTTTCGATTTTTTGGATCGGATTTTTTCTAAATGTTTTTACCCAATCCATTCATAGTTCGTCGTTCTAGGTCCAGTTTTCTGTTTAGTCAATGAAAATTTTTTGAATTGTACGTCAGGATTTGTCCTGCTATGTTTTTTATTTCGTCGTCATGATTTTTGTTACGACCATATGACGTCACAGCCACTTTTTGTTCATTCGTTCATGCAATTTCAACTTAATTGCATGAGTGACGTCATTTTTCGCTCTTAGTGGAGCGAGTTTTTTTGTTCATTCGCGTGATTAAATTTTTGGTCACACTTGACTTCCTCACTTTGAAATTGACTTTTATTTACTTTAATTCAAAGAGATAAGGTCAAATGGGTGTGTGTCACTCTAAATGAAGGTTAATTGAGATCAGCTAATACATCCAGCAATAAATTATACAGATTTTTAATGAAATTATAACAGATCAGCCTTCAATGAAAAGACGAATTTTTTTGGTCTGTCTTTTTACTGGTTTTTTAGAATGCCGATCTACGATTCTATTGCGGCTATTTTCTGGCAATCTGACATATGTTTTTGTTTTAGAGCACCCTAGCTGTGTTCAATTGGTCTCAAAGAAAGTTTAACAATTACATTGGTCTTGTGGTCTTTCTTTTATGCAATTGTTTGCTTCAATTTTTCGTCTGACGCTTTTAACTTTTCGTCCTCAAGAACGGCATGAGCAGGTAAAGCCCGGAGTGCGTTAAATGGCTGAGCAACTGTCTTAGAGCCTTACTAGTCTCTAAGTATTCGATTCTCCAAAAATGCTGACCTCCTCCACATGTCGATTGGGACCCTCCATTCTCTGACCCCCCGAGACCGCCACTCCGCCCACCCCTCCCCACCATGCACACCCACTCCACCTCATTCCAACCGTGACCCAGCACTACCGACCACCATGCTCACTCCACACCCCTTCAATTAGGCCTAAGCTAAACTGCAGCTACTGACGAAGCCAATGCTCGCCAACCGTTTCAGAGCAATTCGCTAGAGTTCAGTCTGTTATTAATAGTCGCGAAGCGATAGCGGCTATTATTGGGGACATCGTCAAAGAATTTGAATTGTATTGGGGCGCTGCGTTTTTTAATAGCCGCACAGCGATAGCTGGGGCTATTAATGGCCTTCTCTTGGTTTTTTACAATTCAAAGAATTTGAATTGTATTGGGGCGCTGTCTTTTTTTTAAGATCTGTTCACACATTTTCATGATTTTTGAGGTCAAATTGGAGTAGTGATTTTGGTCACGCCGAAGCAGGAAGTGGAGCGAAAAAGCGATGGGTTTTGCGGCGTGAAATTTTTTTGCTCTAAGTTTAAAGCAGAGTGAGAAAACGGTGTTTGAACAAAAATTCTCTTTCTCGCTAGTGGTTTTTTGTTAACATGCGGCAATTTCACTTTGAAATTTTTTTGTTTTTTCAATTTTTTGGATTGGATTTTTTTCGAAATGGTTTTCCCAATCCATTCATAGTCCGTTCTTGGTCTAGTTTTCTGTTTAGTCAATGAAAATTCTTTGAATTGTGTGTCAGGACTTGTCCTGCTATGTTTTTTTATTTCGTCGTCGCGATTTTTGTTACGACCATAAGCTCTTAATCATGAGAAGAAGAACTGGGTTTAGACATCATGTCAACCAAAAACGAAGGCTCGATGCGGACACCATCTCTGGATGGCAATGGTCTCAAACCAGAAACCAAGAGCAGCCTTGACACGTTCATGTCTCAAGTTACGAGTGAAGACAACGTCTCATTTGAAGAACTCTGCACTCTTCAGAACATCGCTCAGAGGATCAAACATTACTGGATATTCAAGGCTGAAACAGAAGCTCATGCAAGCTTAGCTATACAAAATGAGAGAAACCACAGTTCAAACTCTCAGATGTTGGCTTTGAAAGATAGCTCCGTTGACACGGGGAAGACGAAACAATCCGTGCCTCTAGATACGTGGCCATACCAAGCCCGCAATATGCTGATGTTCAACCCAGACGGAATAGACTTAGCGTTGCAGGAGAATGTGTCCGATTCGTCAACAAACAACAAGGAAATGCAAATTGTGCACAGTAACACGAGATTTGAACCAGGGTTTCTGGAAGAGCAGCAGAAACTGGCAAAATTGTCTGAACACGTAGCTCAAACAAAATTAATGAAGAAAGGTAACATTGGAGCTGATGGGAAGGAGATAGTTGCAGAGAATAACTCAGATGGTCTGGGAAAGTATTCATTCCTGGCAACGCCGTCTCCAATGCCAGGGCAAGGTACGTAATTAGAAACGGAATTGAATTTTTGCTGGTTTATGATCAAAAAAGTTTTTGCTTCATTTTGATAACATGCTTGACGCCGACATGGAATACACCGTAGACGAGCAAGAGATTGTTATGCATTGTATAGTAGCATGTCTAACGATTTTGTTGTACCTGGACAACTTCTCTTTAGAAAGATGTGTTTGTGCAGGTTTATTGGTATGCATTTCAATTATTGTCATGATTTGTGTGACCGCATCTGATTCTGCAGACTTGTGATAAGCTAATGTTTAGGGATAAAGATATTTTTGCTGCTGATTCTTGCTTGATGGGTTTCCTGTAAAATGAAGTTTTATGAAATCAAAATATAATTTTTTGAAATCTGTGGTTACAGGGACATCTGTTGTTACAGATTTAATGAGCCTGTTATCGTTTTGCTTGACTCTGTCCTTGTTCTTCTGTTTCCTTCTCATCAATTGGTTTTTTGATTTTTTCCGTTTTTATCTGTGATGTTATCGAAGTTGTTCTTTGACATAATGGGGAAATGTTGTTGCGCATGATTTAATGAACCTGACATGCATGGTTTCTTCGATATGCTGATCTTCTGATTTCCTGTTTGATATAATGAGTAACGTTTCTGACCCGTTATAGACTGATTTAATGATAGTTTTAATGAAAATGAATTGGTTTTTTGGTGTGTCAAGAGAATAGTAGCTGGCTGACCCACGATAAAATGATTTAATGAGCCTGAACTCATTTCTTTGTGTTTTCATGTCTTGTTGTTTAATAGCCGCCCTCATCTTCTCAGCCGGCTATTATTGCGCTCGTATTTTTTTTTACTTCGTCAAACTTTTTTTCGCTTTACCATTTCGCCGCTTTTTCGACATTTTGCGTGAAATCTTTTTGACTTCTCTAGGCTAGTTTCTCTCTTCTCTCATTCTGCTAAAAGTGAATTTGAACATCAGTTGCTAAGCAAAGCAATTCAAAATGAACAGAGTCGGTATAAAAAATTGAAGTCAGAAATAGAAACGGGATAAAACCATAAAGCCCAATTTTAGATGCCCGCTATTTGAACGTCGTTCCTATAAGTCTTAGTTACCACCATGCTTATTGGTGTTGATAGTAGCCCCTGTAGCCTCTCTCTAAGAAACAGAAGTATGTTTAACTACGAAATGCCATCAAAATAAATCGGACTTAAAAAATATTTTTGTACAAAAATCTTTTTTTTTTCAATATATTCTATTCGTTCAATCCCAATCATGCTTATTGGAATCAACGGCGGCTATTTTCCGGCAATCTGCCGGGTATGTTTACAACTATCTGGAAAATAAATGATCTGCAAGGCTCCGGTTATCTTTATTAGTTCCTTAATCAGTGGTTTGGCTGTTAGCTGCAACTATTCCAGCCCATGGTTTGCTCTTTTTTCAAATGAGTTTTGAGCTGCTTTGAAATACAGTCTAGATGTTCATTAATGATACTGAAGAAACTGCGCCTACTGCAAGTCATAATAATTCAGAGATTTGGTGATAATAAATCTGTTGTCATCATTTGCTTTAGTCTCCTGTTTTTGGACAGAAAGTTTCGCTGAGACAGGAGGCAATTAATTGCCTGGTTTTAGTGCAGGTCGGCCAGCAGCTGTAGACGTTACCTTTGCATGCCCTCTTTTTATGCCAGTCATATCGCAGATTCAGGGACATCAGCAGCTGACTGCAGATAATCAGCAATACTCCCAAAAGGGCAAAGAGATTAGTAAAGGAGTGCTTTTGGCATTTAAAACTTTGGCCTACTTTCATAAACACTTTTAAGCATCTGAACTCAAGTTGCGGCAGTTCACTACTAAAAGTCAAATGAAGAACCTCTAATGTCATATTAAGCCCCCTAGTAATTTTTTTACCACCCCCGACTAAGGAGACAACAATAGATTACAGCTCCCACTAGTCGCTCGAGAGCAATGCTTCGGACGTTAGTCGGCTATGTTTCTATAATTGTTGGCTGATAAAATGAATTATTGTTTTTTATAGCTGCAATGCCGTAAGGTGAGCGTACCTATATTGATGTGTTTTTAATAGCCGCCAAGCGATAGCGGCTATTATTGGGGACATCGTGGTTTTTTTTTAATTCGTCGTCTCCATCGATGATTCTTACGACCTGACTTCTTGGAATTGACTTTTTCACTAACTTCTATTGCATTTGCAGTTAAAATTTGTGTGTGTGACGTCATTTCTGATTTTAGGCCAATTGCGTGACTTACCTCACTAAAAAAATGACTTCTGAACTCACTTATGGAACTTTAAATTTTATGAACATTTTAGTTAAGATCAATAGTGTGCATCTAAGTAGTGCCAAACATATATGCCCTAATTCTTGAGTATTAGTCTTGCGTTTTTTTTCGAATATCAGTTTTGAAAAAGCTCTCTGAGCAGTTTTTCCTTATAGACCCTATGTGTCATAAAATTGACAGTCCGAATCTAACCATAGTGGTCTATTAAAAGACTGGTGGTCGATCTGTCTATCTTATTTCTTTGGTTGTTTCAATTCATGGAAGGCAACAAGCGTCTATCGCGGCTATTTTCGGCAATCTGCCGGCTATGTTTCTTTGTTAGAACTGATTAATTGCTCTTGAACGTAATTAAACGTGTGTCTTTTTTTATGCAAAATTTTCGCTTGACAATTTTTGTGTGACTTTTACGCCCTTGAGTTTTTGCATTTCGCGTGATCTAAAATTCTCTCTCAATCAGAATTTCAAGCAGCTGAACTCAATTGGCCGCAATTTAATACTAAAAGTCAAATGAAAAGTGCGCCGAAACTGGTGTCATTTTTTACTTTAAATCTTAATAGTGGTATATGTTAAACTCTAATGTGGTTATTTGAAGCCCACTATAGAACTTCTAAGTCTCATTTAGGCTCCCCCTCCCCCCCCGCCCCCGACTGAAGCAGGCTGCAATTAATTAGAGCTCCCACTAGTTGTTCAAGAGCAATTCTTCCGACGTTTAGTCGATTATTTTTTCTTTTTGATGAGAAATGGTGCTTGTCTATCTGTTGCCGAAGTAGTTTTAAGACGTGAAGAGAGCATTTATTTAAACATGATATACTGAATTACTGAGCCTGACGTGGTTTCCTTCATATGCTGTAGGCCTTTCAGAAATATGATAAACAGATATAATGAACCTGAGAATTTTTTGTGTCCTCCGGTTTTCTTATCGATTAGGATTTTGTGGTATGATTAGAATTGAGGTTTTCTGTTTGGCAAACTGTTTTGGTAAGCATGATAGCTCTCCGTGAAAACTTTCTATGTGTTTTTGTTTCCGTCTTAGCAAATTGGTTTTTGGATATCATGAGAGTGTTGCTGACCGTGTTATACTGAATTAATGAGACAGATTGTTATTTGAAAATCGTTCTGTGCCATTTCCCTTTTACATAGAGTAATGCTGTGACACATAATAAACAGATTTATTGAGCCTGTTAGCGTGTTATTTCAATTTTTTTTCTTGTACTTCTGTGTCCCTCTCGTCAATTTTTTGACATGAGTTTTATTGAGCCTTTTGTTTTCTTTTTGAGTTTCACTGTATTTATATTTTTTCTGTTGTCCAGTTGGTTTTTTGATATGGTGACAAATGTTGCTTGTCAACGATAAACGGAACTAATCCTCTGTATATCTTTTTCTTTAAGACTTTTTCCTTGTCTTTGTTTTGTATTGTGAACATGTTCGTTTTTTGACGTCATGAGAATTGCTGTTGACGCATCATAAACTAATCTAATTTGCACTTCAATCTTTCTCTGAGGATTTTTCTTTGTATCCCTGTGACCCTATTGGTTTTAGAATGTGATGATAATATCTGATGACTCATGATATCTTGATTTAATGTGCCTGACTTGTTTCTTGTAAATGTTGGAAGCCTTTTCGACGCATAGTTCGATGAATCTGATATTGTTCTCCTTAAGAATTTAACTTTATCCTTCTGTTTTCTCATCGATTATATTTTCGTGATAATTAGAGTTGTTCCTGATTTATCGTAACTGATTTGGACATCGCGGTAGTTTTTTATGAGAATTTCTGCGGCTCATTGTTTTCCTTCTGTGATGGAATCGGTTTTTTGATACGAAAATTGTTGTTGACCCACGATAGTATGGTTTATTGAGCCTGAGATTGTTCCCCGAGAATCTCTCTGTGCTATTTCGTTTTTCTGTGATCGAGTTATTTTCTCTGATGTATTGATCGTTTTTCTGTGGCACGGTGAGCAGATTTAATGAGACTGTTATCGTTTTTGTTGATTCGTTCCTGGTTTTTGTGCCTCCCTCTGATTGATTTGTTTTTAAATAATGAGAGTTTTTCTGGGCCAATAAGAAACTGACTTCACTTGCATGATAATGTTTTCTAGTCTTTCTTGAGACTTTTCCTGGTCTGTTTATGACCCAATTAGTTTTTTATGGCTGACCGTTGATGTACTGACCTAATGAGCCTGACATAGTGTATTTGAGTTTTCGGCTTGTCTCTGCTTCGATTTGAGAGAAGTGGTTACTTGTGAAAAATTTGCTGGCAAAATGGTTTTAATGAAAATTTTGCGGACGGATGATATACTGATTTAATAATCTTGACATGGTTCAGTGAGTTTTTTCTGTGTACTTTTTTCTGCAACTGAACTGGTTTTTTTTATGAGAATTGTTAACGGCCCATGATATACCGAGTCAATGAGCCTGGGATGGTTTTCCTGTTTTTTGGTTTCTTGGTTTCTTTATGATGAGAATGGTTGCTGACCCATGATATACTGATTTAATGAGCCTGATTTTGTTTTTTGAGAATTTTGCTGCGCCGTTTTGTTTTTTATGATCGATTTTTTTGTGCTGTTTTTAACGTTGTTCTGGTTTATGAAAGAATTATGCTGAGTCGTGATATACTTATATAAGGATGTACAGATTTAATGAAAATATATTGGTCTCTGATGTCAGGAGAATTGTTACTCATAATTTAATTAGACTGAAAATGTATCCTTGAGACTTTTCCGACGCCCTCTGTATCTCTTTTAATTGAACTGCTCTCGTTGGCATTTGGAGAAATGTCGCAACCCCATATGCTGATTGAATCAGCCGGAGATTGTGCGAGAGTTCTTTCTGTGCCTTGTTACTCTATGATGAACCGGTTTCTGCAATTTGTTGAAATTGTGTCTGTCCCTGATAAACAGATTAAAGGATCCCATTATCTTTTTCCCCGAGAATCTTTCCGCGTTTTTCTGTTTTCTTAGTATTTTATTTTTTTTTGTGTTTTGTGATGGGAACTGTTGACCAATACTAAGTTTTTGGCGAGACAATCCGTGACCGAATGGGTTTGACGATTTCAGGTTATCATTTGACGACACGAGATATACTGATCAAGTAAGACTGTCATTATTTCCTTGATTTTTTATGAGTTTTTTTAAAGTTTTCGATCGAACTGGTTGCTTTATGGGGAGAAATGTTGCTAACCAATGATATACTGATTTATTGAGCCTGACATCGTCCTTTGTGATTTGTTCTGCTTTGTTTTGCTTTTTTTATGTATGTATCAGTTTCTTTGAGATTTTCATCCCATGATAAGCAGATTTAATGAACCAGTTATTGTCTTCCTTGAGACTATTTCCGTTTATTTTTGTTTCCTTGTCGATTGGTAAGATTTTTCGAAAAACATTAAACTGATCGATTAGTCAGCATAAGGTTTTCTTTGGTTTTTCCCTTGAACAAATTGTTTTTTGATGTGATGAAAAAAGATGCTGACCCAATATATATAATAAATTTTTGAGCCTGACTTGGTTTGTTTGAGTTTCTTGGTACGTATGATTTTTCTTTGATGGAATTGGTTTCCTTGATGTGATGAGAAATGTTGCATGTCCAGAATGCACTGGCTTAATGAATCTAATATAGGTCTGTGATATTTTTTGTTCCTTTTGTTTTTCTTTGATCGAATTGGTTTTTTTAAAAAAGTGGTTCTGACCCCTGCTAAACAGAATTAATGAGCTCCCTGTTGTTTTCAATGAGAACTTTTCCATATACTTCTGTTTCCTTCTCACTGGTTTGGTTTTTTATGATCAGAAATGTTGTTCCGTAATCGACTGATTTAATTTGCATTATAGCGTTTTCCTTGTCTATCTTTGCACGATTTGATTTTGAGATGAAGAAATTGGGTGCTAATAAACGATATATTAGTTTCACGAGCCTGACATGGTTTCTTTTCGCGTACTAATAGTTTTCCTCTGATGGAACTGGTTTCATTCATGTGATAAGAAATTAGTTGATCCATGATAAGAAATTAGTTGATCCATGATATACTGATGTAAAGAGCCTGATTTTGTTCCTAGACAATTAGAGGCCTGATGTTGTTCCTAGACAATTGTTGTTACTGGACAATTTTTGTTCCGTTTTGTGTTTCTTTTTGTTTCGTTGTTGGTTTGAAAATTTCTTGTAAAATTTTGAAATTGATGATCAGTTTTATTGAGCTCCTTATCGTTTTCCAATAAAATCTATCAATGAAACTTTGGTCAATTGTCGATCCATGATAGACAGAATTAATGATACTGTTTATCTTTCTGTTTGACAATCGTTCCGTGTCCTGTTTCCTTCTCATAATTTGGTTTTTGGTATGTTGAGAATTGTTTTTGCTCGATAGTGACCTGATTTAATTTGCATCAGCCTTTTCAAGACTTCTTCCTTGTCTATCTGTGAAGGAATTGGATTTTGAGAAAATGACGGTTACCCACGATATACTACATTTAGCCCCACATGATCCTGTTCTTCCAGGATTGCATTGTTTTTTGTAACTGGTTTCATTGATGTGACAAGAGTTGTACCAAACCCATGATATACTGCTTTAATGAGCCTTATGTTGTTCTTTAAGAAATTTTGCGCCGTTTTGTTATTCTATGATTGAATTTGTTTCTTTGATACTTTGAACGTTTTCCGGATGCATGATACAGAATTCATGGGACTGTTATCTTATTCCTTGGGAATCTTTGCCTGCCCTGTTTCTTGCCCAACGATTTTGTTTTTTGATATGATGAAAAGATGTTGGCCCATGGTTAACCCATTAGCCTGAACATATGGTTTCCTTAATCCTTGGGGATCTCTCTGTTTTTTTTAATGGACTGGTTTTCTTGATGTGATGAGAAATGTTATTGGTCCATCATGTACTCATTTAAATAGCCTAATGATCCATGAGAATTTTTCTGTCGTTTTGTTTTTCTCATCGAAGTGGTTTCTTGCATACTTTGAACAGTTTTCGGGCCCGTGATAAACAGATTTATTGCGACTGTTATCTTTTTCCTTGATATCTCTCCATGCCTTCCTTTGTTGTTCGATTGATAGATGCCGACCTTTGTTATACGATTTCTAGGAGCTTGACGTGGTTTCCTGGTACTTATGTTTTTTCTTTGATCGAATTCCCTTCTTTGATGTGATCAAAGATGCTGCGGATCCACGACATACTGAATTAATGAGCCTAATATTCTCCCTTGAGAATTTTCTGTGTAGTTTTGTTTTTCTTCGATTGAATTGATCTGTTTTTTGGTATGCGATTTGTTACTGTTAAAAATATTAGTGATTCATGATATACTCATTTAACGAGACTGATCGTTCCTCGAGAATGTTCTGTTTCGCTTTTTCTGTGACTGAATTGATTTGTTTTTATGTCAAAAAATTTTCTGCCCACGGTAAAAAAGATCTAATGAGAGTTGATTGTTTTTGCCCGTTCCTTTTGATTTTGCTTTAATCGAATTGATTTCTGTAATGTGATGAGAAATTTGACCGATCCATGATACACAGATCTAAGGAGCTTGGGACCGTCTCTCGTTTTTCTCGTTCTTTTTGACTTTCCTTCGATCGAATTGGTTTCTGTAGTGTGATGAAAATGTTTCTGACCCATGATATACTGATTTAATGATCATAATGTTTTTCTGGGTCCTGATGTTTTTCAATGGAACTTGTTTCATTAATGATAAGAAACGTTGCTGATTCACGATATACTCACGCTGTATTCACGATTCATTCTTTGATGTTGGCAGAAAATCGGCCCATGATAAACGGATTTTTTGAGCTACGTATAGCTTTCCAATAGAAAAATCTGACTCTTTTTGTTTAGTTCTCATCTGTTTAGTTTTTGATGTGATGAAATTGATAACCAATAATAAACTGATTTTTTCCATTTTTTTCTAATATTTTCTTTAGCTTGAAAAGACTAGGTTTTTGAAGTGAAGAAAAATGCTTGATCCACGATATACTAATAAAATGAGCCTGAGATGTTTCCTTCTGGGTCCTGAAGTTTTTCGAAGGAACTGTTTTTGTTGATGGGAAGAGAAAGGTTGCTGATCCATTATAAACTAACTTAATGAGCCTAGTTTTGCTGAAAGGTTTTGTTTGCCGTTTTTTTCTGTGATCGAATCATTTCTTTGATATATTGAATTTTTTCTACTCTTTATAAACGATTTAATGAGCAGCCCCTTGTCGTTTTCAATTAGGATCTGTCCCCTGCGTCTTGTTTCTTTCACATCTGTTTGGTTTTCGAGGTGATGGAGTTGTTGACAATTATAAACTGATGTTTATTTGTATCAATGTTTTCTTGAGAATTTTTCCATGTCTATCTTTGAACGAGATGGATCTTGAGGCGAACAAATGTGCTGATCTACTATATACTAATTTAGTGACCCTGGTTCCTTGTTGATTCCGCGTTCTTAGGTTTTCTGATGGAACTTATTTTATTATTGTGATGAGAAATCTTGCTGATCTATGATATACTGATTTATTGAGCCTGTTAGTTCCTTGAGAATTTGTTGTCTTTTTGTTTTTCTATATCTGAATTGATTTTTGATATGTTGATATCTGATATGTTGATAGGTTTTCTGCGCATGATTAACAGAAATTTTGAGCTCCTTATAGTTTTCCGAGAATCTATCTGTGTCCTTTTGTTTCCTTCTCATATGTTTGATATTTGATGTGATGGGATTGTTGACCATTACTACTCTGATTTTTTCTGCCATAAATTCTTATTAATTTTTTTCTTTTTCTATCTTTGGACGAGTTGGATTTTGAGACGAAAAAAATGCTCCTCCACGACAAATGAGCCTGAAGTTGTTTGCTTGCGGTTTTTTGGGCCTGATGTTTTTCGATTGGACTGGTTTCGTTGATCTGATGTTTTTCTCAGTGATCGAATTGATTGTTTTTTTTTTTGATATGTTGAAAGTTTTTCTGCCCATCATCAACAGATCTAATGGGACCGTCTATCGTTTCTTTCCATTCTTTTTTACTTTTCTTCGATCGAATTATTTTCTGTATTATGATGAGAAACGTTGCTGATCCATGATATAATGATTTAATGAGCCTGATATTCTTCGTTGATGAAACTTTTTACGAGCCATTTTGTTTTTCTGGAACCCAATTCTTTTCTTTGATGGGTTGAAGTTTTTCTGCCTGTGATCGAATGGATGGTTTTTCCTATGAAGGATTGGTTTGGTTTTTTGATAAATTGCAAGGTTTTCTGACCATGATAAAGATATAATGGGACCGTCTATCGTTTTACCAGTTCCTTTTAATTTTTTGATCGAATTGGTTTCTTTAATGTGATGAGAAATGTGACTGATCCATGATACACTGATTTAATGAGTCTGGTACCGTCACTGTTTTTTTTCTGTTACTTTTGACTTTTCTGCGATTGAATTGGTTTTGTAATGTGATGAAAATGTTGCTGATCCATGATATACTGATTTAATGATCATAATGTTCCTTGTTTTTCTGGGTCCTGATGTTTTTCGATGGAACTTGTTTCATTGATGTGATCACAAACTTTGCTGATTCACGATTTTATCACGCTTTATTCACGATTCATTCTGTGATGTTAACAGACAATCTGCACTTGATACAGATTAAATGAGATCCTTATAGTTTTCCGTTAGAATCATCTGAGTCTTTTTGTATACTTCTCATCTGTTTGGTTTTTTATGTGATGGAATTGATAACCAATTAAAAAACGGATTTCTATTAACAAATTTCTATCTTTGAACGACTTGGTTTTTGAAGTGAAGAAAAGTGCTGATCCACGATATACTAATAAAATGAGCCCGAGATGTTCCCTTGTTTTTCCTGGATGAGTTGAGAAAGGTTTCATTGATGTGTTGAGAAAGGTTGCTGATCCATGATATACTGATTTAATGAGCCTAGTTTTATTGTAACTTTTTGTTTACCGTTTTGTTTTTCTATGATCGAATTCAGTTTTTTTTTGATATATTGAAAGTTTGTCTGCACTTGATAAACGATTTCATGAGCGCCTTGTCGTTTTACATTAGAATCTGACTGTGACGTCGTCTTTCCTTCTCACCTGTTTGTTTTTTAGTTCATGGAATTGTTGACAATTTTAAACTGATGTTTGTTTGCCTCTAAGAATTTTTCCATGTCTATCTTTGAAGGAGATGGATTTTGAGGTGAACAAATGTGCTGATACCCCTTATACTAATTTAGTGATTGTTTCCTCGCTGTTTCCGCGTTCTTATGTTTTCTGATGGAACAGGTTTCATTACAGTGATGATAAATCTTTATGATCTATACTGATTTAATGAGCCCGATGGTTCCTTGAGGATTTGTTCTTTTTGTTTTTCTATATCTGAATTGATTTTTTTATATGTTGATAGTTTTCTGCCCATGATAAACATAATTTATGAGCTCCTTATAGTTCTACGTTTGAATCTATCTGTGTCTTTTAGCTGTTTTCTCATATGTTTGGTTTTTGATGTGATAGAACTGTTGACCATTAGTACACTGATTTTTCTGCGTCATAAGTTTTTATTAGATTTTTGCTTTTCTATTTTTGAACGATCGGTTTTTGAGACAAAGAAAACTGCTGCTCCTTGCGGTTTTCCGGGTCTGATGTTCTTGTGGAACTGGTTTCGTTGATGTGATGTTTTTTTTCAGTGATCAAATTGATTTTTTTTTGACATGTTGAATGTTTTTCTGCCCATGATTAACAGATTAAATGAGCTCCTTATCGTTTTCCGCTGGAATATCTCTGTTTTCTTTTTTTTCCTTCGGAGCTTTTTGTTTTTGAAGTGATTGATTTCTTGAACAATAATAAACTGGTTTTTGTTTGCATCATAATGTTTTCTGAGATTTTCCCTTGTTTATCTCTGATCGAGTTGGATTTTGTGGTGAAGAAGAAAGGTGCTCATCCACGTTTTACTAATTAAATGAGCCTGGAATTGATTCCCTCTTTCTTTCCGGTCCTTATGGTTTTGAGTGAACTGGGTTCCTTGACTAGGTTTAGAAAGTTTGCTGATCCATGGTGTAATGATTTAATGAGCCTGATATTCTTCTTTGATGAAACTTTTCCCGAGCCATTTTGTTTTTCTGGAACCCAATTCATTTCTCTGATATGTTGAATGTTTTTTGCCCGTGATCGAATGGATGGTTTTTCCTATGAAAGATTGGTTTGGCTTTTTGATAAATTGCCAGGTTTTCTGACCATGATACAGATATAATGGGACCGTCTATCGTTTTACCAGTCCCTTTTAATTTTTTGATCGAATTGGTTTCTTTAATGTGATGAAAATGTTGCTGATCCATGATACACTGATTTAATGAGTCTGGTACCGTCACTGTTTTTTTTCTGTTACTTTTGACTTTTCTGCGATTGAATTGGTTTTGTAATGTGATGAAAATGTTGATTTAATGATCATAATGTTCCTTGTTTTTCTGGGTCCTGATGTTTTTCGATGGAACTTGTTTCATTGATGTGATCACAAACTTTGCTGATTCACGATTTTCTCACGCTTTATTCACGATTCATTCTTTGATGTTAACAGACAATCTGCACTTGATACAGATTAAATGAGATCCTTATAGTTTTCCGTTAGAATCATCTGATTCTTTTTGTATACTTCTCATCTGTTTGGTTTTTTATGTGATGGAATTGATAACCAATTAAAAAACGGATTTCTATTAACAAATTTCTACCAGTGAACGGCTTGGTTTTTGAAGTGAAGAAAAGTGCTGATCCACGATATACTAATAAAATGAGCCCGAGATGTTCCCTTGTTTTCCCTGGATGAGTTGAGAAAGGTTTCATTGATGTGTTGAGAAAGGCTGCTGATCCATGATATACTGATTTAATGAGCCTAGTTTTATTGTAACTTTTTGTTTACCGTTTTGTTTTTCTATGATCGAATTCAGTTTTCTTTAATGTGATGAAAATGTTGCTGATCCATGATATACTGATTTAATGATCATAATGTTCCTTGTTTTTTGGGTCCTGATGTTTTTCGATTGACCTTTTTCATTGATGTGATCAGAAACGTTGCTGATTCACGATATACTCACGCTTTATTCACGATTCATTCCTTGTGGTTGACAGACAATCTGCCTATGATAAACAGATTAAATGAGATCCTTATAGTTTTCCGTTTGAATCTATCTGAGTCTTTTTGTTTACTTATCTGTTTGATTTTTATGTGATGGAATTGATAACCAATAGTAAACGCATTTTTGTTAACAAATCTTGTCTTTGAACAACTTGGTTTTTGAAGTGAAGAAAAATGCTGATCCACGATATACTAATAAAATGAGCCTGAGTTGTGTCCTTGTTTTTTCTGGGTTCTGAAGTTTTTCGAAGGAACTGGTTTCATTGGTATGATGAAAAAGGTTGATGATCCATGATATACTGATTTAATGAGCCTAGTTTTATTGTAATTTTTTGTCAGCCTTTTTAGTTATTTATGAATTCATTTTTTTTGATATATTGAAATTTTTTTTCTGCACTTGATAAATGATTTCATGAGGGCTTTGTCGTTTTCCATTAGAATCTGACTGTGTCGTCTTCTTTCCTTCTCACCATTTGGTTTTCTAGTTCATGGAATTGTTGGTAATTTCAAACTGATGTTTGTTTGCATCAATATTTTCTGAGAATTTTTCTATGTCTATCTTTGAACGAGATGGATTTTGAGGTGAACAAATGTGCTGATACACCATATACTAATTTAGTGACCCTGTTTACTTGCTGTTTCCGCGTTCTTATGTTTTCTGATAGAACTGGTTTCATTACAGGGATGAGAAATCTTGCTGATCTATGATATACTGATTTAATGAGCCTGATAGTTCCTTGAGAATTTGTTCTTTTTGTTTTTCTATCTGAAGTGATTTTTCTATGTTGATAGTTTTCTGCCCATGATAAACAGAATTTTTGAGCTCCTTATAGTTCTCTGTTTGAATCTATCTGTGTCTTTTTGTTGCTTTCTCAAATGTTTGGTTTTTGATGTGTTGGAATTGTTGACCATTAGTACACTGATTTTTTTGCGTCATAAATGTTTATTAGATTTTTCCTTTTCTATATTTGAACGATTGGATTTTGAGACGAAGAAAAACGCTGCTCCTTGGGGTTTTCTGGGACTGATGTTATTCGATGGAACTGGTTTCGTTGATATGATGTTTTTTTCAGTGATCAATTTGTTTTTTTTACATGTTGAAAGTTTATCTGCCCATGATTTACAGATTTAATGAGCTCCTTGTCGTTTTCCGCTGGAATATATCTGTTTTCTTATTTTTCCTTCGGATCTGTTTGTTTTTGAAGTAATTGATTTCTTGAAAAAAATAAACTGATTTTCGTTGGCATCGTAATGTTTTCTGAGATTTTCCCTTGTGTATCTCTGATCGAGTTGGATTTTGTGGTGAAGAAGAAAGGTGCTCATCCACGTTTTACTAATTAAATGAGTCTGGAATTGATTCCCTCTTTCTTTCCGGTCCTTACGGTTTTGAGTGAACTGGGTTCCTTGACTAGGTTTAGAAAGTTTGCTGATCCATGCTGTACTGATTTAATGAGCCTGATTTTGTTCCTTGAGGTTTATCTGTGTTACTTAGTATTTCTATGATCGAATGGATTGGTTTTTTGTTTTTTTGCCAGATTCTATGACCACTATTAACAGATCTAATGAGATCGTCTATCGTTTTTTTCCCGTTCCTTTTGACTTTTTTTCGATCGAATTGTTTTCTGTATTATGAGAAATGTTGCTGATCCGTGATATAATGATTTAATGAGCCTGATGTTCTTCTTTGATGAAACTTTTGCCGAGCCATTTAGTTTTTCTGGAACCCGATTCATTTCTTTGATAGGTTGAAAAGTTTTTTGCCCATGATCGAATTCATTTTCTCTATGAATAAATAGTTTGGTTTTCTGATAAGTTGCAAGGGTTTTCTGATCATGATAAACAGATCTAATGGGTCCGTCTATCGCTTTTCTCGCTCCTTTTAATTTTTTTGATCAAATTGGTTGCTTTAATGTGATGAGAAATGTGTCTTTTTTTGGGTCCTGATGTTTTTCGATGGAACTTGTTTAATTGATGTGATCAGAAACGTTGCTGATTTACGATATACTCACGCTTTATTCACGATTCATTCCTTGTTGTTGACAGACAATCTGCCTATGATAAACAGATTAAATGAGATCCTTATAGTTTTCCGTTTGAATCTATCTGAGTCTTTTGGTTTACTTATCTGTTTGATTTTTTATGTGATGGAGTTGATAACCAATAGTAAACGGATTTTTGTTAACAAATTTCTTTATCTTTGAACAACTTGGTTTTTGAAGTGAAGAAAAATGCTGATCCACGATATACTAATAAAATGAGCCTGAGATGTGTCCTTGTTTTTTCTGGGTTCTGAAGTTTTTCGAAGGAACTGGTTTCATTGATGTGATGAAAGGTTGCTGATCCATGATATACTTTTTTTAATTAGAGAAAGGTTGATGATTCATGATATGCTGTTCTAATGAACCTAGTTTTTTGTAATTTTTTGATTGCCGTTTTGTTTTTTATGATCAGTTTCATTTTTTTGATATATTGAAAGTTTTTCTGCACTTGATAAACGATTTCATGAGCGCCTTGTCATTTTCTATTAGAATCTGACTGTGTTGTCTTCTTTCCTTCTCACCTCTTTGGTTTTCTAGTTCATGGAATTGTTGACAATTATAAACTGATTTTTGTTTGTGTCAATGTTTTCTGAGATTTTTTCCATTTCTATCTTTGAACGAGATGGATTTTGAGGTGAACAAATGTGCTGATACACCATATACTATTTTAGTGACCATGTTTCCTTGCTGTTTCCACGTTCTTATGTTTTCTGATGCAACTGGTTTCATTACAGTGATGAGGAATCTTGCTGATCTATGATATACTGATTTAATGAGCCTGATAGTTCTTTGAGAATTTGTTCTTTTTGTTTTTCTGTATCTGAATTGATTTTTTTAAATATGTTGATTGTTTTCTTTCCATGATAAATAGAATTTATGAGCTCCTTATAGTTCTCCGTTTGAATCTATCTGTGTCTTTTTTTTTTGCTTTCTCATGTTTGGTTTTTGATGTGATGTAATTGTTGACCATTAGTACACGTGATTTTTTGCGTCATAAATTTTTAGATTGTTCCTTGAGATTTATCTGTATTATTTAGTGTTTCTATGATCGAATGGATTGGTTTTTTGATATTTTGCCGGATTCTTTGACCATTATTAACAGATCTAATGAGACCGTAAATAGGTTTTCCTGTTCCTTTCGATTTTTTTTTGATCGAATTGGTTTCTAATATGATGAGAAATGTTACTGATGCTTGATAGACTGATTTAATGAGCCTGGTATTTTTCTTTGAAAGATTTTCCTAGCCGTTTTGTTCTTCTATAATCGAATTCATTTCTTTGATATGATGAAAGATTTTATGCCCATGATCCAATAGACTAATGGATTGTTTTTTTCTATGAACAATTGATTTCATTTTTTCATAAGTTGTAAGGTTTTCTGACCATGATAAAGAGATCTAATGAGACCGTCTATCGTTTTTTCCCGTTCTTTTTGACTTTTCTTTGATCGAAATGCTTTCTGTATTGTGATGAGAAATGTTGCTGATCCTGGCTATACTGACTTAATGAGCCTGATATTTTTCTTTGGTGAAGCTTCTTCTGAGCCGTTTTTTTATTCTAGAACCCAATTCAGTTCTTTGAAATGTTGAATGACTTTCCGCCCGTGATCGCACGGATGGTTATGTTCTATGAACGATTGTTTTGGTTTTCTTTGGTTGAATTAGTTTCTGTAATGTGATGATAATTGTTGCTGATCCATGATATACTGGTTTAATGAGCCTGATATTCTTTTTTGAAACTTTTTCTGGGCTGTTTTGTTTTTCTAGAATCAAATTCGTTTCTTTGAAATGTTGAAAAGATTTTCTGCCCATGATCGAATCCATTGTTTTTTCTATAAATAGTTTGGTTTTCTGATAAGTTGCAAGATTTTCGGACCATGATAAACAGATCTAATGGGACCGTCTTTCGTTTTTTCCCGCTCTTTTTAATTTTGATCCAATTGTTTTTTGTAATGTGATGAGAATTGTTACTGATCCATGATAAACTGATTTAATGAGCCTGATTTTCTTTAGAACTTTTTCTGAGCAGTTTTATTTTTCTAGAATCGAGTTCTTTTCTTTAATATGTTGAAAAGTTTTCGGCCCATGATAGCATGGATTTTTTTTCTGTGATCGAATGGGTTGGTTTTTTTGATATGCTGAAGGGTTTACTCACCATTTTAAACAGATCTAACGAGACCATCTCTAGTTGTTCCTGTTCTTTCTGAGTTTTCTTTTATTGAATTGGTTTTTGTAATGTGATGAGAAATGTTACTGATCCATGATATACTGATTTAATAAGCCTGATGTTCTTCTTTGAGTTGTTTTCTGAGCAGTTTTGTTTTTCTAGAATCGAGTTCTTTTCTTTAATATGTTGAAAAGTTTTGGGACCATGATAGCATGGATTTTTTTGTGATCGAATGGGTTGGTTTTTTTGATATGCTGAAGGGTTTACTCACCATTTGAAACAGATCTAACGAGACCATCTCTAGTTGTTCCTGTTCTTTCTGAGTTTTCTTTTATTGAATTAGTTTCTGTAATGTGATGATAAATGTTGCTGATCCATGATGTACTGATTTAATGAGCCTGATATTCTCTGAATTGTTTTCTGAGCAGTTTTATTTTTCTAGAATTGATATTTTCTTTGATATGTTGAAAAAATTTTTGCCCATGATCGAATTCATCTTTTTTCTATTAATAAATAGTTTGGTTTTCTGATAAGTTGCAATGGTTTCTAACCATGATAAACAGATCTAATGGTACCGTCTTTTGTTTTTTCCCGCTCCTTTTAATTTTTTTGATCGAATTGATTTTGTAATGTGATGAGAACTGTTACTGATCCATGATATACTGATTTAATGAGCCTGATGTTCTTTAAAACTTTTTCTGGGCTGTTTTGTTTTTCTAGAATCAAATTCGTTTCTTTGATATGTTAAAAAATTTTTTGCCCATGATCGAATCTATTGTTTTTTCTATGAATAAATAGTTTGGTTTTCTGATAAGTTGCAAGGTTTTCTGACCATGATAAACAGATCTAATGGTACCGTCTTTGGTTTTTTCCCCGCTCCTTTTAATTTTGATCGAATTGTTTTTTGTAATGCGATGAGAAATTCTACTGATCCATGATAAACTGATTTAATGAGCCTGATTTTCTTCTTTGAATTGTTTTCTGAGCAGTTTTATTTTTCTAGAATCGAGTTCTTTTCTTTAATATGTTGAAAAGTTTTCAGCCTATGATCGCATGGTTTTTTGTTTCTGTGATCGAGTGGGTTGGTTTTTTTGATATGTTGCAGGCCTTACTCACCATATTAAACAGATCTAACGAGACCATCACTAGTTGTTCCTGTTCTTTCTGAGTTTTCCTTGATTGAATTAGTTTCTGTAATGTGATGATAAATGTTGCTGATCTATGATATACTGATTTAATGAGCCTGATATTCTTCTTTGAAATTTTTTCTGGGCTGTTTTGTTTTTCTAGAATCAAACTCGTTTCTTTGATATGTTGAAAAATTTTTTTGCCCATGATCGAATCCCTTGTTTTTTCTATGAGTAAATAGTTTGGTTTTCTGATAAGTTGCAAGGTTTTCTGACCATGATAAACAGATCTAATGGGACCGTCTTTCGTTTTTCCCCGCTCCTTTTAATTTTGATCGAATTGTTTTTTGTAATGTGATGAGAAATGTTACTGATCCATGATAAACTGATTTAATGAGCCTGATTTTCTTCTTTGAATTGTTTTCTGAGCAGTTTTATTTTTCTAGAATCGAGTTCTTTTCTTTAATATGTTGAAAAGTTTTCAGCCTATGATTGCATAGATTTTTGTTTGTGATCGAGTGAGTTGGTTTTTTTGATATGTTGCAGGGTTTACTCACCATATTAAACAGATCTAACGAGACCATCTCTAGTTGTTCCTGTTCTTTCTGAGTTTTCTTTGATTGAATTAGTTTCTGTAATGTGATGATAAATGTTGCTGATCCATGATATACTGATTTAATGAGCCTGATATTCTTCTTTGAAATTTTTCCTGGGCTGTTTTGTTTTTCTAGAATCAAACTCGTTTCTTTGATATGTTGAAAAATTTTTTGCCCATGATCGAATCCATTGTTTTTTCTAAGAATAAATAGTTTGATTTTCTGATAAGTTGCAAGGTTTTCTAACCATGATAAACAGATCTAATGGGACCGTTTTTCGTTTTTTCCCGTTCCTTTTAATTTTTTTGAGCGAATTGGTTTTTGTAATGTGATGAGAAATGTTACTGATCCATGGTATACTGATCTTATTTAATGAGCCTGATGTTCTTCTTTGAGTTGTTTTCTGAGCAGTTTTATTTTTCTAGAATTGAGCTCTTTTCTTGAATATGTTGAAAAGTTTTCGGCCCATGATCGCATGGATTTTTTTTCTGTGATCGAATGGGTTGGTTTTTTTGATATGTTGCAGGGTTTACTCACCATATTAAACAGATCTAACGAGACAATCTCTAGTTGTTCCTGTTCTTTCTGAGTTTTCTTTGATTGAATTAGTTTCTGTAATGTGATGATAAATGTTGCTGATCCATGATATACTGATTTAATGAGCCTGATATTCTTTTTAAACTTTTTCTGGGCTGTTTTGTTTTTCTAGAATCAAACTCGTTTCTTTGATATGTTGAAAATTTTTTTGCCCATGATCGAATCCTTTGTTTTTTCTATGAATAAATAATTTGGTTTTCTGATAAGTTGCAAGGGTTTTCTGGCCATGATAAACAGATCTACTGGGGCCGTCTTTCGTTTTTTCCGGCTCCCTTTAATTTTTGTGATGGAATTGGTTTTTGTAATGTGATGAGAAATGTTACTGATCCTTGATATACTGATTTAATGAGCCTGATGTTCTTCTTTGAGTTGTTTTCTGAGGAGTTTTACTTTTCTAGAATCGAGTTCTTTTCTTTAATATGTTGAAAAGTTTTCGGCCTATGATCGCATGGATTTTTGTTTCTGTGATCGAGTGGGTTGGTTTTTTGATATTTTGCAGGGTTTACTCTCCATATTAAACAGATCTAACGCGACCATTTCTAGTTGTTCATTTTCTTTCTGAGTTTTCTTTGACTGAATTAGTTTCTGTAATGTGATGATAAATGTTGCTGATCCATGATATACTGATTTAATGAGCCTGATATTCTTCTTTGAAACTTTTTCTGGGCTGTTTTGTTTTTCTAGAATCAAACTCGTTTCTTTGATATGTTGAAAAAATTTTTGCCCATGATCGAATCCATTGTTTTTTCTATGAATTAATAGTTTTGTTTTCTGATAAGTTGCAAGGTTTTCTGACCATGATAAACAGATCTAATGGGACCGTGTTTCGTTTTTTCCGGCTCCTTTTAGTTTTTTTGATCGAATTGGTTTTTGTAATGTGATGAGAAATGTTACTGATCCATGATATACTGATTTAATGAGCCTGATGTTCTTCTTTGAGTTGTTTTCTGAGGAGTTTTATTTTTCTAGAATTGAGTTCTTTTCTTTAATATGTTGAAAAGTTTTCGGCCTATGATTGCATGCATTTTTGTTTCTGTGATCGAGTGGGTTGGTTTTTTGATATGTTGCAGGGTTTACCAACCATATTAAACAGATCTAACGAGACCATCTCTAGTTATTCATTTTCTTTCTGAGTTTTCTTTGATTGAATTAGTTTCTGTAATGTGATGATAAATGTTGCTGATCCATGATATACTGATTTAATGAGCCTGATATTCTTTTTTGAAACTTTTTCTGGGCTGTTTTGTTTTTCTAGAATCAAACTCGTTTCTTTGATATGTTGAAAATTTTTTTGCCCATGATCGAATCCTTTGTTTTTTCTATGAATAAATAATTTGGTTTTCTGATAAGTTGCACGGGTTTTCTGGCCATGATAAACAGATCTACTGGGACCGTCCTTCGTTTTTTCCGGCTCCCTTTAATTTTTGTGATGGAATTGGTTTTTGTAATGTGATGAGAAATGTTACTGATCCTTGATATACTGATTTAATGAGCCTGATGTTCTTCTTTGAGTTGTTTTCTGAGGAGTTTTATTTTTCTAGAATCGAGTTCTTTTCTTTAATATGTTGAAAAGTTTTCGGCCTATGATTGCATGGATTTTTGTTTCTGTGATCGAGTGGGTTGGGTTTTTGATATTTTGCAGGGTTTACTCTCCATATTAAACAGATCTAACGAGACCATCTCTAGTTGTTCATTTTCTTTCTGAGTTTTCTCTGACTGAATTAGTTTCTGTAATGTGATGATAAATGTTGCTGATCCATGATATACTGATTTAATGAGCCTGATATTCTTCTTTGAAACTTTTTCTGGGCTGTTTTGTTTTTCTAGAATCAAACTCGTTTCTTTGATATGTTGAAAAAATTTTTGCCCATGATCGAATCCATTGTTTTTTCTATGAATTAATAGTTTTGTTTTCTGATAAGTTGCAAGGTTTTCTGACCATGATAAACAGATCTAATGGGACCGTGTTTCGTTTTTTCCGGCTCCTTTTAGTTTTTTTGATCGAATTGGTTTTTGTAATGTGATGAGAAATGTTACTGATCCATGATATACTGATTTAATGAGCCTGATGTTCTTCTTTGAGTTGTTTTCTGAGGAGTTTTATTTTTCTAGAATTGAGTTCTTTTCTTTAATATGTTGAAAAGTTTTCGGCCTATGATTGCATGCATTTTTTTTTCTGTGATCGAGTGGGTTGGTTTTTTGATATGTTGCAGGGTTTACCATATTAAACAGATCTAACGAGACCATCTCTAGTTGTTCCTGTTCTTTCTGAGTTTTCTTTGATTGAATTAGTTTCTGTAATGTGATGATAAATGTTGCTGATCCATGATATACTGGTTTAATGAGCCTGATATTCTTCTTTGAAATTTTTTCTGGGCTGTTTTGTTTTTCTAGAATCAAACTCGTTTCTATGATATGTTGAAAAAATTTTTGCCCATGATCGAATCCATTGTTTTTTCTATGAATTAATAGTTTTGTTTTCTGAGAAGTTGCAAGGTTTTCTGACCATGATAAACAGATCTAATGGGACCGTGTTTCGTTTTTTCCCGGTCCTTTTAATTTTTTTGATCGAATTGGTTTTTGTAATGTGATGAGAAATGTTACTGATCCATGATATACTGATTTAATGAGCCTGATGTTCTTCTTTGAGTTGTTTTCTGAGCAGTTTTATTTTTCGAGAATCGAGTTCTTTTCTTAATATGTTGAAAAGTTTTCGGCCCATGATCGCATGGATTTTTTTTCTGTGATCGAATGGGTTGTTTTTTTTGATATGTTGCAGGGTTTACTCACCATATTAAACAGATCTAACGAGACAATCTCTAGTTGTTCCTGTTCTTTCTGAGTTTTCTTTGATTGAATTAGTTTCTGTAATGTGATGATAAATGTTGCTGATCCATGATATACTGATTTAATGAGCCTGATAGTTCCTTGAGATTTTGTTCTTTTTGTTTTTCTATATCTGAATTGATTTTTTAAAAATGTTTTGATAGTTTTCTGCCCATGATAAACAGAATTTATGAGCTCCTTATAGTTCTCTGTTTGAATTTATCTGTGTCTTTTTTATTGCTTTCTCATGTTTGGTTTTTGATGTGATGGAATTGTTGACCATTAGTACACTGATTTTTTTGCGTCATAAATTTTTATTAGATTTTTCCTTTTCTATTTTTGAACGATTGGATTTTGAGACGAGGAAAAATGCTGCTCCTTGCGGTTTTCTGGGTCTGATGTTATTCGATGGAACCGGTTTCGTTGATCTGATGTTTTTTTCAGTGATCAAATTGATTTAATTTTTGTTTGACATGTTGAAAGTTTTTCTGCCCATGATTAACAGATTTAATGAGCTCCTTATCGTTTTCCGCTGGAATATCTCTGTTTTATGTTTTTTCCTTCGGAACTGTTTGTTTTTGAAGTGATTGATTTCTTGAACAATAATAAACTGATTTTTGTTAGCATCATAATGTCTTCTCAGATTTTCCCTTGTTTATCTCTGATCGAGTTTGTTTTTGTGGTGAAGAAGAAAGGTGCTCATCCACGTTTTACTAATTAAATGAGTCTGGAATTAATTCCCTCTTTCTTTCCGGTCCTTATGATTTGGAGTAAACTGGGTTCCTTGACTAGGTTTAGAAAGTTTGCTGATCCATAGTGTACTGATATAATGAGCATGATATTGTTCCTTTAGATTTATCTGTGTTATTTAGTATTTCTATGATCAAATGGATTGGTTTTTTTGATTTTTTTGCCAGATTATGTGACCATTCTTAACAGATCTAATGAGACTGTCTATTGTTTTTTCCTGTTTTCCTGGAACTGGTTGTGTTGATGTGATGTTTTTTTCAGTGATCAAATTGATTTTTTTTGACATGTTGAAAGCCCATGATTAACAGATATAAAGAGACCGTCTACCATTTTTCCATTTCCTTTTGTTTTTTTAAAAGAATTGGTTTTTGTAATGTGATGAACTGTTGCTGATCCATGATAAACTAATTTAATGAGCCTGGTATTCTTCTGTGAAACATTTTCTTAGCCGTTCTGTTTTACTAGAATTGAATTCATTCCTTTGATATGATGAAAGATTTTCTGCCCATGATCAAGCAGAAGAATGGGTTGTTTTTCTTCTGTGAACAATTGATTTGATTTTTTGATAAGTTGCAAGGTTTTCTGACCATGATAAAGAGATCTGAGATCGTCTTTCGTTTTTGCCCGTTCCTTTTGACTTTTCTTTGATCGAAATGCTTTCTGTATTGTGATGAGAATTGTTGCTGATCCTGGCTATACTGACTTAATGAGCCTGATGTTCTTCTTTGATGAAGCTTTTTCTGAGCCGTTTTGTTATTCTAGAACCCAATTCATTTCTTTGAAATGTTGAAAGACATTCTGCCCGTGATCGCACGGATGGTTTTTTTCTATGAACGATTGTTTTGGTTTTGTTAATACGTTGCTAGGTTTTTTTGACCATAATAAACAGATATAAGTTGACCGTCTATCGTTTTTTCCCGTTCCTTTTGATTGTTTGATCGAAATGCTTTCTGTAATGTGATAGGAAATGAGACTGACTTAATAAGCCTGGAAGTGTCTTTTTTGCCGTTCCTTTTGACTTTTCTTCAATTGAATTGGATTCTGTACTGTGATGATAAATGTTGCTGATCCATGATATAATGATTTAATGAGCCTGATGTTCTTCTTTGAAACTTTTTCTGGGCTGTTTTTTTTCTGGAATCAAATTCCTTTCTTTGATATATTGAAAGATTTTCTGCCCGTGATCGAATCCATTGTTTTTTTCTATGAATAAATGGTTTGGTTTTCTGATAAGTTGCATGGTTTTCGGACCATGATAAACAGATCTACTGGGACCATCTTTCGTTTTTTCCGGCTCCCTTTAATTTTTGTGATCGAATTGGTTTTTGTAATGTGACGAGAAATGTTACTGATCCATGATATACTGATTTAATGAGCCTGATGTTCCTCTTTGAATTCTTTTCTGAGCAGTTTTATTTTCCTGGAATCGAGTTCTTTTCTTTAATATGTTGAAAAGTTTTCGGCCCATGATCGAATCTATTGTTTTTTCTATGATTAAATAGTTTGGTTTTCCGATAAGTTGCGAGGTTTTCTGACCATGATAAACAGATCTAATGGGACCGTCTTCCGTTTGCTCCCCGCTCTTTTTAATTTTTCTGATCGAATTGTTTTTTGTAATGTGATGAGAAATGTTACTGATCCATGATATACTGATTTAATGAGCCTGATGTTCCTCTTTAAATTCTTTTCTGAGCAGTTTTATTTTTCTGGAATCGAGTTCTTTTCTTTAATATGTTGAAAAGTTTTCGGCCCATGATCGAATCTATTGTTTTTCCTATGAATAAATAGTTTGGTTTTCTGATAAGTTGCAAGGTTTTCTGACCATGATAAACAGATCTAATGGGACCGTCTTTCGTTTTTCCCCGCTCCTTTTAGTTTTTCTGATCGAATTGGTTTTAGTAATGTGATGAGAAATATTACTGATCCATGATATAATGATTTAATGAGCCTGATGTTCTTCTTTGAGTTCTTTTCTGAGCAGTTCTATTTTTCTGTAATCGAGTTCTTTTCTTTAATATGTTGAAAAGTTTTTGGCCCATGATTGCATGGATTTTTTTTGTGATCGAATGGGTTGGTTTTTTTTGATATGTTGCAGTGTTTACTCACCATAATAAACAGATCTAACGAGACCATCTCTTGTTGTTCCTGTTCTTTCTGAGTTTTCTTTGATTGAATTAGTTTCTGTAATGTGATGATAAATGTTCCTTTCGATGATTTTGATGATAAATGTTCTTTTGACTTTTCTTTGATCGCTTTACTTTCTGTAATGTGATTGGAAATGTTGCTGATCCATGAGCTACCGATTTCAAGAGCCTGGAATTCTTCATTGAAACTTTTTCTTAAGAGTTTTATTTTTCTAGGATTGATTTCATTTCTTTGATTGGTTGAATGGTTTTCTGCCCATGATCGAATAGATTATTTTTTTCTCTATGATCGAATGGTTTGGTTTTTGATAAGCTGCAAGTTTTCTTGACCGTGATGGACAGATCTAATGGGACCATCTATCTGTTTTTTCGGTACTTTTGACTTTTCTTCGATCGAATTGGTTTCTGTAATGTTATGAGAAATTTTGCTGATTCATGATATACTGATTTAATGAGCCTGATATTCTTCTCTTTAATCGTTTTGTTTTTACTAGAATCGAATTCATTTCTTTATGTTGAAAGATTTTTTGTCCAGGATAAACAGATTTAATTAGCTCTTTATCGTCTTCCATTAGAATCTAGCCGTCTTTTTGATAATGTGTTGAATTGTTACTGATCCATGATATACTAATTTAATGAGCCTGATATTCTTCTTTGAAACGTTTTCTTAGAAGTTTTGTTTTTCTAGAATTGATTTCATTTCTTTTTGTTGAAAGATTTTGTGTCCATGATAAACAGATTTTATTAGCCCTTTATCGTCTTCCATTAGAATCTATCTGTCTTTTTTAGATTGTTTGTGAATTTTTCCTTGTCCATCTTTGAACGAATTGGATTTTGAAGTAAAGAAAAATGGTTCTCATCCAAGATGTCTCGATTGAATGAGCTAGAAGTTGATTGTTTTTTTCCGGGTCCTTGTGTTTTTTGAGTGAACTGGTTTCATTTGATGACAATGATTTAGTTTTCTTGATTTGTTGCAAGGTCCTCTGCCAATGATAAACAGATCTAATGAGACATCGTTTTTCCCCGATACTTTTGATTATTCTTTGATCGAATTGATTTCTTACATGTGCTGAGAAATTTTGCTGATCCGTGATGTACTGATTTAATGAGCCTGGAATTCTTCGTTGAAACTTTTTCTTAGGAGTTTAATTTTTCTAGGATTGATTTTATTTCTTTGATATGTTCAAAGAAAGGTTTTCTGCCCATGATCGAATAGATTTGCTTCTCTATGATCGAATGGTTCGGTTTTTTGATAATCTGCAAGGTTTCCTGACCGTGATGGACAGATATAATAGGACCATTGATTGGTTTTTCCCGTTACTTTTGATTTTTCTTCGATCGAATTGGTTTCTGTAATGTTATGTGAAATGTTGCTGATCCATGATATGCTGATTTAATGAGCCTGATATTCTGTTTTTAACTTTTTCTCAGGCGTTTTGTTTTTCTAGAATTGAATTTATTTCTTTATGTTGAAAGATTTTTTGTCCATGATAAACAGATTTAATTAGCTCTTTATCGTCTTCCATTAGAATCTATCCGTCTTTTTGAGAATGTTTGTGATTTTTCCCTGTCCATCTTGGAACGAGTTGGTTTTCGAAGTAAAGAAAAATGAATGAGTTAAAAATTGCTTCTTTTTCCGGCTTTTTTCTATGATTAAATAGTTTGGTTTTCCGATAAGTTGCGAGTTTTTCTGACCATGATAAACAGATCTAATGGGACCGTCTTTCGTTTGCTCCCCGCTCTTTTTAATTTTTCTGATCGAATTGTTTTTTGTAATGTGATGAGAAATGTTACTGATCCATGATATACTGATTTAATGAGCCTGATGTTCCTCTTTAAATTCTTTTCTGGAATCGAGTTCTTTTCTTTAATATGTTGAAAAGTTTTCGGCCCATGATCGAATCTACTGTTTTTTCTATGAATAAAAAGTTTGGTTTTCTGATAAGTTGCAAGGTTTTATGGCCATGATAAACAGATCTAATAGGACCGTCTTTCGTTTGTTCCCCGCTCCTTTTAATTTTTCTGATCGAAGTGGTTTTTGTAGTGTGATGAGAAATGTTACTGATCCATGATATACTGGTTTAATGAGCCTGATGTTCCTCTTTGAATTTTTTTCTGAGCAGTTTTATTTTTCTGGAATCGAGTTCTTTTCTTTAATATGTTGAAAAGTTTTCGGCCCATGATCGAATCTATTGTTTTTCCTATGAATAAATAGTTTGGTTTTCTGATAAGTTGCAAGGTTTTCTGACCATGATAAACAGATCTAATGGGACCGTCTTTCGTTTTTCCCCGCTCCTTTTAATTTTTCTGATCGAAATGGTTTTTGTAATGTGATGAGAAATGTTACTGATCCATGATATAATGATTTAATGAGCCTGATGTTCTTCTTTGAATTCTTTTCTGAGCAGTTCTATTTTTCTGTAATCGAGTTCTTTTCTTTAATATGTTGAAAAGTTTTTGGCCCATGATTGCATGGATTTTTTTTTGTGATCGAATGGGTTGGTTTTTTTATATGTTGCAGTGTTTACTCACCATAATAAACAGATCTAACGAGACCATCTCTTTTTGTTCCTGTTCTTTCTGAGTTTTCTTTGATTGAATTAGTTTCTGTAATGTGATGATAAATGTTCATTTCGATGATTTTGATGATAAATGTTCTTTTGACTTTTCTTTGATCGCTTTACTTTCTGTAATGTGATTAGAAATGTTGCTGATCCATGAGCTACCGATTTCAAGAGCCTGGAATTCTTCATTGAAACTTTTTCTTAAGAGTTTTATTTTTCTAGGGTTGATTTCATTTCTTTGATTGGTTGAAAGGTTTTCTGCCCATGATCGAATAGATTATTTTTTTCTCTATGATCGAATGGTTTGGTTTTTTGATAAGCTGCAAGGTTTCCTTACCGTGATGGACAGATCTAATGGGACCGTCTATCTGTTTTTTCGGTACTTTTGACTTTTCTTCGATCGAATTGGTTTCTGTAATGTTATGAGAAATGTTGCTGATCCATGATATACTGATTTAATGAGCCTGATATTCTTCTCTTTAACCGTTTTCTTTTTACTAGAATCGAATTCATTTCTTTATGTTGAAAGATTTTTTGTCCAGGATAAACAGATTTAATTAGCTCTTTATCGACTTCCATTAGAATCTATCCGTCTTTTTGATAATGTGTTGAATTGTTACTGATCCATGATATACTAATTTAATGAGCCTGATATTCTGCTTTGAAACGTTTTCTTAGAAGTTTTGTTTTTCTAGAATTGATTTCATTTCTTAATGTTGAAAGATTTTGTGTCCATGATAAACAGATTTTATTAGCTCTTTATCGTCTTCCATTAGAATCTATCTGTCTTTTTCAGATTGTTTGTGATTTTTTCCTTGTCCATCTTTGAACGAATTGGATTTTGAAGTAAAGAAAAAAGGTTCTCATCCAAGGTGTCTTGATTGAATGAGCTAGAAGTTGATTGTTTTTTCCGGGTCCTTGTGTTTTTTGAGTGAACTGGTTTCATTTGATGACATTGAATTAGTTTTCTTGATTTGTTGCAAGGTCCTCTGCCAATGATAAACAGATCTAATGAGACATCGTTTTTCCCCGATACTTTTGATTATTCTTTGATCGAATTGATTTCTTACATGTGCTGAGAAATTTTGCTGATCCGTGATGTACTGATTTAATGAGCCTGGAATTCTTCGTTGAAACTTTTTCTTAGGAGTTTAATTTTTCTAGGATTGATTTTATTTCTTTGATATGTTAAGGTTTTCTGCCCATGATCGAATAGATTTTCTTCTCTATGATCGAATGGTTTAGTTTTTTGATAAGCTGCAAGGTTTCCTGACCGTGATGGACAGATATAATAGGACCATTGATTGGTTTTTCCCGTTACTTTTGATTTTTCTTCGATTGAATTGGTTTCTGTAATGTTATGGGAACTGTTGCTGATCCATGATATACTGATTTATTGAGCCTGATATTTTTCTTTTAACTTTTTCTCAGCCGTTTTATTTTTCTAGAATGGAATTCATTTCTTTTTGTTGAGAGATTTTTTGTCCATGATAAACAGATTTAATTAGCTCTTTATCGTCTTTCATTAGAATCTATCCGTCTTTTTGAGAATGTTTGATTTTTCCCTGTCCATCTTTGAACGAGTTGGTTTTCGAAGTAAAGAAAAATGAATGAGTTAAAAATTGCTTCTTTTTCCGGCTTTGTCTTTTGAGTGAACTGGTTTCATTTAATGAGATTGAATTGTTTTCTTGATTTGTTGCAAGGTCTTCTGCAATGATAAACAGATGTAACGCGACATCCCTTTCTCCAATCCTTTTGTTTTTTCGATCGGTTTCTGTAATTTGCTGTTGATCCATGATGTACTGATTTAATGAGCCTGATTTCATTCTTTGCAAGTTTTTCTTAGCAGTGTTGTCTTTCTAGAATTGAATACATTTCATTGACATGTTGAAAGAGTGTTAGCCATGATTGAATGGATTGTTTTTTTATGGTCGAATGGTTTGGTTTTTTGATGTATTGCTAGGTTTTCTGACCGTAATAAACAGATCTAATGGGACGGTCTATCGTTTTTCCCGTTTCTTTTGTTTTTAAAGAATTGGTTTCTGTAATGTGATGAACTGTTGCTGATCCATGATATACTAGTTTTATGAGCCTGGTGTTCGTCTGTGAAACTTCTTCTGAGCCGTTCTGTTTTACTAGAATTGAATTCATTCCTTTGATATAGTGAGAAGTTTTCTGCCCATGACCGATTGCTTTCTTCATTTTTATGATCGAATCGTTTGGTTTTTTGATATATTGCGAGGTTTTCTGACCATAATAAACAGATCTAATGGGACCGTCTATCGTTATTCCCGTTCCTTTATTTTTTTTATTGATTTGGTTTTTGTAATATGATGAGTATTTTTACTGATCCATGATATGCTGATTTAATGAGCCTGATGTTCTTCGAGTTGTTTTCTGAGGAGTTTTATTTTTCTAGAATTGAGTTCTTTTCTTTAATATGTTGAAAAGTTTTCGGCCTATGATTGCATGCATTTTTGTTTCTGTGATCGAGTGGGTTGGTTTTTTGATATGTTGCAGGGTTTACCATATTAAACAGATCTAACGAGACCATCTCTAGTTGTTCCTGTTCTTTCTGAGTTTTCTTTGATTGAATTAGTTTCTGTAATGTGATGATAAATGTTGCTGATCCATGATATACTGATTTAATGAGCCTGATATTCTTCTTAGAAACTTTTTCTGGGCTGTTTTGTTTTTCTAGAATCAAACTCGTTTCTTTGATATGTTGAAAAAATTTTTGCCCATGATCGAATCCATTGTTTTTTCTATGAATTAATAGTTTTGTTTTCTGATAAGTTGCAAGGTTTTCTGACCATGATAAACAGATCTAATGGGACCGTGTTTCGTTGTTCCGGCTCCTTTTAATTTTTTGATATATTGCGAGGTTTTCTGACCATAATAAACAGATCTAATGGTACCGTCTATCGTTATTCCCGTTTCTTTATTTTTTTTTGATCGATTTGGTTTTTGTAATATGATGAGTATTTTTACTGATCCATGATATGCTGATTTAATGAGACTGATATTTTTTTGAAACGTTTCTTTTGCAGTTCTGTTTTTCTAGAATCGATTTTTTTATGTTTAAGGATTTCCGGCTCATGATCGAATCCATTCTTTTTTGCTATGAACAAATGGTTTCATTTTTGGATAAGTTGCAAGGTTTTCTGACCATGATAAAGAGATCTAATGGGACCGTCTATCGATTTTT
Source organism: Convolutriloba macropyga (assembly GCF_964194025.1). Lineage (NCBI taxonomy): Eukaryota > Metazoa > Xenacoelomorpha > Acoela > Convolutidae > Convolutriloba > Convolutriloba macropyga. The sequence goes on from NC_134470.1 coordinate 15,678,558, forward strand.
CCCGTTCCTCTTGACTTTTCTCCCTCTTATTTTCTATAATGTGATGAGAAATGTTGCTGATCCATGAGCCTGATTTCATTCTTTGCAAATTTTTCTTAGCAGTTTTGTTTTTCTAGAATCGAATACATTTCATTGACATGTTGAACGATTTTTTACCCATGATCGAATGGATTGTTTTTTATGATGGAATGGTTTGGTTTTTTTTATATATTGCAAGGTTTTCTGACCATAATAAACAGATCTAATGGGACTGTGTTTCGTTTTTTCCGGCTCCTTTTAATTTTTTTGATCGAATTGGTTTTTGTAATGTGATGAACTGTTGCTGATCCTTGATATACTAATTTAATGAGCCTGATATTCTTATTTGAAACGTTTTCTTAGAAGTTTTGTTTTTCTAGAATCGAATTCATTTCTTTATGTTGAAAGATTTTGTGTCCATGATAAACAGATTTAATTAGCTCTTTATCGTCTTTCATTAGAATCTATCTGTCTTTTTCAGAATGTTTGTGATTTTTTTCTTGTCCATCTTTGAACGAATTGGATTTTGAAGTAAAGAAAAAAGATTCTCATCCAAGATGTCTTGATTGAATGAGTTAGAAGTTGATTGTTTTTTTCCGGTCCTTGTGTTTTTTGAGTGAACTGGTTTCATTTGATGAGAATGAATTAGTTTTCTTGATTTGTTGCAAGGTCCTCTGCCAACGATAAACAGATCTAATGAGACATCGTTTTTCCCCGATACTTTTGATTATTTTTTGATCGAATTGATTTCTTACATGTGCTGAGAAATGTTGGTGATCCATGATGTACTGATTTAATGAGCCTGGAATTCTTCGTTGAAACTTTTTCTTTCGAGTTTTATTTCCTGACCTTGATGGACAGATATAATGGGAACATTGATTGGTTTTTCCCCGTTACTTTTGATTTTTCTTCGATCGAATTGGTTTCTGTAATGTTATGTGAAATGTTGCTGATCCATGATATACTGATTTAATGAGCCTGATATTCTAACTTTTTCTCTGTTGTTTTGTTTTTCTAGAATCGAATTCATTTCTTTATGTTGAAAGATTTTGTGTCCATGATAAACAGATTTACTTAGCTCTTTATCGTCTTTCATTAGAATCTATCTGTCTTTTTCAGAATGTTTGTGATTTTTTTCTTGTCCATCTTTGAACTAATTGGATTTTGAAGTAAAGAAAAAAGATTCTCATCCAAGATGTCTTGATTGAATGAGTTAGAAGTTGATTGTTTTTTTCCGGGTCCTTGTGTTTTTTGAGTGAACTGGTTTCATTTGATGAGAATGAATTAGTTTTCTTGATTTGTTGCAAGGTCCTCTGCCAACGATAAACAGATCTAATGATACATTGTTTTTCCCCGATACTTTTGATTATTCTTTGATCGAATTGATTTCTTACATGTGCTGAGAAATGTTGTTGATTCATGATGTACTGATTTAATGAGCCTGGAATTCTTCGTTGAAACTTTTTCTTAGGAGTTTTATTTTCCTTGGATTGATTTTTTTCTTTGATATGTTGAAAGGTTTTCTGCCCATGATCGAATAGATTTTTTTCTCTATGATCGAATGGTTTGGTTTTTTGATATATTGCCAGGTTTTCTGACCATAATAAACAGCTCTAATGGGTCCGTCTATCGTTTTAATTTTTTTAAAATTTTTTGATCGAATTGGTTTTTGTAATGTGATGAACTGTTGCTGATCCATGATATACTAATTTAATGAGCCTGATATTCTTATTTGAAACGTTTTCTTAGAAGTTTTGTTTTTCTAGAATTGAGTTCTTTTCTTTATGTTGAAAGATTTTGTGTCCATGATAAACAGATTTTATTAGCTCTTTATCGTCTTCCATTAGAATCTATCTGTCTTTTTCAGATTGTTTGTGATTTTTTTCTTGTCCATCTTTGAACGAATTGGATTTTGAAGTAAAGAAAAAGGTTCTCATCCAAGATGTCTTGGTTGAATGAGCTAAAAGTTAATTGTTTTTTCCGGGTCCTTGTGTTTTTCGAGTGTACTGCTTTCATTTGATGACAATGAATTAGTTTTCTTGATTTGTTGCAGGGTCCTCTGCCAATGATAAACAGATCTAATGAGAAATCGTTTTTCCCCGATACTTTTGATTATTCTTTGATCGAATTGATTTCTTACATGTGCTGAGAAATGTTGTTGATCCATGATGTAATGATTTAATGAGCCTGGAATTCTTCGTTGAAACTTTTTCTTAGGAATTTTATTTTTCTTGGATTGATTGTTTTCTTTGATATGTTGAAAGGTTTTCTGCCCATGATCGAATAGTTTTTTTTTCTCTATGATCGAATGGTTTGGTTTTTTGATAAGCTGCAAGGTTTCCTGACCGTGATGGACAGATATAATGGGACCATTGATTGGTTTTTCCCAGTTACTTTTGATTTTTCTTCGATCGAATTGGTTTCTGTAATGTTATGTGAAATGTTGCTGATCCATGATATACTGATTTAATGAGCCTGGTATTCTTCTTTTAACTTTTTCTCAGTTGTTTTGTTTTTCTAGAATCGAATTCATTTCTATATGTTGAAAGATTTTGTGTCCATGATAAACAGATTTAAGTAGCTCTTTATCGTCTTTCATTAGAATTTATCTGTCTTTTTCAGAATGTTTGTGATTTTTTTTGTCCATCTTTGAACGAATTGGATTTTGAAGTGAAGAAAAAGGATTCTCATTCAAGATTTCTTGATTGAATGAGTTAGAAGTTGATTGTTTTTTTCCGGGTCCTTGTGTTTTTTGAGTGAACTGGTTTCATTTGATGAGAATGAATTAGTTTTCTTGATTTGTTGCAAGGTCCTCTGCCAACGATAAACAGATCTAATGAGACATCGTTTTCCCCGATACTTTTGATTTTTCTTTGATTGAATTGATTTTTTACATGTGCTGAGAAATTTTGTTGATCCATGATGTACTGATTTAATGAGCCTGGAATTCTTCGTTGAAACTTTTTGCGAGTTTTTTTTCCTTACCTTGATGGACAGATATAATGGGACTATTGATTGGTTTTTTCCCGTTACTTTTGATTTTTCTTCGATCGAATTGGGTTCTGTAATGTTATGTGAAATGTTGCTGATCCATGATATGCTGATTTAATGAGCCTGATATTCTGTTTTTAACTTTTTCTCAGGCGTTTTGTTTTTCTAGAATTGAATTTATTTCTTTATGTTGAAAGATTTTTTGTCCATGATAAACAGATTTAATTAGCTCTTTATCGTCTTCCATTAGAATCTATCCGTCTTTTTGAGAATGTTTGTGATTTTTCCCTGTCCATCTTTGAACGAGTTGGTTTTCGAAGTAAAGAAAAATGATTGAGTTAGAAATTGCTTCTTTTTCCGGCTTTGTCTTTTGAGTGAACTGGTTTTATTTAATGAGAATGGATTGTTTTCTTGATTTGTTGCAAAGTCTTCTGCAATGATAAACAGATGTAATGCGACATCCTTTTCTCCAATCCTTTTGTTTTTTCGATCGGTTTCTGTAATGTGCTGAGAATCGTTGTTGATCCATGATGTACTGATTTAATGAGCCTGATTTCATTCTTTGCAAATTTTTCTTAGCAGTTTTGTTTTTCTAGAATTGAATACATTTCATTGACATGTTGAAAGAGTATTACCCATGATCGAATGGATTGTTTTTTTTATGATCGAATGGTTTGGTTTTTTGATGTATTGCTAGGTTTTCTGACCGTAATAAACAGATGTAATGGGACTGTCTGTCGTTTTTCCCGTTTCTTTTGTTTTTTTTAAAGAATTGGTTTCTGTAATGTGATGAACTGTTGCTGATCCATGATATACTAATTAATGAGCCTGGTATTCTTCTGTGAAACTTTCTTAGTCGTTCTGTTTTACTAGAATTGAATTCATTCCTTTGATATGATGAAAAATTTTCTGCCATGACCGATTGGTTTCTTCATTTTTATGATCGAATGGTTTGGTTTTTTGATATATTGCCAGGTTTTCTGACCATAATAAACAGATCTTATGATTCCCTCTTTATTTTTTCTCGTTCATTTTGGTTTTTCTTTGATTGAATTGGCTTCTGTTTTGTGATGAGAAATGTTTCTGATCCATGATATACTGATTTAATGAGCCTGACTTTGATCTCTGAATTTTCTTATCGGTTTTGCCTTCTAGGACGTATTTCATCTTTAATTTGTTGTAAGGTTTTTTGCCTTGATAAACAAGGTTAATGAGCTCCCTATTGTTTTCCACTCGAATCTATCGACGTCTTTTTGTTTCCGTCTCATCTGCTTGGTTTGTGATGTTTTCTGAGATTTTTTCCTTGTCTATCTTGAACGATTTGAATTTTGAGGTGAAGAAAAAAAATGGTCATCCACGATTTACTAATGGAATGAGCCCGATGTTGTTTCCCTGAGTTTGTTCTCGGCCTGATGTTTTTCGATGGAACTGGTTTCATTGATTTGTTGAAAGGTTGCTGATCCATGCTATACTGGTTTAGTCAGCCTCAATTTGCTCCTTGAAATCTTTGAGTGTCGTTTTGTTTCTCTATTGGCGAAATGATTTGGCGTTTTCAAATGTTGAATGATTTTCCGCCGACAATGAACAGATCTAATGAGACCGTTTAACGATTGAATGAGCCTGATATTGTTCTTTCAGATTTTTTAGTGCTTTCTTCTTTCTATGATCGAAATGGTTTCCGTAGTACGTTGAAAAATCTTTGGGCCCATGATAAACAGATATAATGAGACTGTTGAACTTTTCCTTGAGAGTTTTTCCGTGTTCTGCTTCCTTCTCATTGATTTTGTTTTTTGGTATGATGAGAAATGTTGATGAAATGGTGTTTTTAAGTAATTTGTTTCGATTCCTAACGTTTAATTTTTCTGTCGCCTGGAATTGTTTAGAAAAGAGTTGATACCGACCTTTAATATTCTGTTTTAATCAGCTTGACGAGGTTACCTTGAATTTTTCCTGGGTCCTTAATTTTTCTCATTGATCGAACTGGTTTCTGTGAGTTGGTGTGAAATGTTCTTGATTCATGTTATACTGATTTAATGAGCCCGATTTTGTATTTGGTGGTTTTTCTTTGAGGTTTTATTTTTCTATGATTGGATCATTTGCTATTATAAGATAAGTAACATTGAGGCCCTTTAATAACCTGATTTGTTCAGTGCTGACCCTTGAAACACTGAGTTAATCAGCATTTTTCCCTAAAGGCTATTTCGGTTTCGTTTTGTTTCTGTGAACAAATGATTTCTTGGAACTGACGAGAAATGTAACAAACCGATTTCTTGATAATGTTTTCTTATGTGTGATTGATTTGGTTTTTTATGACAAATTGTTTTGACCTGACTTCTCTTCCCTGTGTTTTTCATTTCTTTGTATTTTTGGTCTGGTGAGAATTGTTATTGACCAGTGATGCTGATTTCTTGATTGAGCAAGATTGTTTCTTTTGCATTTTATTCTCTGTCTTTTGACCGATTATTTTTTGGACGATTATTCAATGACAAGAAATGTTGCTGAACCATGATAAAACTGCCCGATGTTGTTTTTCTTTTTAATAAGACGTTTTTCCATGTATTTCTCTTTCATGTGTTCGAATTGGTATAAATTGCTCTCGAAAATTAAAGCAAATATTGCATTCATGTCTGCTTTTTTCATGCAAGACTGCGCACTGTCGTTTTTGCGCTTTCGTTCTATAACATTCTTTTGCTCTCGATTGACTTTTGCATGCTTGAGTTTTTGCTGAACCTACATTGCACTCACGCAGCAATTAAGCCTGCTTCCAATGTAAGAGCACTTCTTCCTGAGGTTTTCTGAGGTTCTTGTCGTATGGCGGCTTAGAGCATTTCGTTTGTCGGTTTATGACTTCGTATGATGAAAAATTATGCTGACCCATCATACACTGACTTAATCAACGAACGGGCTATGATTTTTTAGCGATTTTTCGCTGCTGTTCTATTTTTCTTTGATCTGTAATTTCTTTGACATGTTAAATTGTTGCTAACACAGTTTAAACTCATTCACTGAGAATGATATTGTTTTCTACGATTGTATTTTATAATAGCCGCCCTCATCTTCTCAGCCGGCTATTATTGCGCTCGTATTTTTTTTACTTCGTCAAACTTTTTTTCGCTTTACCATTTTGCCGCTTTTTCGACATTTTGCGTGAAATCTTTTTGACTTCTCTAGGCTAGTTTCTCTCTTCTCTCATTCTCCTAAAAGTGAATTTGAGCATCAGTTGCTAAGCAAAGCAAATCAAAATGAACAGAGTCGGTATAAAAAATTGAAGTCAGAAATAGAAACGGGATAAACCCATAAAGCCCAATTTTAGATGCCCGCTATTTGAACGTCGTTCCTATAAGCCTTAGTTACCACCTCTAATGCTTATTGGTGTTGATAGTAGCCCCTGTAGCCTCTCTCTAAGAAACAGAAGTATGTTCAACTACAAAATGCCATCAAAATAAATCGGACTTGAAAAATATTTTTGTACAAAAATCTTTTTTTTTTCAATATATTCTATTCGTTCAATCCCAATCATGCTTATTGGAATCAACGGCGGCTATTTTCCGGCAATCTGCCGGGTATTTTTTTCTTTCTGTGAGAAGTATTGAGGCGCATCATAATTTGGCATTGTTTTCTTCGAGAAAATTTGCGTGTACTTTTGTTTTATTCATATTTACGCCTCGTGATAGAGTGACTTAAGGAGTCTGGAGTTGTTCATATTGGGAAAAGATTTTGCGTTTTTCTCTCTTCGGATATACTCCCTCGTCCTTTTGTTTATGTTTGCTGGTGAATTTGTTATTTGTTTTGGTATTGCAATTATGAGCACGCAGTTAGAGTTTTTCTCATTGTACATTTTTTGAACTTTCTAATGCTGCCATCAGGTATTAACACCCGGTATGGTCTTTTTGGATGTCTCTTGTAGATTTACTGAGTTTCCAGATTCGTTTTCAAAATATTTGTTGTAACGTTTTTGAAATTTTTTTGGCTCCTTTTATAATGCATTCGCTAAATCTGTATTGGGTATGGTTTATTAGTTTACGGCAATCCATCTAAAAAATATTTTGAATGATATTGATGTGTCAGAGAAGAATAATTAGAGCTATTTTGTTCCTCAGAAGAGCAGTTTCGGTGTCACTTCTTATGCGGGATCACGGAATATTAACTGTTTATAAGCTTTTCCTGAAAGAAATTTTTCTCGAAATCATTCAGCAAGTATCAAATAGAAAATAGATCTGTTAACAAGTTACTCGACTTACAGTGTCTGGAAAACAGGCGGCTATCTCGCAGCTCTTAAAATTAAGCGTCTGCCGAGTATTCCATTTGTTTCAAATCGGATGAGAGAAGCGCTTAAACCGCAAATTAGTGTTGCATATAATTTTCTTTGCTCAAACAGACTTTTGCTCACAAACCTAATCGAATTGAGAGATAATGATTTTTACGGTTTTGTTAATCATTTTACAAATACATACATCACCGACTATTGCGAAATTGAAAGACCTTTTTTCTGAACTTAGCAGCACTTGTTTCGTTTAATTTAGCTGAATACTCCCGTATGCGGTTTTCCTGGGTTACCACTTGATGAGATGTACTTCTCTTTGCTAATCAATCCAGGCATTTTTTCATCGGATTAATTTTTCGATTGACTGTTGCTGGTTAATTTCAATTCATTCATTCATTCAATAAACTGACTTAGTGGAATGAATAATTTATCCCTAGATAGTTCCGTCTCTTTCTTTTGTTTCTGTCGAATTGGTTTTGATGAGTAATATTGCGCACCCATGATAAACTGATCCACATGGAAACACTAAAAAAGCTAAATCGTCACAAAGAACAGCACAATTCACTTTGGAGGAGTACGCTAGTTGATAAGAAACTTTTTAAATTCAGATCACATGCTTCAGTCCACATTGACTCAGAAATATGTGGTTCGATTGTTTTCCAACCTTTCCTTTGTTTGAATGCTAATTGTTTGTGAGTGCAAATAAAAACTCAGCCTCCCCTATGTAAATATGTTGATGATGATTTTGCGTGAAAAATAATATGAGTATATCAACAATGAGTACTGTATATGAAATGGCCAGGAATTTGATATTTCTGATTTATCTACAGTCACAACTCTCGGAAGACTGAGTTTTATTTGGTTTTGGTCTATGTATAATTTCTATTCAAGAGATTATTTTGATTTAGTTAAGATTTCAGATGTCGATAGCTAGTTTGATTTAAAAAAATAACTGCACATGTTTTCTGTGTAACAAATTTTCTCTGGAGATCTCTAATTACGCTCGCTTTCTCTTGCTCAATTACTAATTTATATTATCTATGATTTAGACTGGAAGCGTTTAAGCGAACAACCAATTCAATCAGTTCTTCAAAATTTTTTAGCCAGTCTGTTCCAAGTTTACCCCAGATGATTGAAGCCCCCCACTTCACCCCCACCCCACCTCCTTCGCCTCATTCCACCCGTAACCTGGCTTATATTTTTCCTCTTTGAATACTGACAAATTAAGTGGTTAAGGTGCCTCAAAATTAATGTTCTTAAGGTTTTTGCTGAAGCTTTTTTTGATTGGTTGGCATTCGTTCGGTCAAATTTGCATATTTTATCAAAACTTGAGAAACAATTCATTCTAATTCCTACCATTGGTTAACGATCGGTTATTACAGGCGCTGACTCGTCACCAGCCATGTTTTGGGGCTCAATTGAGAACACACCTGCCAGGCTCTCTGAAGCAGCCTCTTCGATTGGCTCTACTCAAACTGCTCGTGCAAACACACCAATATTCAAGGTTTGTGTTTTTGCTGCCTGTATTTTGGAGCCCTTCATCTATGACCTTTTTAATTAAGATCACCATTCATTACTTTGTTGAAACATAATTTCAACATCAAAAAACTCATAACAAAAGCTTGGTTCAGATATATGGGAAAATTGCGATGTGAGAAGGGAAGCTAATTGCAGCTGATGTAATTTCAATTCGGAGTAATTCTCATGTGCTCATGTTTTTGATAGATACCAGACGTACCTGAACGCGATAGATTGGGACTAGAACTGGCGGAAAGAGCAGCCAAAAATCACAGGGCCAAAAAGGAGAGGGCACTTAATGAAGTCAAATCCAAATTGGCTGCCGCATCCTCAAAGTCACCAAAATTTGGATCAATCCGGTCCGGTGCTTCTTCGTCCACTAGAAGTCTGCTGTCAATGTCGCCTGCGGCACAACTGCTACTGGCTAACAGAATCAGAGACAGAACAGGTCTGCATTTTTAATAGCCGCCATCAGCCTCTCATCGGCAATAATTTAGGCACTCTCCTAAGAATTTGAATTGTATTGGGGCGCTGTCTTGTTTCACCACTCGAAGAGGAGTATTTGTTTGTTTTATACGACTCGAAGAGGAGTAATGAGTGTTATTAATAGCCGCGAAGCGATTGGAGACATCGTGCGGACATTCGTCGTGTCCATCGATTATTCTTGCGACATGACTTCTTGGAATTGACTTTTTCAATTTCATTGATTTCTACTGCTTTGCCTTTACAATTTGCGTGCGTGACGTCATTTGTTCTGCTTTTAGGTCAATTGCGCGGCTACCTCACTCAAAAAGTTACTTCTGAACTCGCTTGATGAACTTTAAATTTTATGAACATTTACTAGTTAGAGGTCAATAGTGTGAATCTAAGTAGTGCCAAACGTATATGCCTGAATTCTTGGGTTTTTCATTTCGAATATTAATTTTGAAAGAGTTTCATTAGGGCTTTTTCTTTATAGAGCGTTTGTGTCTCATAAAAAAGAGTCCGAATCTAACCAAAAAGTCTAGTGGTCTATTAAAGGACTGGTGGTCAATCTGTCTACCTTATTTCTTTGTTGTTTCAATTCATGGAAGGCCACAAGCGTCTATCGCGGCTATTTTCCGGCTATCTGACGGCAATGTTATTTTTAAAAGCCGCCCCCAGCTTTTCATCCGGCTATTATAACCGCTGCCTCCTATTATAACTACTCGAAAAGAAGTTATGTGATCTATTTTTAATAGCTGTCCTCATCTTCTCAGCCGGCTATTATAGCGCTCCTGTTTTTTTTTACAATGAGTTATCTTCATGCTCCTAGTTTATCCATCTTTGAGCCGATGAAACGTTTTGAGGCCTGAAATTGGGTTACTGTTTAGCCTCTGTTGACAATGAAATGGTCCTGAAGATATTAATATGACCAATTTTAGCAACATTTCATTTTGCAATTGTTTTGAAATTTTTTGAAACTTTTAATTTTCTGAGTTTATCAATCTTTACGGACCAAGGAAACTTTTTTTTTGGTTTTCCAAATGAGTTAGTGGACAGATTACAGAGAGAAAGATTTGGTTTTGAGCATTTTAATATTGCAAAATTAGAAACTCTTTGATTTTTTGCATTTTTCATTTTGTTAATTGTTTCAATTTTTAGCCTTTTCAAGAAGTATTTGTCATATTCCTCGAGTTTTCTGTCTTTAGTGGTGAATCATATTCTCTCAGGGCTTATGCTTGGTTTAATGGTGTTATTTAAATGGATCAAATTTGGGTTTTAGGTTAAAAGCGTCAAGAGTTTTAGCTTTGTTTATTTTGTTTAGTGTGTTTGATTATTGTACATGCTCATCTGTTGAAAATGCCTTTTTGGCTGGCATTGTTTATTTGATCCGCTATTGGGATCAAGTAGTTCTAAGTTTTTCATTTCTTTCTTTAGTTTGTGTTTCAGGATTTGTCTGCTATGCTAAAATTAAGTTTCGCTTCAACTCACTTTGTTGCTTTTTCAACATTTCGAATGAAATCTTTTTGACTTCTTCTGGCTTGTTTCATTTGTCGCTCATTCCGCTTACACAGGTGCGCAGCAAAGCAATCTAAGATGAACGGATTGATAAAAAATGAAATCATAAATAGAAACGCGATAAACGCATAAAGCCTAATTTTAGACGCCCGCTAATTTTCTTATTAGTTACAGTTGCAATCTCTAATGCTTATTGGTATTGATAGCAGCCCCTGTATCCTTGCATTAAGTAACAGGATTATGTCTAAAAACAAAATGACTTCAAAATAGTCTTCTTTTTAAAAATGTTTTCCTACATCAATCAGTTTTTTTCTGTTTCAGTCCTAATGGGGGTTATGGGAATCAACGGTGGCTATTTTCCGGCAATCTGCCGGGTTTGTTCTTAAATCGGTGTCCTCTATTTTCACAGGATGCAAAGTCAATTGCCTCACGTGAAAACAAGTGTTTAAGCTGCTGAACAGAAATCAAAAGCAGAGCAAACGAGAGAGTGCTTTTTGTTCATGCAGTATTCTTGGAGAGCAAGAAAAGTGACTGAAAAATTTTCGCTAAGCGAGCCATAGTTTTTGATCTACTGCGACTTTCAGTGTGGTTTTATATCTATTTTTCAGCCAAGGGTGTTTGTGCCATCTATTTTGGCTAGTAATACTATGTTTTGAAGTGTTTTATTTGCTCTCAAACGAAGTTGGTAGCAATTATATTAGTCCTGTTGGTCTTTTTTTATGCGATTTTTCGCTTGACCGATTTTTCGTCTGACGCTTTTGACCTTTCGTCCTCAAAAACGGGATAAACAGGTAGCGCCCAGCGGGCATTAAGTTGCTCTAGCCTCAAGGGCCATGGAACTTCCTCTAGGATTTGATAATATGTTACTGCATAGTTTATACGTGAAATGGAATGTTCTTTGAGGTTTTAATATCACGAATTTAAGCAATTTTTAAAAAATATTTGCAATTTTTTCATGTTTTTGAATTTTTTCCGGCAACAGAGGCCCTGGGACCTCCTCCACAGTTTGATAATAAGCTGCTGCATAGTTTCTAGAGCTAATGGGATTGTGATCAACACTTTTTAGACTTTAGTTTTAATAATATTTAAAAACTTTAAAACTTTTAGTTTTAAAGTAATAAAATTTAAACTTTTCAAATTTTTGGAAACTTTTTCATGTTCCAAGCGTATGGATCTTTATGAGCCAGTGAAACTATTTAAGGCTTGAAACAGGGATACTGGATAGTCTCCTGAGACAAGGAAATGTTTCTTAAGACATTAATGTCTTGAGTTTTTGCAAGATTTTGTTAAAATTTGCAATTTTTGTCAATAGTGTCCTTTTCTGAGTTTAACGACCATTACTGACCAACGAAACTTTATAAGTCTCGGAGGTGGGTTACTCGGCAGAACTTTTGAGACAAAAAATGGTTTTGATTTTTTATTGCCGAGTTCAAAACGTTTTTTTTTTTAATTTTGCCTTTTTCAGTTTTCTATTTTATTTAATTATTAACAAGGTGAGAAAACTAGAAGTTGCAGTGTCGAATCCAACCATAGAAGATATACTGTCTCCTTTTCTCTCTTTCGGTTGGGGTTCCTTTCCTTCTCGTTCTCGTTTTATCTCTCTCTCTCTCTTTTTGTTGATTCCGCACTTCAGCTGCTGTTATGTGGCGTAATGTCACCATCTCTGATTCTCATTATCAATGAGTTATAGTTGAAATGTTTTTTTTGTCATAAATGATCTAACAGGCACTTTTAAGAAGCCATTGTTAATTTCTCTCAAAAGCAATTTGTAGCAAATATATTAATCCTGTTTGTCTTTTATGCAATTTTTCGCTTGGCCGATTTTTCGTCTGACTCATTTGACTTTCGTATTCAGAAACGGGATAAAGAGGTACCGCCCTGACGACACTAAACCGTGGCTAGCTGTTGACAAAGCCAACTGCTCGCCGCTCGTTTGAGAGCATTTCGCCCGACGTTAGTCGGTTATGTTTACCATCCTAGGCAAATAATATACCTCTAGATGATCAACTGAGCGAATTCTGCCATTATACCGTTTTGAACTTTTCTTTTATTACTTTTTACGGTCTTCCATTTTTTAAGCATTTGGGTTCTGTTTTGGTTCAGCTTAGTCTTTTAGTGTGTTTAGTGATCTTTCGATTTAATTAATAGCCGCCTTCAGCCCCTCAACGGCTATTTTTAGGGGCTCTATTGTTTTTAAATCGCTTTACCTTTTGATCACGTTTACCGTTTTACATAAGTCACATTTTTCACGCTTGGCTTCTGACTTACTTCACTCACTCTATCAACCGAATGGATTTTAAATACGTTCACGCGTTGAACTACGCAATATGGTGAATACGTTCAATGTCAAAAGAGCAAAATCAAAAACGGGATAAACCGATAAATCCCGGTCATTAAGTCATATAGCATTAGGTTATCAAAATTCATTAGAGTGATTGATAGCTGACATTAGTATTACACTTAACAACCTTCAGTTTAGAATTTGAATGAAGTATAGTTTTAGAATCTAACAGGAACTGCACTCCAAATTAGAACACTTTTTGAAACTGAAAAAAAACAGAAAAAAGTTCGATCAGTTTCTATCTCTTTTTTCTTTTTCTGTTTCAATCCCGATGTGCATCAAGCGCGTCAACGGCGGCCATTTTCCGGTATTTTGCCGGCTATTTTTGATTTGGATTGTGAGTTGTGTTCGTTAAAAGAAAGACTAATTTTAATCAAATTTTGGCTCATTTTTGTCTTGTATGTTATTTTGATTGCATATTTCTTTGTGAGTTTGTTGGAGTTTTTGTTTGCTATTTCATTCACAGATATTTAATTAGTATTTTTGCTACGAGTTGACAATTCAATGTTAAATTATGCAGTTTATACATGATTCTAATCTTCAAGTTTTTTTTGTTTAATTGCTCTTGAACGAAGTTCATAGCAATTATTGTAAACATTTTGGTCTTTTATGCAAAATTTTTGCTTGACCATTGTATTTGCGCTGTTGTTCTAGAACATTCTGTGACTTCTCAAGTGACTTTTCACGCTTTCGTTCTTCATTTTTGAGTGATCTCGATTGCTCTCACACCAAAGTAAAGCTTGTTGCTAATATAAAGTCGTTTGGAGCTTAGGCTTCTGGCGAGGGAGTAGGAGGTCCTTGGTTCGAATCCCGACGTGGTCAGTTAATTTTGCACCCATAAAGAAAAAATTATCTAAGCTACAGCCCCTTAATTAAATTGCCTCGCCTGTCGTTCAAGAGCAATTCTTCCGACTTTAGTCGGTTTATGTTGTTTTTAAATTGTTGAAGGATGTCTCTGAAAGGCAGGCTTTGGGTGGGTCACTGATCGAGCAGAGAAAAGTTTAAGAGGATTGTCGCAGAGTAGTTGATGGGAAGCAGTATTTTGCCTTTTGTAAGAAGTTTTGTAAACAAAAAATGGGTTTCCAGGTTTTCAACATTGGTATTGATAATAGCCCCATGTGTGGTCTCACTACGAAACAGGAGTACGTTCAGCTCCAAAATGACATCAAAATAGGTCGCACTTTGAAATTGTTTGTACAAAGATCATGTTTTCACTAGTTTTTTCTCTTCTTTCAATCCCAATCTTTGGTATGGGAATCAACGGCAGCCATTCTCCGGCAATCTGCCGGGTATATTTATTTGTTTAAGAGCTTTGTTTTAGGGAGAAACCATTGAATTAAAGGTAGCTTTGAACTTGATATGTTCAATTTTGGTCGAATAATTGAAAGAAGTAATTTCTGGAAATCTGATAATGAGCCTTTTGCAGGAAGTACTTCCACGAGCAGTTCTTCATTGTCAATAAGCCAGGCATTGAGAGCTTCCTATTCGCCGAAAAGGTCCTCTAAAACGCCTTCTATGAGCAGCAACTCAACGCGGTCTACAAGGACGCCATTGAGCTCAGCATCGCCTCTTTCATCTGTACACACCCCCAAATCACAGAAAATGTCACCTTCGGTAGCGTCTATGGTCAAAACAGGCAGTAGAGAGAAGACACCATCGTCAGTACGCCAGTTTGTTGCTAATAAAACAGATGACAGCAGTCAAAGTTCGATTACGGACAATCTTTTGGAGTTGAAAAACACAAATCAACGAAAACGTATCGCGGCTGCTGATTTTTTCTAATGGCATCGACTACTTTATAGTTGCAAGTTTCTTCTACATTGTAAGAAGAGAACGATTGTTTTGCTAATGGAGCAAATGGACAGTTCGAACGCAGAGGCTGTTCTGTTAATGTCATCGCCCGGTCGTTCTTTGCAGAACGGCGAGATTTTGGGCCCTAGTCGGCGGCTGTTTACCAAAGACGGTGATAAAACTTAAAAATGATAAACTTATGAAAAGTTAGTTGCGTTGTACTGCTAAGTAATTAATCATTATTTATAGCCGCCCTCATCTTCTCAGCCGGCTATTATTGCGCTCGTATTTTTTTTTACTTCGTCAAACTTTTTTTCGCTTTACCATTTTGCCGCTTTTTCGACATTTTGCGTGAAATCTTTTTGACTTCTCTAGGCTAGTTTCTCTCATTCTGCTAAAAGTGAATTTGAACATCAGTTGCTAAGCAAAGCAATTCAAAATGAACAGAGTCGGTATAAAAAATTGAAGTCAGAAATAGAAACGGGATAAACCCATAAAGCCCAATTTTAGATGCCCGCTATTTGAACGTCGTTCCTATAAGTCTTAGTTACCACCTCTAATGGTTATAGGTGTTGATAGTAGCCCCTGTAGCCTCTCTCTAAGAATTAGAAGTATGTTCAACTACGAAATGCCATCAAAATAAACCGGACTTAAAAAATATTTTTGTACAAAAATCTTTTTTTTTTCAATATATTCTATTTGTTCAATCCCAATCATGCTTATTGGAATCAACGGCGGCTATTTTCCGGCAATCTGCCGGGTATGTTTAATAGCCGCCCTCATCTTCTCAGCCGGCTATTATTGCGCTCGTATTTTTTTTTTACTTCGTCAAACTTTTTTTCGCTTTACCATTTTGACGCTTTTTCGACATTTTGCGTGAAATCTTTTTGACTTCTCTAGGCTAGTTTCTCTCTTCTCTCATTCTGCTAAAAGTGAATTTGAACATCAGTTGCTAAGCAAAGCAATTCAAAATGAACAGAGTCGGTATAAAAAATTGAAGTCAGAAATAGAAACGGGATAAACCCATAAAGCCCAATTTTAGATGCCCGCTATTTGAACGTCGTTCCTATAAGTCTTAGTTACCACCTCTAATGCTTATTGGTGTTGATAGTAGCCCCTGTAGCCTCTCTCTAAGAATTAGAAGTATGTTCAACAACGAAATGCCATCAAAATAAATCGGACTTAAAAAATATTTTTGTACAAAAATCTTTTTTTTTCAATATATTCTATTCGTTCAATCCCAATCATGCTTATTGGAATCAACGGCGGCTATTTTCCGGCAATCTGCCGGGTATGTTTATTATAGCTTTTTCTCTCATTTTTGTGATTTTCCGGGTAAATAAATTGAGAATCAGAAGAAAAAAAATTGAAACACAATCATACATAGTTGTAGTTGGGTGCTCATTTGTTAACTTCATTGTTTTCCAGATTGACTTAATGAGTACACTGAATATTTAGCGATAG
The DNA here is from genome assembly GCF_964194025.1 of Convolutriloba macropyga. Lineage (NCBI taxonomy): Eukaryota > Metazoa > Xenacoelomorpha > Acoela > Convolutidae > Convolutriloba > Convolutriloba macropyga. The sequence continues at coordinate 15,694,925 of NC_134470.1, forward strand.
GAGATGGTGGCTATGAAACAGCAGCAGGTAACTGCTACACCTGTCAACTCGGCTGCCTCAGTTGCAAGAGAGCAGCAAAATCAAGTCACCACTAATGATGCTGCAGTCTACAATCAAATACGCAATGGTAGGTAGAAACTGTAATCTGAGGGTAGCTGTAGCGCGGTAATCGGGGTTTTCTATTATCCAAATAATTTGTTTCATCTAGAGCAGTCTGGCCGATTGTTAACTTAGATTTCAAAAATTATTTAAAAAGCGATTCCAAACGCGTTAGGGTTTAACGGTGTGTAATAATGAGACGCGCTTATTAGGTGCTAGTGTGTTTAATAGACGCGCACCTAGAGGGATGATTTTATTGGTCTCATTGGGGTTCGTCATTCATTCGTCGTCTTCCCGATTTGAAAATCATTAATTGCTCTCGAAGAGAAGCAATTATTGTAAACGTATGCGTATTTTTACGACTCGAAGAGGAGTATTGATATTCTACAGGTTTTCTTATAGCTGCGAAGCTGTAAGCTGAGCGTAGCTATATTGCGGTGCTCTTGGTTTTTTTAAATAGCCGCACAGCGATAGCTGGGGCTATTATTGGCCTTCTCTTGGTTTTTTTTTACAATTCAAAGAATTTGAATTGTATTGGGGCGCTGTCTTTTTTTAAGATCTGTTCACACATTTTCTACATTTTTGAAGTCAAATTGGAGTAGTGATTTTGATCTCGCCGAAACAGGAAATGGAGCGAAAAAGCGAGAGGTTTTGAGGCGTGAATTTTTTTCGCTCTGATTTTAAAGTAGAGGGAGAAAACGGTGTTTGAACAAAATTTCGGTTTCTCGGTAGTAGTTCGGTAGTAGTTTTTTGTTCACATGCGGCAATTTCACTCTGATTTTTACTGTTTTGTCAATTTTTTGGATCGGATTTTTTTTTCTAGATGGGTTTTCCCAATCCATTTACAGCTCATTCTAGGCCTAGTTTTTTGTTTGAATTAAATTTTCATTTCTCGCTAGTGGTTTTTTTGTTCACATGCGGCATTTTGACATTGATTTTCTGTTTTGTTTTTCGTATTTTTTGATCAGATTTATTAAAATTGGTTTTCTCTATTCACTCATAGTCCATTCTAGGTCTAGTTTTTCTGTTTAGTCAATGAAAGTTTTTTGAATTGTACGTCAGGACTTGTCCTGCTATGTTTTTTTATTAATAGCCGCACGGCGATAGCTGGGGCTATTATTGGCCTTCTCTTGGTTTTTTACAATTCAAAGAATTTGAATTGTATTGGGGCGCTGTCTTTTTTTTTAAGATCTGTTCACACATTTTCATGATTTTTGAAGTCAAATTGGAGTGGTGATTTTGGTCACGCCGAAACAGGAAATGGAGCGAAAAAGCGAGTGGTTTTGCGGTGTGAATTTTTTTCGCTCTAGTTTTAAAGCAGAGTGAGAAAACGGTGTTTGAACAAAAATTCGGTTTCTCGGTAGTGATTTTTTGTTCACATGCGGCATTGTCACTCTGATTTTTATTGTTTTTTCGATTTTGGATCGGTTTTTTTTTCTAAATAGTTTTCCCAATCCATTCACAGCTCATTTTCGACCTAGTTTTTTGTTAGAATCAAAATTACATATCTCACTAGTGGTTTTTTGTTCTCCCTAGCAGCATTTTGACATTGATTTTCTGTTTTTTTTTTGTTTTTTCATCTGATTTTTTTTAGAAATGGTTTTCCCAATTCAGTCATTGTCCGTTCTAGGTTTAATTGTTTGTTAAGTCAATGATAATTCTTTGAATTGTACGTCAGGACTTGTCCTGCTATGTTTTTTTATTTCGTCGTCATGATTTTTGTTACGACCATATGACGTCACAGCCACTTTTTGTTCATTTGTTCATGCAATTTCAACTGAATTGCATGTGTGACGTCATTTTTCGCTCTTAGTGGAGCGAGTTGTTTTGTTCATGAGCGTGATTAAATTTTTGGTCACACTTGACTTACCTCACTCTCAAAAATGACTTCCTCACTTTGAAATTGACTTTTATTTACTTTAATTGAAAGAGATAAGGTCAAATGGGTGTGTCACTCTAAATGAAGGTTATTTGAGATCAGCTAATAGAGGCAGCAATAACTTATACAGATTTTTAATCAAAATACAACAGATCAGCCTTCAATGAAAAGACGAATTTTTTGGTCTGTCTTAACTGTTTTTTTAGACTGCCGATCTACGATTCTTTTGCGGCTATTTTCTAGCAATCTGCCAGCTATGTTTTTTGTTTCGTCGTCTGACGCTCTTTTTTCGTTTTACATTTGTTCACACAGCAAAGCTGAGAAAGTCAAATTTTCTGAATGACTTCTTCCTCTCACTAACGGCATTTGCGCGCGTGATGTCATTTCCCACTCGCTTTAGCGAAAGTTTTTAGGTTGTTTGCGTGATTAGAATTTGATCATACGTGACTTACCTCACTCAATAAAATGACTCTTGCACTTTAAAACTTAAGTTTAATTTGAATTTGTTTAAGGTCAAAGAACTCCTATGCTTTAGTGAAAGTTTTTAGGTTATTTGCGTGATTAGATTTTGATCATACGTGACTTACCTCACTCAATAAAATGACTCTTGCACTTTAAAACTTAAGTTTTATTTGAATTTGTTTAAGGTCAAAGGAACTCCTAGTTGCAGTAAATGTCCCTAATAAGAGGCTTCTGTGGAATGAATTTTAACAAGCTTTACTAATTTATCGCTGAATGTTTTTAGCCTAGTTTTTCGAGCGGCGTCGATTTTTTTTTCAATTTAGATCTGTATCTCTTTCTATCTCTATATGGCACGCAGGTCTATTCTTTCGCAGCTATTCCGGCAATCTGCCGGCTATGTTTAGCTGAAGTCATGACTTGAAATTTGATTTCTTTTCAAACATTGACTTCTGTCTTAGAACAATGGACTTTAGAAATAGCTGTCTGTAATGTATAGTAATTAACAACTGATGGTAATATTCAAGATGAAAAGGTCATTTCGAAAATTTTGTATCCCATATAAGTCCCTCCATATCTAACCTATCCCCTCCCCCGACCCCAACAACCCACCCCCCCCCCCCCCCCCACCTACGTACCCACAGTTCTCATTAAAAGTTGTTTTTTATAGCTGCGAAGCGGTAAGTTTGGTCACACTTGACTTACCTCACTCTCAAAAATGACTTCCTCACTTTGAAATTGACTTTTGTTTACTTTAATTGAAAGAGATGAGGTCAAATGGGTGTGTCACTCTAAATGAAGGTTATTTGAGATCAGCTAATAGAGGCAGCAATAACTTATACAGATTTTTAATCAAAATACAACAGATCAGCCTTCAATGAAAAGACGAATTTTTTGGTCTGTCTTAACTGTTTTTTTAGACTGCCGATCTACGATTCTTTTGCGGCTATTTTCTAGCAATCTGCCAGCTATGTTTTTTGTTTCGTCGTCTGACGCTCTTTTTTCGTTTTACATTTGTTCACACCTCAAAGCTGAAAAGTCAAATTTTCTGAATGACTTCTTCCTTTCACTAACTGCTCTTGCGCGCGTTACATCATTTCTCACTCTCTCTAGCAAACGTTCTTAGCATGATTAGATTTTGATCATAAGTGACTTACCTCACTCAATAAAATGACTTTTGCACTTTAAAATTCAAGTTTGTTTTGAATCAGTTTAAGGTCAAAGGAACTCATATTTATAATAAGGGTCCCTAATGGAAAGGCCTCTGTGCAATGAATTTTAACAAGCTTTATTAATTTGTCGTTTAATTCTTTTACATAGCTTTTTGAGCGGCGTCGATAAGTTTTTTCAACTTATATCTGTATCTGTTTCTATCTCTATCATACGGCACGCAAGTCTATTCTTTCGCAGCTATTCCGGCAATCTGCTGGCTATGTTTCACTGTTTATTGGTTTTGTTTTATAGCTATAAGCTGAGCGGAGCTATATTGCGGTTCTCTTCGTTTTTTTTGTTCGTCGTCTGATGCTGTTTTTTGTTTTACATTTGTTCACACAGCAAGGCTGAGAAAGTCAAATTTTCTGAATGACTTCTTACTCTCACTAACGGCATTTGCGCGCGTGATGTCATTTCCCACTCGCTTTAGCGAAAGTTTTTAGGTTGTTTGCGTGATTAGAATTTGTTCATACGTGACTTACCTCACTCAGTAAAATGACTCATGCACTTTAAAACTTAAGTTTAATTTGAATTTGTTTAAGGTCAAAGGAACTCCTATGTGCAGTAAAGGTCCCTAATAAGAGGCTTCTGTGGAATGAATTTTAACAAGCTTTACTAATTTATCGCTGAATGTTTTTGCCTAGTTTTTTGAGCAGCGTCGATTTTTTTTCAATTTAGATCTGTATCTCTTTCTATCTCTATATGGCACGCAGGTCTATTCTTTCGCAGCTATTCCGGCAATCTGCCGGCTATGTTTAGCTGAAGTCATGACTTGAAATTTGATTTCTTTTCAAACATTGACTTCTGTCTTAGAACAATGGACTTTAAAAATAGCTCAGTCTGTAATGTATAGTAATTAAAAACTGATGGTAATATTCAAGATGAAAAGGTCTTTTCGAAAATTTTATATCCCATATAAGTCCCTCCATATCTAACCTATCCCCTCCCCCGCCCCAACAACCCAGCCCCCCCCCCCACCTACGTACCCACAGTTCTCATTAAAAGTTGTTTTTTATAGCTGCGAAGCGGTAAGCTGAGCGGAGCTATATTGCGGTGCTCTTGGTTTTTTTTGTTTCGTCGTCTGACGCTTTTTTCGTTTTACATTTGTTCACACCTCAAAGCTGAAAAGTCAAATTTTCTGAATGAATTCTTCCTCTCACTAACTGCTCTTGCGCGCGTTACATCATTTCTCACTCTCTCTAGCAAACTTTCTTAGCATGATTAGATTTTGATCATAAGTGACTTACCTCACTCAATAAAATGACTTTTTGCACTTTAAAATTCAAGTTTGTTTTGAATCATTTTAAGGTCAAAGGAACTCATGTGTATAATAAGGGTCCCTAATGGAAAGACCTCTGCGCAATGATTTTTAACAAGCTTTATTAATATATCGTTTAATTCTTTTACATAGCTTTTTGAGCGGCGTCGATAAGTTTTTTCAACTTATATCTGTATCTGTTTCTATCTCTATCATACGGCACGCAAGTCTGTTCTTTCGCAGCTATTCCGGCAATCTGCTGGCTATGTTTCACTGTTTATTGATTTTGTTTTATAGCTATAAGCTGAGCGGAGCTATATTGCGGTTCTCTTCGTTTTTTTTGGTTCGTCGTCTGATGCTGTTTTTTGTTTTACATTTGTTCACTCAGAAAGGCTGAAAAAGTCAAATTTTCTGAATAACTTTTTCCTCTCACTGATGGAGTTTGCGCGCGTAACTTCATTTCTCTCTCTCTCTCTCTCTCTCCCTATCAAAGATTTTAAGATCGTACTAGATTGCGTGACTAGAATTGGATCATACATGGCTTACCTCACTCAATAAAATGACTTCTGCACTTTAAAATTTATGTTTAACTTGAATTTGTTTAAGGTCAAAGCAACTTTCAAAGGCAGTAAAGGTCCCTAATAAAGGGCTTCCTCGGAATGAATTTTAGCAAGCTTTATTTATATATCGCTGAATGTTTTTTACCTAGCTTTTCGAGCGGCGTCGATTTTTTTCATTTTAGATATGTATCTGTTTCTATCTTTACGGCATGTAGGTCTATTTTTTGCAGCTGTTCCGGAAATCTGCTGGCTATGTTTAATTCATATTTCTGAAATATATAGGTTTATGGAAGATTTTTTAGCGCACGATTCTTCGAGTCGTTCCCGGTATTCCACCGGCTGTTTTTTAACCAGTAGTCATCGACTTTTGTTTTCGAACATTGACTTTTGTTTTAGAACGTTTATATTGCTTTATTTCTTTTTTCATATTTCTGAAATATGTAGGGTTAGCTAAGAGCTTTGGCACGACTCTTCGTGTCGTTTCAGGTGTTCTACCAGCTATGTTTTTTTTGCTGACGCAAGTTTTTTCATGACTTGTACTTTTGACTTTTGTTTTCGAACTTTGACTTCAGATTTAGAACCTTGATTTTTGTTATCGAACACTGGACCTTAACACTAAATTAGTTTATAATGTATAGTAATTAGGAATTGCTGGTATTATTCAAGATGAGACGTAATTGTGAACTTTTGAATGAATACAAGTCACTCCAAACTATCTAGACCACCCTCTCCCCCAAAGAATTGGCTCCCCCCACCACCTACCGCCCCCTCCCCACCTACCTTCCCCAACTACTTACCCCCACCTCTACTTTTTTTCTCTCCACCTACTAACAGACATTTCCCACTGTAAATTGATTTTTTCTGACTATAAATTGCTTTTTGATTTTAATTTTTTTAAATAGGGAGGGTTAGATAAGAATTTTTATTGCACGATTCTTCGAGTCAGTTCAGTTGTTCTACTGGCTATGTTTTTAGCTAAAGGCACGACTTGAATTTTGGCGTTTGTTTTCGAGCATTGACTTGTTTTAGAACGTTGACTTTTGTTTTCAAACATCGGACTTAAAAAATAGCTGGGCTTGTAATATATAGTACTTCAGAGCTGATGGTAATATTCAAGGATAAAAGGTCATTTCGACAATTTTTGATCCTATATAAGTCCCTCCAACCTATCTAAAATATCTCCCTCTCCCTCCCCCCACTACCCCTCACCACCACACACCTACTCCCGCCCAACTACACCCCCACATACCTACCTGAAGTTCTACCCCAAATTGATTTTTCTCACACTATTGCTTTCTTATCTCTTCCTTTCATTGTTTTGAAATAGGTAGGGTTAGAAAAGAGTTTTTTGCACGACTCTTTGAGTCGTTTCCGTTATTTTACCGGTTGTTCTTTTTAGTTGGGGCGAGTTTTTTTACTTGAATTTTGACTTCGTTCGTTTCGAACATTTACCTTTGTTTTTGATTGTTGACTTCATTAGCTTAGGTTGTAATGTATATTTATAAGGAACTGCTAGTAATTTTCAAGCTGAAGAGGTCATTTTGAGATTTTTTGATCCTATATACGTTATCCTTACTTATCTAATCTACAGACCCCCCACCTGCCCACCTCTCCTCACTACGCTACCGCCCCCTCCCCCGCCTGCATACCTGCACCCCCACACCTACCTCCCTCATCTATCTACAACCTCCACTAAATTTCCAATGTGTTTTATTGGGCTACTTTTTTTCTCGTGCCTATTTCGATGTTCTGATTTCGGTAAGGTTATGTTAGATTATAATGAACGACGCTTCCGTCGTTTCCGGTATTCTACCAGCTATGTTTTTGTTGCAAATTTTTTGCTTGACCGTTTTTTGACTTGTCGAATGACCTTTACGCCTTTGAGTTTCTGCGTTTTGCGTGATCTAAGGCTCTCTCTCTTTCACAATTTCAAGCAACTGAACTCAATTGGCGGCAATTTAATACTAAAAGTCAATGAGTTTTACCGCACGGTTGTTATCGCCACCGAGAAGTTAATAAATTCTGAGGCGAAGCCGAGGTGTTATGATAACTTCTTGGGCGATAACAACCTTGTGGAAATTTTTTAAATCAACACCTGTTGCGATCATGTTTGTTTTTTTTTAGACTACAAGTTTATCAAACTGTTTCCTTAATTAGCCTACGAGTTTATCTCCACTCTTTTATCGCCACCGTTTACTTAGTGGCGATAAAAGAGTGTGATAAACTCGTAGTCTAATGATGAAGTGTTTTTCCGGTGTCGATCAGGCATTAAAATTTTCTTAGATGGCAGTTTATGTAACTGCTATTATCGCAACAGGTGTTGATTAAATGTTAAGTGCGCTGAAATTAGGTTATCAAAGTTCATTAGAGCGATTGCTAGCTGATGTTAGTATTACACTTAATATCCTCCAGTTGAGAAGCTGAAGTAAGTATAGATATAGAATCGAACTGAAACTGCACTCTAAATTAGAACAATTTTTGAAACTTCAGAAAATTTTTGTCAATTTCTATCTCTTTTTTCTTTTTCTAATACAATCCCGATGTGCGTGTAGCGCATCAACGGCGGCTATTTTCCGGCAATCTGCCGGCTATGTTTAGTGTGGGTGATTTTTTTTAAATTAGAGGATCTAAACGGTCTAGGTTGTGGCTATTTTACGGCAATCTGCCGGCTATGTTACTGGATGATTTCAGGAAATGGTGTTAACCATTCTGTTGGGAATGAGAACAGTAGTACTAGTGGGGGAGGAAGCAGTTTGAATGTGAGTGGAGGGAGTCCGAGTGATAGTGATGCGCTCAGTGGATCAGCTGTTGCTGCGGCTGCAAATGTTGAGGATGACAGAAGCAACGATAGCGAGGTTATTTCTCTCTCACTCATGGATTACTTTCACCCTTATTTGTCTAATTGCTCTCAAGAACAATTATATTAGTCCTGGGGTGTTTTTAATTGCTCTCAAACGAAGTTTGTAGCAATTATATTAGTCCTGTCGGTCTTTTTTTAATGCGATTTTTCGCTTGACCAATTTTTCGTCTGACGCTTTTGACTTTTCGTCCTCAAAAACGGGATAAACAGGCAGCGCCCAGCGGGCATTAAGTGCTCTTAGAGCCTTTTAGCTCTGTTTCAGCTCAAACAGTTTTGGAGTCTTATACTTATGGTGTGAACAGCGGTTCTTAGAGGTTGAAGACCCCCCCCCCCCACTGCTGACCCCCCCCCACTATTGCCCCCCACCGCCCTGTTGCCCCCCCACCCCCCACCCGACTGTCGCCACCCCCATCGGCACCCTCCCCCCACCCGTGGCTAGCTACTGACGAATAACCGCTGGCTAAAAACGCAAATTTATACTAATTTTCACAATTTTTTTAATAGCCGCCCTCATCTTCTCAGCCGGCTATTATAGCGCTCCTTTTTTTTTTTACTTCGTCGAATAAAAAAATGTTTCGCTTTACCTCATTTTGCCGCCTTTTCAACATTTTGCGTGAAATCTTTTTGATTTCTCTAGGCTAGTTTCTCTCTTCTCTCATTCTGCTAAAAGTGATTGTGAACATCAGTTGCTCAGCAAAGCAATTCAAAATGAACAGAGTTAGTATAAAAAATTGAAGTCAGAAGTGGAAACGGGATAAACCCATAAAGCCCAATTTTAGATGCCCGCTATTTGAACGTCGTTCCTATAAGTCTTAGTTACCATCTGTAATGCTTATTGGTATTGATAGTAGCCCCTCTAGCCTCTCTCTAAGAAACAGAAGTATGTTCAACTACGAAATGCCATCAAAATAAATCGGACTTAAAAAACGTTTTTGTTCAAAAATCTTTTTTTTTTCAATGTCTTCTTTTCTTTCAATCGCAATCATGCTTATTGGAATCAACGGCGGCTATTTTCCGGCAATCTGCCGGGTATGTTTTTCAAGATTTTTGAAAATTTTTGTCAGTTTTTTAAGTTTTTTCAGCCCTAGCAGCCCTAGGTGTCAAGGAATCCACTCTAGGATTTGATAATAGGTAATTGAATAGTTTCTAGTGGTAATAGAATGGTTTCACCATTTCAACACTGCGAATTTTTTGCATTTTTGATAAATTTTGCAAATTTTTTCAATGTTTTTGAAAGTTTTTGTCGTTTTTTAGGTTTATCCAGCCTCAAGAGCCAAGGAACTTCCTCGAGGGTTTAATAATAGGTTACTATGTAGTTTCTAGAAGTAATGGAATCATTTTTAAGATTTAAACATCACGAATTTTAGCATTTTTTTGACAAAAATTGCTATATTTTTAAAATTTTTTGACATATATTTTCATTATTCAAGATTTTTCAGCCTCAGGGTTCAGACAACCTCCTGAAGGGTTTGATAATACGTTGCTGCATAGTTTCTAGTGGTAATAGAATGTTTTTCAACATTTGAACATCACGATTTTTAGCAATTGTTGGATAAAACTTGAATTTTTTTTTCAAATTTTTCAAAATTTGTCATTATCTGAGTTCTTCCAGCCCAAGAAACCTCGTATAGGCTTTGATAATAGGTTACTGAACAATTTTTATTGCGATAGAATAGTTTTGAATTTTTTAATATCACAAATTTTTTCGATTTTTTAATAAAATTTACGATTTTTTCAATTTTTTTTTTTGAAATTTTTGTCATTTTATTTTCAGTTTTTGAGTCCTTTTTTGAGTTTAGCGATTAATACTGGCCAACGAAGCTTTTTAAGTCTTGCAGATGGGTTACATGACAAAAATCCAGAGGCAAAAAATGTTCTTTGAACATTTTAGTCACTGCGAAATGTGGAAAGTTTTCTTCTGAATTTTGCACTTTCAGTTTTTTATATGATTTAGTTACTAACAAGGCTAGAATCTCATGGAAAAATTTCTAGCTCTCTCTCTCTCTTTCTCTCAGTGTGTGTGTTGGTTGGCGTTTCTTTCCTTATCTTTCTCGCTCACGTTTTACCTCGCACTCTCTCTCTCTCTCCTTAACTCTTTTGTTGACTTCAGCGGCTGTTATGTGGCGTGATAATATCGTCTATTACCCTAGCCTCACGCCTCTTCAATCAAGCGAAAGCTAACCTCACTAAACAGTGGCTAGGTGCTGACAACCGCCCGCCGGTCGTTTGAGAGCAATTCGCCCGACGTTAGTCGGTTATGTTTATTAATTGCTCTCAAACGAAGTTTGTAGCAATTATATTAGTCCTGTCGGTCTTTTTTATGCGATTTTTTGCTTGACCGATTTTTCGTCTGACGCTTTTGACTTTTTGTCCTCAAAAACGGGATGAACAGGTAGCGCCCAGCGGGCATTAAGTACTCTTAGAGCCTTTCAGCTCAAACTGTTATGGAGACTTATACTTATGGTGTGATGGGGCGGTTCTTAGAGGTTGAGGACACCCTCCACTGTTAACCCCCCACCGCGCTGTTGCCCCCCACCCCACACGGTTGCTCAGCCCCCCTCCCTCCCCATCAGCCCCCGGTGCACCCCCCCTGCTGCGCTCACTTACGCCCCTTAATTAAGCTAAAACTAGCCTCACTAATCGGTGCTTAGCTTCTGACGAAGCCAACCGCTCGCCGGTCGTTTGAGAGCAATTCGCCCGACGTTAGTCGGTTATGTTTAATTTGTCGTCTCCATCGATATTTCTTGAGACCATTGACTTTTCAATTTCAGTGATTTCTGCTTCTAGCTCAATTGCGTGACTTACATCACTCAAGAAATGACTTTTGTACTCCCTTAATGAACTTTAAATTTTATGAACATTTGCTAGTTAAACATCAATAGTGTGCATCTAATTAGTGCCAAACGTAGATGCCCTAATTAGAGTATTAGAGTAATGAGAGTATTAGTCTTGAGTTTTTTTGAGTTTTTCAGCCCTAGGTGTCAAGGAACCTCCTCTAGGGTTTTATAATAGGTTACTGCATAGTTTCTAGTAGTAGTGGAATGGTTTCAACATTTTAACATCACGATTTTTAGCATATTTTTTGACAACGCGTGCACATTTTTTCATTTTTTTGACATTTATTTTCCATTATTCACGTCTTTCCGGACGCAGGGGCCAGAATACGTCCTTAACGGTTTGATAAATGGCTACTGAAAAAAATTTATCTTCCAAAGAATGGCTTTCACTTTTTTAATATGATAAATTTTTGCGATTTTTTTTTTATAAAACTTTCATTTTTTTCAAGTTTTTGAAAATTTTTGTCGGTTTTTAGGTTACTCCAGCCTCAAAAGCCGAGGAACCTCCTCTAGGGTTTAACAATTGGTACTGTATTTTTTCTAATTGTAATGGAATTTTTTCAAGATTTCAACATCACGAATTTTAGCATTTTTTTAGAAACTCTCAATTTTTTTCAATTTTTTGACATTTGTTTTCATTGTTCAGGTTTTTTGAGCCTCAGCGGTCATAAAACCTCCGTTAGGGTTTGATAATAAGTTACTGGCATTTTTTGCCATGGATTAATTTTCAACTTTTAAATATTACAATTTTTAGCAATTTTTTAAATAAAACTTAGTGTTTTCAAGTTTTTAATGTTTTTGTAATTTCTTAGATTCTCCAGCCTCAAGAGGCACATAACCTCCTCTAAGGTTTGATTACAGGTTACTGCATAGCTTCCAGACGTAATGGAATGTTTTTCAAGATTTTAATATCAGCAATTTTTAAAACGTTTTTTTTTTTCAAGTTTTATGAACCTTGAATCTTTTGAATTTCTATCATCTTTTCCGGCACCAGGGTCGTACGGACCTCCTCCAAGTTCTGATGATAAGCTGCCGCATATTTTCTGGAGTTAATGGAGTCGTTATCAATCTTCTAATGACTCCAGCTTTAGCAATTTTTTGATTAAATTTAAATTTTTTTCAGATTTTCCGAAAATTAATATGTTCATCGTTTATGGATATTTACGAGCCAGTGAAACTATTTAAAGCTTAAAGTAGGGATACTAGATAATCTCTTAAGACAATGCAGTGTCTTTGAAGATTTTTTATCTTGAATTTTAGCAAGATTTTGTTAAAATTTGCGATTGTTTTCAAAATTTTCTCAGTTTTTTTGACGATTACTTTTCATTATTCACATTCTTCCAGACGCAGGGGCCCGGGAAACGTCCTTAAGGGTTTGATAATTAGTTACTTGAAAAATTTTATTTGTCGTGGAATAGCTTTCACTTTTTATATTTTTGCAATCCTTTCAAGTGTTTTGAATGTTTTTGAATTTTTTTTATCATTTTTTCCGGCAAGGGGGTCCTAGGGCCCTCCTCCCACGTTTTGATGATAAGCTGTCGCATAGTTCTTAGACTTAATGGAATGCTTATCAATATTTAAATCACTCCAGCTTTTTCCATTTTTTTGATAAAATTTAATTTTTCAATTTTTTCGGAAAATATTTATCTTCCAAGTTTATGGATCTTTATGAGGCAATGAAACTAATTAAATCTTGGAATAGGAATACCAGATAATCTCTGGAGACAAAAAATGGTTTTGAAGATTTCAATATCTTGAATCTTTGCAAGATTTTCTGAAAGTTTGCGATTGTTTTCAAAATTTTTTGAGTATTTGTCCTTTTCTTGAGTTTAACGATCATTACTGGGCAACGAAGCTTTTCAAGTGTTGCAGACGGGTTCCTTGACATAACTTCAGAGAAAAAAAATAGTTTTGAACAATTTCACTGCGAAATCTGGAAGCTTTTCTTTTTAATTTTGCAATATTCTGCAAATTTTTAAAATATCATTTATTTGATTTATTTACTAACAAGGCTAGAAAACTAAAAGTTGCAGAGTCGAATCAAGCTAAAGCTAGCCTCACTAAACTGTGGTGGCTAGCTACTGACGAAGCACACTACTTGCCGGTCGTTTGAGAACAATTTGCCCGACGTTAGTCGGTTATGTTATGCTATTTTTCGCTTGATCAAATTTTCGTCTGACGGTTTTAACTTTTCGTCCTCAAACACGGGATTAACATATTGTAAAGCTCGGAGTGCATTAAATCGCTGATCTCTCTTAGAGCTCTGGTAGTGTTTCAAGTGTAAAATTATTCGAAACTCCTCAGATCATAGTGTAAAGGGTAAAGAACAGTTTTCGACGCTTTCGACTCCCACTTCTCTTGTCAATTTTGTGTAATAACCCACATTGCAGTATATAAATGTGAAATCTAAACTAATTCAGCCAATATGCGTACTGCTAGAACGCGAAGCTCACATTGGGTTCGAGTCTTGTATATTTTTTTACTGAAAAATTCAAATATTAATAGCCGCTGTCAGCTATTATTTAGGCGAGCGCTATCCTTTTTACAAACTAATGAATTTGGATTGTATTGGGAGCTGTCTTTTTGTGACTCGAAGAGGCGTTAAGGTTGTCTGTTTTATTTGGTAATATTTGGCGAGCAGAAAAACACGAAGTTCATGGGTGTAAATAAGCTTTGTTTCGGTGAAATAAATTCGAAACGCGCAGAATAGAGAGTGGTTATTTGTCCATACCATCTTTTGAAACACAGCGAGTATGTGTTTAATTTTTTTTGATAAGCAAGCATTTTTGTTGTTCTTGTGCTGCTTTTTGAACTTGTTTTATAAAGTTTTTATGTTGTACAGGAAGTTATTAAACACTCAAGTAGTTTTATATTCAGATTTTAATGGATTTTGAAGCTTATTGGAAGTTTAACACTATTTTGAAGGTTTTCCATCCAGGTTTTAAGGCTATTCGTTCCCATTTTTTAGGTCTTTTGTAATGTTTATGGATATTATTGGTATCTGAATTGAATCAGAGTGATTGTAGGCTCGGTCTACAAGTTTTGCTGGTACAATGGTTGTTTTATACGAAATTTAGGGAAAAGAGATTTGATACAACTTTTCTCGATTTCTTTTTTTCCAAAGTTAATTGTGTTTGTGTGTTTATTATGGTTGGTCTAATAATAATGCGAGAAAATTGGTTTTCTCGATTTCATGAAGTTTTTCTTGATTTTTGTTTGTATGTGTACTTGTTCTTTCGTTTTCAATGATTTTTACCAAATTTCACTGTCCAATTTTTACTGTCACTGATTTAACTTAGGTTGTTGTAAGGTATACGCTTCCTCAGAACGTGTAGTCTCAGTAGTAAAGTAAAGTGTTGCTATTAATAATTTTTTACAGCACTTCTTTTCGGAATGCGACATTTTTTTTGTTTATTTTGGGCATTTAGAATTGTGGGTTTTGTTCTCTGTAAAAATTCGGCGCTGCTGAAAAAGTGTTTATGTTCACGTCATTAGTTAATTCAATTATTTGGGTTGTAATTTAGGAATTGTACTGCTATGTTTTGATTTTCGTTTTACATTCGGTCGCATTTCTTATCTCACTGTTTCAACTGAATGGGTTTAATTTTTTTCTCATTGAATTACCCAATGTGGTGAGTATGGTCCAATCCAATTGAACCTAATCAAACGAATTGGGACTAACTGATAAAAATCTTAGCACTATGCCGCAACATTCAAGAAAAGCGCAAGGGTACTGTGATCTATTCTAACGTATTTAGAGAATCAAATAGGAAAAATGTTGACGGTTTTTTTAGTCATTTGGGAGATTAAAAATCGAGATTTTACTTCTGCGAGAGGGTAACTATGTCGGGCAAGAAAACTTACACTGATGAGGGTAAAAGAAAAAAAAACATGTTGGTTACGTACTTTCCACTGTTTCTATGATTCAATTGCAAACTAATTTACTAGGTTGAGCTGCTTCTCGAATTTTTAGTGCCTGACTATTTTCCCCCTTATTCCATAACAGGCATCATTAATGTCTATGAGGTATTATCATCATTTTCAGGTCATCAGGTAATTCATGTGTTTGGGTTGTAATTTAGGAATTGTACTGCTATGTTTTCTTTTTATTTCGTTTTGAGTCCGATCGGGTTTTGCATCTCACTCACTGTTGCAACTGAATGGATTTTATTTATTTTTTGGGGGACAACGTGTTTTTTTAATTGCTCTCAAACGAAATTTGTAGCAATTATATTAGTCCTGTCAGTCTTGTTTAATGCGATTTTTCGCTTGACCAATTTTTCGTCTGAGGCATTTGATTTTTCCTCAAAAACGAGATGAACAGTTACCGCCCAGCGGGCATTAAGTGCTGTTAGATCATTTCAGCTGACTAGTCTTCAAGTAGGCGATTCAAAGAATGTTTTGGAGACTTACACTTATGGGCGGTTCTTAGAGATTGATCCCCCCAGTTGCCACCCCATCAGCCCCCCGGTGCCCCCCCCCCCCTGCTGCGCTCACTTACGCCTCTTAATTAAGCTAAAACTAGCCTCACTAAACGGTGCCTAGCTTCTGACGAAGCCAACCGCTCGCCGGTCGTTTGAGAGCATTTCGCCCGACGTTAGTCGGTTATGTTTAATTCGTCGTCTCCATCGATATTTCTTGCGACCATTGACTTTTCAATTTCAGTGATTTCTGCTTCTAGGTCAATTGCAAGACTTACATCACTCAAAAAATGACTTTTGTACTCCCTTAATGAACTTTAAATTTTATGAACATTTGCTAGTTAAACATCAATAGTGTGCATCTAATTAGTGCCAAACGTAGATGCCCTAATTCTTGAGTATTAGAGTCTTGAGTATTAGTTTTGAAAAAGCTCTTAGGTTTTTTTTTCCCTGTAGAGCGTATGTGTCATAAAAATAACAGTCCGAATCTGACCCAAAAATGCTAGTGGTCTATTAATGGACATGTGGTCAATCTGTCTATCTTTTTTTTAGGTGTTTCAATTCCATGGAAGGCCACAAGCGTCTATCGCGGCTATTTTCCGGCAATCTGCCGGCTATTTCTGAATTACCCAATGTGTTGAGTAAGGACTAGGTCAAATGAACCTAATCAAAAGAAATGGGATTAACTGATAAAAACCTTAGCACTATGACTTAACGTTCAGAAACGTATTGCATTAAGGTATCAAAATTGCCCACTTATACTTATAGTTACTTAGAGTATACTTATAGTTTTATATTAGAAGGAAAATCTTAGTCGGTCAAGGAGGCTATTATCTGTTTTCTAACGAATTTAGAGAATCAAATGGTAAAGAATTTGACGGTTTTTCGCGCCCTTTTGAGAGAGTCAAAATTGAGATTTTAGTACTGCGAGAGGGCTACTTGTAAAGGAAGCGAACTTAGACCGATGAGGGCAACTATGTTGGCAAAAACTTAGACACATGTAAGGCAAACACATACGTATGTTGCGTACGTGCTTTCTACGTGCGCTTTTAAGATTCAATAGCAAACTAATTCACTAGGTTGAGCTGCCTCTCGAATTTTCAGTAATTGACTACTTTTTACCCCCGATTTTCTAACAGGTATTATCATTAAGCTTGTGTCCTGACTTTAGAATTCATTCAAATAAATTTTACCAGATATAGTGAATGCGGTCAAGGGAAAATTAAAAGCAATGGGATAGAATGATGATGCCCCGTCAATAAATTAGTGTTCTAGGTTATCAGAGTTAAATTTGTAGCTGCTTTCAGTATTAGCTTATTAGCCCTCATTATTTGCTTAACAGAAGCCGAATAACAGCATGGTTGTGTAATCTAACTTAAACTGGTCGCTAAATTAGAACATTTTTTACACTTAGAAAATGTCAATTTGTCTCTTTAATTCTTTTTCTGTTTCCATCACGATGGGCCTCAAGGGGTTCAATGGCGGCAATTTTCCGGCAATCTGCTGGCTTGGTTTTTGTTTACAGTTGGGTTGTCAAGTTTAAATATTCTGACGCAATAGTGCAGTCGTGTTCGCCTTCGTTCAGTAATGTTGTTTCAGATAGAAGAGAAGTTACTTTTCTCTGGCACCGATCCAGACACAATAGAGTTGGCCAAGTCTTTCTGGAAGTCAGTTACCCTTCAGCCACCCCTGGAGTCAAGCCTCATATCCACACACATCGAACAGAGACTGCCAAAGGCACCCAAATTGAACCCAGCCAGCAATAGTAAGTATATTATTGCAGCTGGTATCTTTGGATTATATCTGAATATGCATTTTGCTCATTATTGCTGCTCAGAAATTTTAAGAAACAAGTGGCAGAAAACTAAATTGTCGTTTAACGCAGTTTTTCCAGTTCTTGTTAATAGCCGCCCTCATCTTCTCAGCCGGCTATTATTGCGCTCGTATTTTTTTTTTACTTTTTTACAATTCAAAGAATTTGAATTGTATTGGGGCGCTGTCTTTTTACGACTCGAAGAGGAGTATTGGAGAAGTCCTTTTTTTAAATCAATTTTATTGGAGTGATTTTTGAAGCGGGAAATGAAACGCGTGAAAAAATTGGGAGTGATTTTGGCGCTGAGCAAAAGTGAAGAGCGGAGCGAAAAGAGAGTGGTTTTTGTTCATACCGCCGTTTTTGAGAGAGCGAGAAATTGATGTGTGAAAAAATTTTCTCTAAGCGAGCGAAATTTTTTGTTCACGTGCGGCATTTTAAAGCAGTTTTTTTCATTTATTTTGGTTAAGAGGTTTGGTTATGATTTTGTTTTAATTTTAGGCTGGTGTCGGTAGTGGTTTGAAGGTTTCTGGAAATTAATATGAATTTTGTGATAATTCGGAGGTTTTTAATGTATTTTGCTGATTTTCGGGCTAATTTTTGCGTTTTTTTGACGATTATTTTGTTTTACTGGCTCAAATGGGTATTGAAGAAACCCCATCTACTTGAGCAATTTTATGATAACATTTGGTTACAGTTTTGTGGATAAGAAACATTTTTTTGTTGAGAAGTATGACAAAAAAATGGCGAAAATTGGAACTATTCTTAATTTTTTGCATTTTTTCGATTTTTTTTTCTGTTTTTAGCTAAGTTTCTTTGCCTATTGTGACTTGCCTATTATTTTGCGAGCATCTGGATGCCCTATTGGCTGAAGGGAATTTTTCTTTGGATTTATATGTTTTTGAAATTTTAAAAAAATTTTGTAACTTTTTCCAGTTTTTCAGTGAAAGTTGTTTTTTCATAATTTTAGCCCAAAATATTTTTTCAAAATTCACATAAGTGGTTTTTGTAAGTACTAGTTGTTTTGATGAAGTTATTTTGGCAGAGATACTTTTTTCGGGATCTCAATTTATAACAAAATTTGATCAGATTTTTTATCATATTTTAAGATTTGATTTTATTTTTTTTTACATTTTTGTTTCATGACTTTGTTTCAAGATAATCATAAATTAGTGAAGGCACGTTTTGTTTGATGAGTAGTTGGATGGCGTTTGAATGGATTTTCACTTCGAGTCGTTTCCGGAATTCTTCCGGCTATGTTTTTCTTTTTAAGATCTGTTCACACATTTTCATGATTTTTGAAGTCAAATTGGAGTAGTGATTTTGGTCACGCCGAAACAGGAAATGGAGCGAAAAAGCGAGTGGTTTTGCGGCGTGAATTTTTTCGCTCTAATTTTAAAGTAGAGTGAGAAAATGGTGTTTGAACAAAAATTCGGTTTCTCGGTAGTGGTTTTTTGTTCACATGCGGCAATTTCACTCTAATTTTTACTGTTTTTTCGATTTTTTGGATCGGATTTTTTTCTAAATGGTTTTCCCAATCCATTCAAAGCTCATTCTATGCCTAGTTTTTTTGTGTGAATTAAATTTTCATTTCTTGTTAGTGGTTTTTTTGTTCACATGCGGCATTTTCACATTGATTTTCTGTTTTTTTTTTCTTATTTTTTTATCAGAATTTTTTAAAAATGGTTTTCTCAATTCACTCTTAGTCCATTACAGGTCTGGTTTTTCTGTTTAGTCAATGAAAATTCTTTGAATTGTACGTCAGGACTTGTCCTGCTATGTTTTTTTACTTCGTCAAACTTTTTTTCGCTTTACCATTTTGCCGCTTTTTCGACATTTTGCGTGAAATCTTTTTGACTTTTCTAGGCTAGTTGCTCTCTTCTCTCATTCTGCTAAAAGTGAATTTGAACATAGTTGCTAAGCAAAGCAATTCAAAATGAACAGAGTCGGTATAAAAAATTGAAGTCAGAAATAGAAACGGGATAAACCCATAAAGCCCAATTTTAGATGCCCGCTATTTGAACGTCGTTCCTATAAGTCTTAGTTACCACCTCTAATGCTTATTGGTGTTGATAGTAGCGCCTGTAGCCTCTCTCTAAGAAACAGAAGTATGTTCAACTACGAAATGCCATCAAAATAAATCGGACTTAAAAATTATTTTTGTACAAAAATCTTTTTTTTTTTCAATATATTCCATTCGTTCAATCCCAATCATGCTTATTGGAATCAACGGCGGCTATTTTCCGGCAATCTGCCGGGTATGTTTTTAATTGCTCTAGATAGAAGTATGTAGCAAGTATTGCAGTCGTATGTCTTTTTAACTGCTCTCAGACAAATTTGTAGCAATTATATTAGTCCTGTGGTCTTTTTACGACTCGAAGAGGAGTATTGAGATTCTACATGTTGATTTCTAGCTATCGCAATTTGTTCATGACTTGAACTTTTGGTTATTGTTTGCGAACATTGGCTTCTGTTTTAGAACGTTGACTTCTGTTTCCGATTTTTAGACTAAGGGTAGCTTAGTTTCTAATATATAGTAATTAGGAACTACTTGTAATACTTAAGGTCAAAAGGTCATTTTAAGAAGTTTTCGTCCCATAACAGTCTTTTTTCCCTATTCAAACTACAGACATCACCTACCTGCCCCCATCCACTACCTACCCCTCCCCCCACCTACCACTCCCTCATTTTTAAAACTTTGTCTACAGTTTGATTAGGCTATTAAGTTCTTCGTTATTTTTTTCTTTGATATTTCTTATTTTATGTTGGGTTAGGCTAGCAATTAAGTTGCAATACTCTTCGAGTCGTTTCCGGTATTCTGCGGATATTTTTAAGCCATTTTTCGCTTGACCGATTTTTCGTCTGAACCAATTGACTTTTGTCCTCGAAAACGAATTAACAGCGCTCCGAGGGTATTAAGTGGCCGAGCTGCTCTTTTAGAGCCTTACTAGTCTTACTAGTCTATAAGTATGCAAGTCACCGAAACTGTTAACTGTTTTCAGGAGTCAATTTCAGGTTGTGAGGGGCGGTTTTTAATTTGAATAACCCCTCGGTCAACCCCCCCCCCCCCCCCCCTCTATGTCAACCCCCCTACAACCTGACTATATGGACACCCCTATCGTCCGACTCTCCCACAACCCCCAACCCCCCCCCCTTCGCTTGACCCCCCATTCCGCTCACACGACCCCAAATGCTAGCATCCCTAAGCCCCAGCTGGCTACTACCGAAGCCAACCACTCGCCGGTCGTTTGAGAGCAATTCGCCTGACGTTAGTCGGCTTATGCAATAATGTTTGCTTGACCGATTTGACTTTCCGACTCCAACTGAGTAGTAAAAACTTGCTGCAGTAAAAATGTTAACTTTGCAGAATGACACTTCATTCACTCAATTTAAAAGTATGACGCTTCGTTAATTTCAAAAATTTTAAAACGGAAAGCTCCCCATTTACCAAAATTTAACGATTCGAACGAATGATCTGGAAAAAAATAAGAAATTCTACAAAACTCTTATACTTCAGAAAACGATTTTTTCAATTGAGTAACTTGTAGAAGACTCTGCGAGATACATGAAATCAAATATTAGAAGCCACCTAAAATGTACATGCGTAGATTCTGTTTGAGAGTCTCGAGTGAATTAACAGAAGTACTCAACCTGAATTTAACTGTGTTTACGTTTGTTAATTTCATAACACAGTAACAGATATTTATAATAAATTTTGCCATTGTTATGTAGTACAATTATAATCATGCGCTACCTTTTATTATACAACCTTGTGTATAAACTTCAAAGGAAATCTTGTCTTTTTAAATTTTTTCTGAATGTAGAACCCAATTTGGCGCACAAGGCTGCCAAGAAGGATGCTGCTTTGGACAAGTTCTTCATGCGTGCCAACCAGAAGATGCTGGCGGACAGAGCTGAACACATCAAGCGACTTGTTAGATCATCACTCACTCACTCACTAACACATGTCTACTTTATCCTTGACCAAATTTCATAAGTGTGCGAGCTAACTTATACGTGGGCATTTTAGTTAGAAATACACAGATTTAACTTTAATGTGAACGTCGTTTGAGACTACTTCAGTATTCTATGCAGGGTGCTAATAAATTGTAAAAACCCGGGGGGACTTCGTTGTTCTATAAAGTTGTTTTAAGTGATTTTATGAAGTTCTTTGTTTCTAGGCCTATCATAGAATGCAGATGCTGCAGCTGTTGGAAAAAAGGAAAAAGGAGCGGATAAAGGTAAAGCCACCAATTTGTGCATCTTCGATCAGATCAAATAGTTAAACAATTTAAATGAAAACTGGCATTGGAGAGAGTATGTAAATGGACGCGCGTCTGATAACATAATTTGGTAGCTGTCAATTTGGCGCATTTATATATATATATATATATATATATATATATATATATATATATATATATGGCAGCAGTATGATGGATAGAACCGCAAACTAAGCTCAAGAAAGTTGACCACCCAACTGGACAACATTTGCATGAAAATATATTAAAAGTTGCAACAAATTACTTTGCGTGAATTAGATTTCCATGCTGCTGTGCTGCTCCCAACAGACAAGATAGCTTTAATTGCTGTATTCTGGTATAATTTCATATACGTCTTGTTAATGCAAAAACGCATTAATTTTACACACGCGCTTAAAAAATTTGAAAATACCGAGAATTTTCTCATTGCACATAGTTGTATTTGTTTTGTGGTTTACAGAAGGAACTGGTCTCTGAAGACTTCAAACCAGTGAAAGCAAGTGAGATCGAGGAGTTAGCATCGATGACACTGAATGGGAGTGAAGACGATGATGCTCCTCTTTACACCGAGGATGAACTGGAGCAAGAGCTGGCCATGTTGAAGACATTCGAGACCACAATTCTGAGAGAGATTCAGACACCCTCCTCAACACCACCTACATCTGCACCTAAGCAGGACACTAAGTGAATTGAAAACTTAGTTGAGAAACTCAAATAGAAATCTGTAAATTGTCTATTCAGCAGCAATTGTATATATGTACATTTGTATTTGTCAATTACAAAATAGAGAATATTTGGATAGGTTGTTTTACTGGGCAAACGAGAACTTTGTTGGCGTAATTGTTCAAAGTTTGAATGCTGGTGAAAAGGCTGTCCCTTGAGATTGATGACACACAAATCTTGCAAGCTTTGCGTTCTTTAGCAATCAGGCAGTCCATCAAACAGTGCAATGCCCGACGTGTGGGTTGCTGTTTGCAGATTCAAGTAATTTTTACCTTTTTACATTTAATTTCTCACGCAATAGTTTTAGCAATTTTTGCAAACAGTGTGGAGACTGAACAACTCAAAATTGATGGCAAAATTAGAGTGAATAAAATTTTGCGTTAGATGAGCGTGACACAAGGCGTTTTGAACAACAGACAGAACTTAGCTATCAGTCACACAACACAACTCTCAATACTAGGAGCGTGCGGTAGTGTTAGTCGAACAGTGCTCCGCTGGCAACATCTTAGCTACATTCATGTTACACAAATGTTAATGGAACAAACTCTATTTTGCGAAGAGTCAAAAGTGTCTGCGTGCGCAAAGAGGTCTGCGTCGACAAACCACCGAGCAAAAGAGCGAAGACTTTTTAACGTTGCAGCCTCATCTATTAAAAGCCGCGAAGCAAGGGCATTGATTTCATCGATGTTTTTATAGCTGTACGCTGCGCGTAGCTGTATTGCGGTGTTCCTGGGTCTTTACGACTCGAAGAGGAGTATTGTTTTTTTTTGAGGTTTATACCGCTCGAAGGGGACTAAAGGATAATTGTATTATTTAAAGTAAATTTTTGGAGTGAAACGTAAGGCACAAAATCGAACGATTGAAAAATCTTATTGGCCTTCTGTTGGTTTGTTTTTTAAATTCAAAAAGTTTGAATTGTTATGGGGCGTCTTTTTTATCAACATTTTTTGGAGTGTATAAGAAACGGGATGTAAAGGCCAATGCACGTGAAATCTAATGACTATCAATGTTCACATGCTGCATTTTGTTAAAGCAGTTTTTATTTGCTCTTGAACGAATTCATAGCAGTTATTGTGAACGTGTTGGTCTTTTTATGCAAAATTTTTTGCTTGACCATTGTGAGTGTGATAACCCTGACTATAGGGTACAATCGTGCTGCGAATCCACTCAGATTTAGATGTATGGATTCGAGGTACGAATCCAAGTTTCCAACGTCAATTGGATTGTTACTTTTAGAATTAACTACAATCGCGGTGCGAATGTAGACAATTTAAATGGTGATGGATTTCTCCTTCAAATCCGCTAAGTTTTTATCTAGTGGAAAAGAGATTAGATTGTGAACGACTGAATTCAGTAAGAAGATTCAAAAGAATGAATAGTTGAGTAAAAGTGGTAGGTGTGAACAGTATGAAATAATGACTTTTTAGTCGGCGGTAATTTATAATTATGTGAACATTGACTTTTAGTTTTACAAGGACAAGTATAAATTAATTAAGTACAATTTACTAAATGGGAACTAAATTATGGTACAACCGTACCACATATCCTGCGCTGAACAAAAAATTTTAAACTGCATCAGTATAAAATTTAGAATAATATTAAAATATGTACTGGTTATTATAGATAGTATACATAATGAGGAACGATTAATGAGTGCCGTAGGATTAGTGTATTCGAGTCTCAAATGTAAGAAAGAACGAACATAACGGAAATTGACAACATATGCAGTAAATTTTATGCACGCGATATAAATTAATTCACAAACGTGATTCAAATCCATCCAATTTTATAATACGCAGATTAGCGTTACAATTGCAACATCAAATTAAAGGAATGGAGAACTAACACACAATGAGAAATAAAATTAAACGAAAACATGAAATGAGTGGAAAAGCAGGGCAATTTCGAAATGAGTTTTAACAATTGCAGATTGGAACTAAGTTAATAAGTTAACAATGACAATTTGAAATAGTTTTGGTTTAAATTTGGTTTTCTGCATCGAATACACTCATGCTAACTTCACGAGCGTAATCGTCGTAATTGTATTCTTCAGGGGACCAAGTTCCCACTGGTGTTGGTGCAGAGGGGCTGGTAATCGTCAATTCGTAGTCTGTTTCGGGAACTGGCGGCCTTGTAGCTTCTTCATGGAGGATTGTTTCGATCACCGGGTTTGTTCGTTTCGGTTTCTTGGAAACCGGAGCTGTTGAATCATCACTAACCGAATTGACCGAGCTTTCGAATCCGTAATAGTCTGGAGCTCGTCGGTTTCGTTTAGAACTAGTATTCGAAGGAGACGTGGTTGAAGACGTCACGGAAGGGGCAGCAACAGACGATGTATTTGACGTATTCATACTCACCGATGTGTTGCGTGATCGTTTTCCCCCGACTTGAGGCTTTCTTGGTTTTCGTGTCAACATTGCTTTTGAAATGTTGCTGTTGGCAGATGACACACCCGATGCGGCATCTGACTGTGTTGGGCGGTGTCGAATTTTTATCTCCCCGCGGAATTTCTTCTTTAGTTCCTTCGTGTGCTGCGCGATTTTCTCTTCCGTAGTTTTATCGTAAGGGAGGGGTCGACGCTGTGCATATTGCCAGAGTTCAGTGTTCCTTTCGGCGCGAGTACCGAATTTAGCAATATCGCTATTGCGAACGCTTACTTCAGGTACTCCTGGTTCTTTGATGACGGTTGTCGTATCTGATGTACGAACAACCGTACTTCCTGGTGCCAGTGTTTCCCAAAGACCGCGGAGGTCTCGTTTGGAACGTTTAGTCACCTTGCGAGCGAGCTTCAAATCCAGTGACTTTTCCGATCTGGGGATGGGGTTATTCAGTTTGGGATGTAATATGAAGCGAGAGACAGATTTGTTGTGTTCGCAGTTTTAGCGGCGTCCGGCGTCAACTTGTGCCCGTTGCATTGCCTCTTCAATCAGTATGTCGCTTCTGTCTCCCGTCACCCATCCATTTTCATCCAAGTAGTCCTCCACAGGGACAGTGTCGGCGTCTAAATAGTGGTGAAGAATGTTTTCATATGACAGATTAGACGATTTAGGTGTTGTACTTATATTGCTTAGTGGTGTGTTTGGCTTACGTCCAAAGTGTGCTTGGAAAGGTGTTACATTTGTAGTCTTTTGTTTACATATACGTAATTGATATACAATTGACTTTATTGCTTCTTTAATTGTGAATGTTTTATTTCTATTGTCTAATTTCATGCAGCCTAAGCGTCTTTTAATTGTTTGTATCAAACGCTCCACTAATCCTATGGCTCTATGATCATTTAGAGGGGCAGGTAGTATGTTAATATTGTGTTGTTTGCAAAAGTTTTTAACTTTATAACCTATTAAACATCGTGCTTGATAAGGTCTAATATCTCGGGGAACACCGTGTGTTTGAATGTAATCGTCTAAAAATTTTAGTACGTTTGGTCCATTAGCTTTATCAAATACTTCTACAGAAGGATATTTGGAAAAACGATCAATACATGCAAGAAAATATGTGTCTTGATCTTTTTCATTCGTGATAGGACCTCCAAAGTCAATCTGTATTTCTTCATTTTGTTCTGTACATGGCAATAAAGGTTTCCAATTAGACACCGGAATAACAGGTTTAAGGTTCTTACCAATATCCGTGCATGGTTTGCACGTGGCCGCTTTATTTAGAATTTCGCGGTGCATATACGGCCAGAACGCGTATTGGCCAAGCGTTATCATCCCCCAACTTCCTGGATGCGTTAAGTGGAGGCTTTCCAACACCGCGTCTTGAATGGAGTGTGGAATCGCAACGCGTTCGTCCACACAAACACATCCTGAGCGGACGTGCAAGTCTCGCCAGTACGAGAAGAGGTACGGGTTGACTTACTTGCATCTCTGGGGGTCATCTTGAAGTATGCAGTCCCGTACTTCTTTCAGAACTGCGTCCTTGCTGGTCAGTACTGCCAGAAAACCTTTTGTGAACAATTGTGTCAGGTTGTTCTCAAACACCTCTTCTTTTGACAATTCGACACTAGGAGAAGGGTGTCCCTCAGTTGAAGATCGGGTCGTTCCTGAATTTGGAGTGGATTGAAATGTCACTCGGCTGTGGGTAGGGGGAGTTTGCGGGTTTCGGCTGTGTGAAGGAGAAGTACTCATTTCGTGATATTCAATTACGTGGATATGAGTGCGGTTAGATGTAGTGTTTATTTGTGACTGGTTTTGAGTTGAGTTTGCACTGGTATTAGAATGAGATTGAAATTGTGCTGCGTTTGCAGAGTATTTAAAGAGCAACTGATTTGTATTTCGATTAATGGCAGAAAGCAAATTGGAATAGTTTGTTGAGCGAGGATGTGAGGCACGTGTGGAATGTGTGGTAATGACGCTGTTAAAGTGTCGTGATTGACAGGTTTGTGGTGTGGTATTTACATAAATTGCTGCAATTGCGTCACGAATCCGGGTAATTGTTGCTACCGCAAATTCCTCGTCATATTTGTTTGTAACTTTTGCTTTCTGATTTGGTTGGCGAGAAATATAATCTACCAGTCCCATTTTTGCACCGGGGATATGTTCAATATTAAAGTCAAAAGGTAAAAGACGATCAATCCATCGTGTTAATCTACTATTATAAGATTTGTTTGATCTGTGTTCTTTCATAATTGAGAGTAATGCTCGATGATCTGTGATGATTGTAAATGATTTGCCAAATAAATAATATTTAAAATATTCGACGGACCACACAACACCTAGTAATTCAAGTTCATTAATGCTATAACGTTCCTCATTGGAGTTAAGGAATCGAGATGCAAATGCAACCGTATGCCAACCTGTAGGTGAACGTTGTTCTAGTGCTGCTCCTAATCCTGCTCTAGAAGCATCGCATTTGATCCGCGTTTCCAAGTGAGGATTGTAATGTGTGTTTTCTGTGGCGTTTGCTACTCTATTTTTAATTGCTTGGAAATGTGTATCGTGTTCTATGTTCCAAATGAATTTTGTGTTCTTTTTTAATAATGGACGAAGAGGATGACAACATTGAGATAAGTTAGGAATGAATTTACCAAGGTAATGTACAGAAACTAAAAATGATCGGAGTTGTTTTAAATTTTTAGGTGCTGTTAGAGATGCGATTGCTGCTGTTTTTGACTCAAGTGGGGCTATTCCAGATTGACTGAATTTATGTCCTAACCATACTATTTCGGTTTTTGCAAAATGACATTTAGGTAAGTTGATTCGTAGGTTATCCTCATCTAATTTTTTTAAGCACTGGTAAACAAGTTTTAAGTGGTCTTCTTTAGACCCACGGCTAACTACTATAATGTCATCTAGAAAGCAGTAAGTATTTTTTAGTCCGACTAAAGTATAGTCCATTACTTTTTGGAAAGCTGCTGGCATGTCAGTTAAACCGTAGAAACCTGTAATGAACCGATATGTTCCCGTTCTCTCACCGCTGATAATATTAAAGTTACAGTGTTTGGCCGTTTCCGGATCTAATTTAAGTTGACTGTATGCGTACTTCAAATCCAGTGTGGAATAATATGCTGTTTCTTGTGATGCGGATGTGTTTAAATTTTGCTGAATTGTGTCAATCAAATTATCAATATTTGGCATTTGATATTTGTTTTTGTGAATAGATTTATTTAAAATTTTTGAATCTAGTGCTAATTTAACTGTTTTATCTCTTTTAACTGTAATAACTATAGGTGAGATGAAGTTTTTGCCGGAACAACTATTTAATTTGATAAAGTGTTTTTCATCAAGTAATTTTTGGAGTTCTATGTTAACTAATGGTTGTAAATTAATAGGTACTCGTCTTCCTTTTTGATGAGTAGGTGTAAATTCATTATGAAATGTAGACTTTACTGAATGTTTTAAAGATTTACCGACACGGGTGATGAGTTCGGGAAAGTCAAAAGAAATTTGTCGCTTAATTGGGCATTGATTTTGATCAATGTTTGCCACTTGTTTTGATTGAATTACTGAGAAACCTAATTTTGGGAAAAGGTCTCGTCCAATGATTGGTCGGTGACCATCTTCGACGACAGTTACATCAACATCTGAGGCTATCCAGTCGTTGCACTTTATTGATGTCTTGATTATACCTTTTATCTTGATTATGTCATTGGAGAAAGTTTTTAAGTCATGGATTTCGGGGGACTGTATCCAATAACTATCTTTGCATTCCAATACCACTTTGTCTGCTAGACTTTTGTTAACAATCGTACAAACACTGCCTGAATCCACCAATGCTTTGGTGCTTGTATTTCCAACTCGAATGTCCAAATTTACGGGTTCTACCTCGCGAGCGTCGGTATTGTATGAAATTGCCGCTACACAATTGTCATCGTAATCATCGTAGTCGGAATCGTAATTGGCATCGTATATGCTCTTTTGTTGTAGGAGTTTGCTAATATTGTTTACTTGTTCGGTCACTGATGTCGTGGTGCCGACTGTAGCCGCTTCCGAAATTGAGTCATCTACGTAATTTACTCGAGATCTGGGTTTGTTAGCTTGTTTTGTTTTGCGACAAACCTTAGCGAAATGGTTAGAGATTCCACAATTTTTACATATTTTCCCACGGGCGGGACAATTTTGTCTATGAGATGGAGTCCAACCATATCCACAATTCGGACAGATTGTCGGTTTTACGAATTGATTTGTAGATGGTCGCTTTCTATTCCACGGTCCTTGGATATTGTTTATCGAGTGAACTTCATTAGTTGAATTGTTGGTTGCGGTTCCAGAGATTTTAAGTTGTGTTTGTATGCCCATTTCGATACTGATCGCTATTTCGAGAGCTTTTTTAGGTTCTCGTGTTTCTTTTAGCAATTCTCTTTGAATTTCTCCATCTTGCATGTTAGCAAAAAACACGTCCCGTATTATCGATTCCTCACGGCTTCCCAAATCACAATTTAGGGAAAGTTCCCGAAGGCACCCGTAGAACTTTTCCACTGGTTCGCCTTTCATTTGTTTTCGGGATAGAAATGTATATCTGTCAAATATAATATTCCTTTGTTTGGTGAACACTTCATCAAGGCATTCCCATAGAACTTTCATGGTCACTCTGTCAATTTGGATACTTGGTTCTTGTGAACCAAAAATTCGTCTTCCTTCAACTCCCAGGCTGAGATACGTTAGGGATACTGCTTTACTGTCACAGTATTTCCAAGGCTTTTCCCCACATAGTATGCCCACAAGTTCTGCTTTCTGGCATCGGTTAAGCCATGAGTTTTTTAGCTGTTCATTCCTAGTACGTCTGTCTCTTTCGCTTTGAGCAGTGCTGTTTTGAACGTCCTCCTCGTAGATTGGTTCTGGGGGAAGGGTAACTTTTTCTGGGGGGTCCTCAAGAAGAGTATCGATTGATATTCCTTCTTTAGCCATGATGGCTAACTTTAGCATGACCTGCCATCTGTCCCACTGCAATGGAGGCTCCAACGTCGGTTTCTCCCAAAAGGGCTCGATTCCCAAGAGTGCGCGTTCTTTTGTAGCTGACTGCGCCATGTGATAACCCTGACTATAGGGTACAATCGTGCTGCGAATCCACTCAGATTTAGATGTATGGATTCGAGGTACGAATCCAAGTTTCCAACGTCAATTGGATTGTTACTTTTAGAATTAACTACAATCGCGGTGCGAATGTAGACAATTTAAATGGTGATGGATTTCTCCTTCAAATCCGCTAAGTTTTTATCTAGTGGAAAAGAGATTAGATTGTGAACGACTGAATTCAGTAAGAAGATTCAAAAGAATGAATAGTTGAGTAAAAGTGGTAGGTGTGAACAGTATGAAATAATGACTTTTTAGTCGGCGGTAATTTATAATTATGTGAACATTGACTTTTAGTTTTACAAGGACAAGTATAAATTAATTAAGTACAATTTACTAAATGGGAACTAAATTATGGTACAACCGTACCACAGTGAGCTTTTCTTCTAGAACATTCTTTGACTTTTCAAGTGACTTTTCCACGCTTTCGCTCTTCATTTTCGAGTGATCTCTAAAAAAGTGCATTTAGAAGCGTTTTAGACCATCTGGAGCAAGTAACATCGTTTCAATAAATTTTCGAAAATATGCCTTATTGGACCATTTTTTAGCGGTTTTGCGTTCTTTTTCAATTTCTAAGAGCAGTTCGGGAGTTCTGTAGTTCCGAGTAATTGTTTCATTTTTTTCGATGTCTTTCAATTGAAAATATATTATTTTTTGTCGACCTTGTTGTTTAATTGCTCTCGTAGAGAAGCAAATATTGTAAACGTGTGTCTTTACGCAAAAATTTTGCTTGACCCATTTGACTTTTCAAATGACTTTTACGCCCTTGACTTTTGCGTTTCGCGTGATCTAAAATTCTTTCTCTCAATCACAATTTCATGCAGCTGAACTCAGTTGGTGGCAATTTAATACTAAGAATCAAGTGCGTAGAAATTGGTGCCATTTTTCACTTTAAATCTTAATAGTGGTATATGTTAACCTCTAATGTGGTTATTTGAAGCCCACTATTGAACCTCTTGGTCCCATCTAGGCTCTCCCTCCCCCGTCTGACTGAAGCAGGCTGTAATTGATTAGAGCTCCCACTAATCGTTCAAGAGCAATTCTTCCCACGTTTAGTAGGTTTTATTTTTGAGTTGTTTTTTTAAATAAAATTGAGTAGTTTTTGAAAGTTTCTTCCACGTTTGTCTTTTTAAAAAATTTTCTCCAATTTTGTTTTATTTTGTGCTTTTAGCTATAGGCTTCAATAAGCAACCATTGATATATAGATATTCCATATGTTGTTCTTAAAAGTTCCCCATTTTGGATAGACAGGAAACTTCAGGAAACTTGAATTATATCCGTTTTGGAGTCGCATGTTGTAAAGAAGTGTTTATAAAACGTTTTAGCGTTTTGTCTTCTTAGAAACTTTTCCAAAATTTTTTCCCGTTAATGTTTCAAAATGATTAATGTGATTTAGCATGTGGTTTATTATGCCAGGTTTGGAGGCTGATAGATTGTGTAATTTGTGAGAATTTTTTCACTCCAATTTCAAAGTAGAGTGACAAAACGGGTTATCGACAATAATTTGTTTCCTGATTGTGATGTTTTGCTCACTTGCAGAAATGTTCTGCGGAATTTTTGCTCACTTTTGATTTAGATTTTTAGTGTTGTTTCAATTTGTTTGATCGGTTTTTCGTGAATGATTTTTCCAACGCATTCATAGTACATTCTAGGTCTAGTTTTCAGTTTAGTCAATAGAAAATCTTTAAATTGTTTCAGGATTTGCTCTGCTGTGTTTATACGACTGAAAGAATTTGAATTGTGTGGGGGGTTGTCTTTCTTTATGAAATGTTTACACATTTTGGAAGAGTCATTTTGGTTATGCCAAAACAGAAAGTGGAGCAAAAAGGCAAAAGGTTTTTCGCCGTGATTTTTTTCACCGGAATTTGGAAGTAGAGTGAAAAAATGTTAATTGAACAAAAATTCGCTTTCGCTTTTCACCTATCGGTTTTTTGTTCTCATACGGCATCTTGACCTTGTTTTTTTTTACTTTTTTTTTGTTTTTACGATTTTTTTATGATAGACAATTTTTCTAAATAGCTTAAACAATTCATTTAAAGTCCATTCTATGTCTAGTTTTTTGTCTAGTCTACGAAAATTCTTTGAATTGTAGGTGAGGACTTCTCCTTCTATGTTTTTTTTGTCATTAGGATTTTTGTTATGACGAAATGAGATAACAACCACTTCAAATTGGCTTTCTGTTCATTTGTTCATGCAATT
The DNA here is from genome assembly GCF_964194025.1 of Convolutriloba macropyga. Classification (NCBI taxonomy): domain Eukaryota; kingdom Metazoa; phylum Xenacoelomorpha; order Acoela; family Convolutidae; genus Convolutriloba; species Convolutriloba macropyga. The sequence goes on from NC_134470.1 coordinate 15,727,015, forward strand.
TTAACCCAATTCCGTCCGTGACATCGTTTTGTATTCCTAGTGAACCGAGATAATTTTTGATTGCGTAAATAAAATTTTGATCACACATGACTTACCTCACTCTCAAAAAGGCGTCCTCACTCTCAAATTTACTTTTTTAACTTTAATTCAAAGTGATAAGGACAAGAGAAAAGTTTTTTTGGTCTGTTTAATTTACTCTCTTTTTGATGATCTACATAGCTGCCACTATTTTCTGACAATTTGCTGGCTATGTTAGTAATAATTGTAGCCTTGGTTACATTGTGTTTCAATGTTTATGGGATATTTTTCAGTTTTATGCTAATAGGGAGGTTTTTTACTCTGTTTTGGATGTTTTGTATGTTTTCGCAATTTTCTGCTATGGTGCTATGGTTTTGTTCCAGGACGTGCATTTGGAATTGAACAATTATTTATAGTGAATAAAGTTGTTTAGGCACCAATTAATTACAAATTTGTTGGTATAAAACAGTCTTATTACTAAGAAATAGGGCAGAAAACAAAGAAGTTTTGTAAGCAACTTTTTCCAATTTCTTGCAGTTTCTCATGTCTTTCACATGGCTTACCTATTGTTTTGTGATTATTTCAATGTCCTCAATCGCATAGAAAAAGTTTTTGTTATTTGTTGCGATTTCCTTATCTCTTCATTAGAAATAGTATTTACACCTAGAAGACGTTTGACCTGTAAGCAATACTGAGTTAAATCGCCTAGTTTACTAACTTTCTGAAATCTTTTTTCATCATGCTTCGTGTGCAGTGGATGCCTTTTTGGCTTCCAACAGTGTTTTTGCAACAGTGTTGTCGCATATATGTAAACGTTATTAATCTTTTTTGGTCCATTGCTTTCAAATTTTCTGATTGTAATTCAATTTCCCTAGGAAAAAAATTGTTAAAATGTAATCATCAGAAGTTGAAGCGTTTCAAGGGGAAATTGAAACAGGTTTATTTTTTTCTCACAAAAAATTAGTGTTTTTGCAAATTTACCTTGATATTTCATGCACTGAACGCCTTTCTAACTAGAGAAACTTTTGTTTTTTTAAAACGTACACATACTAGCCCGAATTTGTCATTTTTTGTCAATTTTTTTCTCCGTTTTCGTTTGTATTTTAGTTTCAGGTACTACAAAAAGTCTTAGTTCATCGTAAGGGATATAAGTTGTCAATATTAAGAATTAAAATTAGTTTTTGGCGTTTAGTCTTTGAATTTTAGTGTAATTTGAAATTCAGAAAGCTCGATTCTCCGGATCTCTAATTCTTCAAAACATCGAATGCTAAAAGACGAAATGTCCTTGGTTTATTCATTTAATTTTATTATTAGTTATTATTTCAATGGTCTTTTCACTGTGTGAATATTTTACCACATTCTTGATTGTATATTTATAGCATTCTCATAAAACTTATAGCCATATTTGCCCTGTTTTTCACAGTTGTAAAAATTATTGATCTTAACGTTTATCTGAAATCTTTTGATATTTTTTGGTTTGTAACACATTTCATTTTAAATGAAAAAGCACTGAGTATTTGTTTTATTTTTTTTCGAAAATTTTGACTGGTTTTTGTTTCTTCAAAATTCATTTTTCTGTAAAAAACCGTTTTGTTTCTTAGTAGTACGTTAACTTTGTCTTTTTTACGATTAAAATAAATTTTGCAAAAGAATAAACTCAGTTTGTCTAAGAGGATACATGTATATCTATGTGATAGCTCAGATCGTGAGGTATACAATTGAAGAATGGTTGCTTGTTTAAGTTCATGTTATTGGATTCGAGGCACGAATCCACTATGAAAAGTATAGCTTGAGAATACAGCTACCAGAGTTTCTAAGTAATTGTGTTACGATTCCAACTCTGTTTTCTAGTTAGGGCATGCTGACGCAATTCCACTAACAAACTATTAGTAGTCCAAAACAGGAGGTTTTGATAAGCAATTGAATTCAAGAATAAAATGAAGAAGAGAATAAAATGATGAAAATACTAGAGTTGACAACAGTAGGTTGCGTGAACATATATGAATAAATGACTTTTTAGTAGTCGGAGGTAAAACTCTTCTGAAAGAGTAGTTAAAAGTCAACGGATGAACAAGATAGTGTAACTATCACATGCCCTTGGCTTCGACAAAATTTGAGAACAATACGTGTTATCAGATTTGGAATATGACATAAAATAAATCACATATTTACTGTTTATTAACAAAAATGAACTATAGAGAATTAAACTGCAAACAATTTTACTGCACTGGTACAATAACATAACTAAAACTAGAGCTGAAATTGCAATGGTTTTTCATTATCCAAATTGAATGAACAAAAAAATGCATGTACAAAAAATTGAACTAAACATACAATTTTAAACGGCAAAAGTGACACGAATGAATGAGATATAATTGAATCAACACATGATTTTTTCATCAAAAAAATTGAACTAAAATGCACAAAATAACAGCAAATGTATCACCTGTGAGTGGTACGTAAAACAGAGACAATGAAATTGATTTGTATTAATTAATTTAAATTAAATTGTTATTGAAATTTTTGGGTGTTTCAAATTAGATTTCCTACATCCAAGACACTAAGGATGACTTCTCGCTCTTATTCAGCATAGTCATATTTATAGACTGGAGGAGAGTTTGATATCAGTCGAACTCGCGGGTTGGGTGGACTGACCACAGACAATTCGAAATTTGTCTCTGCGATTGGGGGTTGTGAACAGAACAAAACGAAATCTCAAACCCATAGTAGCCAGGGGCTCGTCGGTTTCGTTTTTCTTTCGATATTGAAGGGCTTGAAGTTGATGAAACAGCGAAAGTATTAGGAGTCGCGGATTGTTTGCGGCTTCGTGTTGTTAATGGTTGAGGTTTAGTGGGCTTCCCGGTGCTCTTTGCTTTTGAGATGTTACTAACCGCAGAAATTCCGGAGGTATTATTACTGTCAATGACAAATTTTCACGTCGGAACTATAGTTCTACTTTAATTCCTTCGACTGGAAGGCGATTTTCTCCTCCGTTGTTTTAACATACGGAAGGGGAAGTCTTTGAGCGCATTACCACAAATTGTGTATTTCGCTCTGCTTTTCTGCCAAATTTGGCTATATCGCTGTTTCTTACTTTGACTTCGGGAAGTCAGGGTGCTTTAATAACCGTAGTTGAGAGTGATGTACGAACACCGATGCTCCTAGGCGCCAACGTATCTCACAATCCTCTGAGATATCTTTTTTTGATCTTTTGCTCATTTTTCTTGCCAACTTGAATTCTAGAGAGGTCTCCGATCGAGGAATGGGGTTTGTGAGCTTGGGATGGAGTATAAAACGGGACACAGACTTATTCTTGTCGCTGTTGCATCTGAGGCCCGCATCCACTTGTGCTTTATTCAAAGCTTCTTCAATGAGACTGTTGCTCCTCTCGCCCGTCACCCATCGATTGTCGTCTAAGTAGTTCTCAAAAGGGACAGCGTCTGCGTCTAAACAATGATGTAAAAAATTTTCATTTGTCCAACTTATAACCTTTTTTGCCTTGTTTTTCACAGTTGTGAAAAGTTATTGATCTTAACGTTTATCAGAATTTTTTTAATATATTTTTTTTCGTAATATATTTCGTTTAAAAAGAAATAGCACTGAGTATTTGTTGGAATTTTTTTCAAAAAAATTTCACTGGTATTTGTTTCTACAAATTTTATGTTTTTGTAATAAACCGTTTTGTTTCTTAGTAGTATGTTAACCTTGTCATATTTACGATTATATTGAATTTTGCAAAAGAATAAGTTCAGTTTGTCCGAAACGATAGGGTTTCCAAGGAATTGTGTTGCGATTCCAACTCTGTTTTCTAGTTAGGGAACGCTGACGCAATTCCACTAAAAAACTATTCTTAGTCCAAAATGGGAGGTTTCGATAAGCAACTGAATTCAAGAATAAAATGAAGAAGAGTGAAATTACAAGAGTTAACGAAAGTGGGCTGCGTGAAAATATATGATAAATGAAATATGGAATATGGAATATCAATTTGGATTATGACATAATATAAATAACAAGTTTACTGGTTATTATAAAAAATAAATTAGAGAAAAATAAACTGCAAGCAATTGTATTAAACTGGAACATTAACATAACTAAAATTAGATGTGAAAATGCGATGGTTTTTCAAGATTCAAATTGAATGATTAAATGAAATGCATGTACAAAAGAATTAAACTAAACATATTTTTTTAACAGCAAGCGTGACACGAATGAATGAGATATAATTCAATCAACAAATGATATTTTTTATCAATGGAAATGAACTAAAATGCACAAAAATAACAACAAATGTATCACGAATGAGTGGTACATAAAACAGAGACAATGGAACTGGAATTGTTTTAATTATTTTAATTTAAATTTTTTCGTGAGGTTTTTAGTTGTTTTGATTTAGAATTTCTGCATCACAAACACTCATTCTGATTTCTCGTTCATATTCAGCATAGTAATATTCATAGTTTAGAGGAGAGTTTGAAATCAGTCGAATTCGCGGGTCGGGTGGATTGACCACAGGTAATTCGAAACATCTCTCTGCGATTTGGGGTTGTGAAGCCTCTTCTTGAATTACAGTCTCTATATCAGGATTAGTTGGTCTTGAACGTTTTGTGATTGGTGCGGCTTCCTGGCCACCACAGAACAAATCGAACTCTCAAACCCATAGTAGCCAGGAGCTCGTCGGTTTCGTTTTTTTTTCGATGTTAAAGGGCTTGAAGTTGATGAAGCAGCGGAAGTATTAGGAGTTGCGGACGGTTTGCAGCTACGTGTTGTTAATGGCTGAGCTTTAGTGGGCTTCCCGGTGCTCTTTGCATTTGAGAATTTAATATTCGCTGAATTTCCGGAGGTAATATCAGTCTGTCAATGACGATTTTTTACGTCGCAACAATAATTCTTCTTAAATTCCTTCGAATGGAAGGCGATTTTCTCCTCCGTTGTTTTGTCATACAGAAGAGGACGTCTTTGAGCGTAAGGCCTCAAATCTGTATTTTGCTCGGCTTTTGTGCCAAAATTGGCTGGCCTTATTTGCCCTGTTTTTCACAGTTGTAAAAAAATGATTAATCTTAACGCCCGCATCCACTTGCGCTTTAATCATGGCTTCTTCAATGAGACTGTTGCTCCTCTTGCCCGTCACCCGTCGATTGTCGTCTAGGTAGTCCTCAACAAGGACAGCGTCTGCGTCTAAACAATGATGAAATTTTTTTTCATTTGTCCAACTTATAACCTTTTTGCCCTGTTTTTGATAGTTGTGAAAAGTTATTGATCTTAACGTTCATCTGAATTTTTTTGATATTTTTTGGTTCGCAACACATTTCATTTAAAATGAAACAGCACTGAGTATTTGTTGGAATTTTTGTCAAAAATTTTGAATGGTAATTGTTTCTGCAAAATTCATGTTTTTGTAAAAAACCGATTTGTTTCTTAGTAGTATGTTTAACTTTGTCTTTTTTACGACCTATTTAAATTTTGCAAAAGAATAAATTAGTTTTTTCCAACAGGATACTTGTATATCTATGTGATAATTGGAGAGCGGTTGCTTGTTCAAGTTCATGTTATTGGATTCGAGGCACGAATCCACTATGAAAAGTATAGCTTGAGAATACAGCTACCAGAGTTTCTAAGTAATTGTGTTACGATTCCAACTCTGTTTTCTAGTTAGGGCATGCTGACGAAATTCCACTAACAAACTATTCTTAGTCCAAAACGGGAGGTTTTGATAAAGAAATGAGTTGAAGAATAAAATGAGGAAGAGTGAAAATACTAGAGTTAACAAAATTGGGTTGCGTGAACATATATGGATAAATGACTTTTTAGTAGTCGGAGGTAAAACTCTTCTCAAAGAGTAGTTAAAAGTCAACCGATGAACAAGATAGATTTTGAGGGTCAATAAATTGTTGTAAAAAATGATTAATCTTAACGCCCGCATCCACTTGTGCTTTATTCATGGCTTTTTCGATGAGACTGTTGCTCCTCTGGCATGTCACCCATCGATTGGCGTCTTCAACAAGGACAGCGTCTGCGTCTAAACAATGATGTAAGTTTTTTCCTTTTGTCCAACTTGAACCTTATTTGCCCTGTTTTTGACAGTTGTGAAAAGTTATTGATCATAACGTTCATCTGAAATTTTTGATTTTTTTTGGTTCGCAACACATTTCATTTAAAATGAAACAACACTGAGTATTTGTTGGAATTTTTGTCAAAAATTTTGAATGGTAATTGTTTCTGCAAATTCATGTTTTTGTAAAAAACTGTTTTGTTTCTTAGCTGTATGTTTAACTTTGTCTTTTTTACGACTTATTTAAATTTTGCAAAAGAATAAATTAGGTTTGTCCAACAGGATACTTGTATATCTATGTGATAGCTCAGGACGTGAGATATACAATTGTAGAGCGGTTGCTTGTCCAAGTTTATGTTATTGGATTCGAGGCACGAATTAACTATGAAATGCATAGCTTGAGATTACAGCTACCAGAGTTTGTAAGGAATTGTGTTGCGATTCCAACTTTGTTTTCCAGTTAGGGAATGCTGACGAAATTCCACTAACCAAACTATTCTTAGTCCAAAACGGGAAGTTTTGATAAGCAACTGAGTTAAGGAATAAAATGAGGAAGAGTAAAAATACTAGAGTTAACAAAATTGGGTTGCGTGAACATATATGAATAAATGACTTTTTAGTTGTCGGAGGTAAAACTCTTCTCAAAGAGTAGTTAAAAGTCAACCGATGAACAAGATAGATTATGAGGGCCAATAAATTGTTGTAAAAAATGATTAATCTTAACGCCCGCATCCACTTGTGCTTTATTCATGGCTTTCTCGATGAGACTGTTGCTCCTCTCGCACGTCACCCATCGATTGTCGTCTAGGTAGTCCTCAACAAGGACAGCGTCTGCGTCTAAACAATGATGTAAGTTTTTTTCTTTTGTCCAACTTATAACCTTATTTGCCCTGTTTTTGACAGTCGTGAAAAGTTATTGATCTCAACGTTCATCTGAATTTTTTTGATATTTTTTTGTTTCGCAACACATTTCATTTAAAATGAAGCAGCACTGAGTATTTGTTGGAATTTTTTTCAAAAAATTTGACTGGTATTTGTTTCTGCAAATTCACGTTTTTGTAAAAAACCGTTTTGTTTCTTAGCTGTATGTTTAACTTTGTCTTTTTTACGACTTATTTAAATTTTGCAAAAGAATAAATTAGGTTTGTCCAACAGGATACTTGTATATCTATTGGATAGCTCAGGACGTGAGGTATACAATTGTAGAGCGGTTGCTTGTCCAAGTTTATGTTATTGGATTCGAGGCACGAATCCACTATGAAATGCATAGCTTGAGATTACAGCTACCAGAGTTTGTAAGGAATTGTGTTGCGATTCCAACTTTGTTTTCCAGTTAGGGAATGCTGACGAAATTCCACTAACCAAACTATTCTTAGTCCAAAACGGGAAGTTTTGATAAGCAACTGAGTTAAGGAATAAAATGAGGAAGAGTAAAAATACTAGAGTTAACAAAATTGGGTTGCGTGAACATATATGAATAAATGACTTTTTAGTAGTCGGAGTTAAAACTCTTCTCAAAGAGTAGTTAAAAGTCAACGGATGAACAAGATAGATTATGAGGGTCATTAAATTATTGTAAAAATGATTAATCTCAACGCCCGCATCCACTTGTGCTTTATTCATGGCTTTTTCGATGAGACTGTTGCTCCTCTCGCACGTCACCCATCGATTGCGTCTAGGTAGTCCTCAACAAGAACAGCGTCTGCGTCTAAACAATGATGTAAGTTTTTTTCTTTTGTCCAACTTATAACCTTATTTGCCCTGTTTTTGACAGTCGTGAAAAGTTATTGATCTCAACGTTCATCTGAATTTTTTTGATATTTTTTGTTTCGCAACACATTTCATTTAAAATGAAGCAGCACTGAGTATTTGTTGGAATTTTTTTCAAAAAATTTGACTGGTATTTGTTTCTGCAAAATTCATGTTTTTGAAAAAAACCGTTTTGTTTCTTAGTAGTATGTTAACTTTGTCTTTTTTACGACTAATTTAAATTTTGCAAAAGAATAAATTAAGTTTGTCGAACAGGATACTTGTATATCTATATGATAGCTCAGGACGTGAGGTATACAATTGACGAGCGGTTGCTTGACCAAGTTTATGTTATTGGATCCGAGGCACGAATCCACTATGAAATGCGTTGCTTGAGATTACAGCTACCAGAGTTTCTAAGGAATTGTGTTGCGATTCCAACTCTGTTTTCTAGTTAGGGAATGCTGACGCAATTCCACTAAAAAAATTATTCTTAGTCCAAAATGGGAGGTTTTGATAACCAACTGAGTTGCAGAATAAAATGAGGAAGAGTGAAAATACTAGAGTTAACAAAAGTGGGTTGCGTGAACATATATGAATAAATGACTTTTTAGTAGTCGGAGGTAAAAATCTTCTCAAAGAGTAGTTAAAAGTCAACGGATGAACAAGATAGTTTATGAGGGTCAATAAATTAGTATATATTTCCAATCATGCAATATGCATATATCACATGTCCTTGGCTTCGACAAAATTTGAGAACTATACGTGTTATCAAATTTGGAATATGACATAAAATAAATCACATATTTACTGGTTATTTTATAATAATAAACTACAGAGAATTAAACTGCAAACAATTGTCCTCAGCTGGTACAATAACATAACTAAAATTAGAGCTGAAAATGCAATGGTTTTTCAATATCCAAATTGAATGAACAAATTAAATGCATGTACAAAAAAAAGAATTGAACTAAGCATACAAATTTTAACATCAAACGTGACACGAAGGAATGAGATTTAATTAAATAAACTAACGATGTATTTTATCATTGAAGTTGAACGAAAAGGAACCAATATAACAGCAAAAGTGTCACGAATGAGTGGTACATAAACAGAGACAATAAAATTCAATTTAACTAATTAATCTAAATTAAATTGTTTGTTAAATATTTGGGCATTTCGAATTAGATTTCTTGCATCAAAAACACACGTGCTGACTTCTCCCTCATATTCAGTATAGTCATATTTATAGTCTGGAGGAGATCGCTGTTTCTGACTTGACTTCGGGAACTCCGGGTTCTTTAACAACTGCTGTTGAGGGTGAGGTTTGAACGACGGCACTCCCAGGCGCCAACGTATCCCACAATCCTCTAAGACCTGTTTTTAATCTTTTGGTCGTTTTCTTGCCAACTTGAGTTCCAGAGAGGTCTCCAATCGAGAAATGGGATTTGTGAGCTTCGGATAGAGTATGAAGCGGGGCAGAGACTTAATAACGTCGCTGTTGTATCTGAGTCCGGCATCCACTTAAGCCTTATTCATCGCTTCTTCGATGAGACCGTTGCTCCTCTCGCCCGTCACCCATCGATTGTCGTCTAAGTAGTCCTCAAAAGGGACAGCGTCTGCGTCTAAATAATGATTTAAAATTTGTTCATTTGTGAGATTTGATGATTTGGGGACTGTACTTATGTTGCTAAATGGTGTGTTTGCTTTTCTTCAAAATTGTGCTTGGCAGGGTAGTATTTGTAGTCTTTTTTTCATATACGTAATTGAAACACTATTGTCTTTATTGAACCTTTAAATGTGAAGCTTAGTCGACGTGTAATAGTTTGTAATAAGCGTTCTACTAAACCAACGGCTCTATGATCATTTGCAGGTGCTGTAATAGTGTTAAAAATTTTGTTTACAAAAATTGGACTTGATTACCTATTAAACATCTAGCTTGATATAGTCTAATATTTGGTGGAGCTCCGTCAATTTGAATATAATCATCTAAGAACTTTACAACATTAGGTCCATTTATTTTGTTAAAAACTTCTACAACCGAGTAATTTAAAGAGTGATCAATTCATGCGAGGAAGTGTACGTCTTGGTCTTTGTCAGTTATAATCGTTCCTCCAAAGTCTATTGGAAGTTCTTCGTTAGGTTCAGAACAATTTACATGTGGATACCATTTCAACGCTGGAATTTTTGGTTTAAGGTTCTCACACATTATCATTTCCCGGCCTTAATCAAGAATCCGCGGTGCGTGTACAGCCAGATCGCACACTGGCCATCGGTTATCATCCCCAAGCTTCCGGGATGTGTCATGTGAGAAGACTTCAGTACTTCCCTCTGGATTGAATTGGGTATTGCTATCCGTTCGTTCACGCACCCACATCCAGATCTGACATGGAGCTGGCGCCAGAGTGAGTCCTTACATTTCTGCTCATTTTTGCAGTGTGCAATCGCGTACTTCTTTCAGTACGGTGTCCTTGTTTGTGAGTAATGCAAGGAAACCCTTGGTGAAGAGTTGAGGCAACTTGTTCTCGAACACCTCTTTTTTTGACTGCCCGAGATCGGGTGTCGTTGGTCCTTCACTGGATGAACTCGTTGATTTGTCTCCTGAATTGGGGGTCGACTGGAAAGTTACACGTCCAGTGATTGCAGAGGGAGTTGGACGCGAGGTTTTTGATGCGCTCATGCTGAATTACTAGGTGCTTGGGTATATGCTGCGTTTGCAGAATTAGAGAGAAGCAACTGATTTGTACGGGCGTTTAAGGCAGAAAGCATTTTAGAATGGTTTAATTGCTGAGCACCTGTGGAATCGGTGTGATTTACTGCGTTAATGTGCTGAGGTTGTCAGCTTGTAACTTTTGCTTTCTGGTTTGGTTGGCTAGAAATGTAATCTACCAGTCCCAATTTCGCGCCTGGTATGTGTTCAATGTTGAAATCAAAATATAATAACTGATCTACCCAACGTGTACGTCGACTATTATAAGGTTTGTTAGATCTATGTTCTTTCACTATTGATGATAATGCTCTATGATAAGTGATAACAGTAACTGATTTTCTAAACAAATAGTATTTAAAATATTCAACAGACCACACCACTCCTAGTAATTCTAGTTCATTAACCCTACACTGTTCCTCATTTGAGTTAAGGAATAGTGAGGCAAATGCAACTGTATGCCAATCTTTTGGTGATCGCAATTCTAATGCAGCCCCAAATACTGCTCTAGAAGCGTCACATTTGACGCGAATTTCCAAGTGTGGATTATAAAATGTATTTTTTGTGGCGTTTGCCGCTTTTTTTATATGTTGAAAGTGTGTTTCTAGTTCAGCGATCCAAATGAATTAACTTAGAGTTCTTTTTAAGGAGTAGCCAGAGTGGTTGACATAACTGTGAGAGGATAGGTATGAATTTACTTAAATAGTGAACAGAAACTAAAAATGAGCGTTGTTTTTTAAGTTTTCGGGCGCTGGAGGATTTAAGATTGCTGAAGTTCTAGTCTCTAGTGGTGTAATTCCAGACTGATTAAATTTATATCCCAACCGTTTTATTTCTGTCATGGCGAAGCGACACTTGGGGAGATTTATTTTAAGGTTATATTCATATAGTTTTATCAAACAATTATAAACTAATTTTAAATGACCTTCTTTAGAGCCCCAAATAACGATGATAATGTCGTCTAGGAAACAATGTGTATTGTTAAGTCCAACTAAAGTGTAATCCATTATTTTATGGAATACTGCCGGCAAGTCAGTTAGACCATAAAAACCGGTAATAAAACGATATGTGCCGGTGCATTCACCGCTAACAATATTAATGCGTACTTCAAATCCAGAGCTGAAAAGTACGCAGTTCCATTTGATGCGTTTGTAATTACATTTTGTTGTATCGTGTCAAATAAGTTGTCAATATTAGGCATTTGATATTTGTTTTTCTGTATAGACTTAATCAGGATTTTTGAATCTAATGCTAATATAACCGTTTTATCTCTTTTGACGGTTATTACAATTGGAGATGTGAAGTTTTTGTCAGAACAACTATTCAATTTTGTGAGGTGTTTTTCTTCCAATAATTTTTAGAGTCCAGCATTTACTAAAGGATAAAAAATTATAGGAACTCGTCTCACTTTTTGATGTATGGGTGTGAAATTTTTATAAAATGTTTTTGTGAGATTTACCGATTCTGAATATGAGACCAGGAAAATCAACGGCTACTTGTTTCTTGATTATGCATTGGTTTGTTTCGAAGTTTAATACTTGTTTTGACTGAGTTAGTGAGAACCCAATTTGTGGAAATAGATCCCGGCCAATTATAGGTCTGTGACCATCTTCAATGACAGTGAAATTTACAATTGTAGCTATCCAATCGTTAAATTTCACTGCAGTTTTCATTACACCAATTGTCTTGATTAACTCATTGGAAAATGTCTCGAGATTCTGGAATGCCGGTGTCCAACAAATAGCTTTCTTTACTGTTCATTACCACCACGTTTGCTATGCATTTCCACTAATGCTTTTGTTCCAGTGTTTCCAAATTGAATATGCATATTGACCGGCTCTACTTCTCTCAGACTGTCACTATCTGAGATAACTGCGACACAGTTGTCAACGAAGTCGTCGTAGTCTGAGTCATAATTCGCATCGTATATGCAGGTGTTGTCGTATCATGGTATCAATTTGATTCACCTGTTCCTCCACAGTTGCAGATGTGCCTAATGTTGCAGCTTCTGACGATGCAACGTCGACATTTTTAACTCTTGGCTTCGCTTTCATCTGATTTTTTGTCTTGTAGCAAACTTTTGCAAAATGATTTGTGATTCCCCAATTTCTGCAGTTTTTGCCCCGTGCTGGGCAATTGTGACGATGACTAGATGACCAAGCATATCCACGATTCGGACAAATTGTAGATCTGAATTTATTGGTTGATGGTCTGGGTCTTTTTGATAAATTTTGAAAGCTGTTAATAGATGCATTAGCCAGCTGATTTGATACAGTATATGCTGCATCTCCTGATATTTTCATTTGGTTTTGGATACCCATCTCGATGTTTATTGCCAGTTCGAAAGCTTTCGTGGCTCTCCTTGTCGCTTTTAACAGTTTTCGTTGTATCTCTCCGTCTTGCATATTAGCATTAAATACATCTCGGATTTTGGATTTCCCATGACTACCTGGGTCACAGCTCAAAAAAGTTCTCGGAGGCATCCACAGAATTTTTCTACTGGTTCTCTGAGTTGTTTTTGCGTAAGGAATGTGTATCGATCGAACGTTATATTACGTTTTTTACTGAAGACATTATCGAGACTGTCCCAGAGATCCTCTGTGGAAAGGTGATCAATTTGCACTGTTGGTTCTTGGAAACCAAAAATCCGTCGGCCTTCCGTGCCTAATCTAAGGTATGTAAGTGAAACGGCTTTGTTATCGCAAAACTTCCACGGCCTATCGCCACACAGAATATCCGCTTCTTCGATTTTCTTACACTTATTAAGACATGCGTTTTTGAATTGCTCATTTTGTTTTCTACGATCTCTCTCACTTTGGGCTGTACTGTTGCCCACGTCTGCTTCGTAAATTGGCTCAGGGGAAGGGAGACTTTGTCAGGGGAAGCTTCACATATTATATCGATTGAGAGGCCTTCCTTTGCTAGTATTGCCATCTTCAAATTGATCCTCCATAGCTCGCATCTCAAGGGGGTTCCAGGGTCAGTCGTTCCCAAAACGAATTTATCCCGAGAAGAACTCGTTCTTTGGGTGCTGAATGCGCCATGTGATGCCTCAGGCTCCGAGGTATATAATTGAAGAGCGGTTGCTTGTCCAAGTTTATGATATTGGATTCGAGACACGAATTCACTGTGAAATGTATAGCTTGAGATTACAGCTACCAGAGTTTCTAAGGAATTGTGTAACTCAGTTTTCTAGTTGGGGAATGCTGACGCAATTCCACTAAGAAACTTTTCTTAGTCCAAAACAGGAGGTTTTGACATGCAACGGGCTTCAAGAATAGAATGAAGAAAAGTCAATTAACTAGAGTTAACAAAAGTGGGTTGCGTGAACATATATGATCAAATGAATTGATAGTTTGAGATAAAACTTTTCTCAAAGAGTAATATAAAGTCAACGGATCAACTAGGTAGTTTATGAGGTTCAACAAATTAGTACACATTTCCAATGATCTAATATGTATCTATTATCAATCATCTGATATCACAACTTATTAATTGATTTTTCCCAAATTGACGACTTAGAAACAAAAGCAATTTTTTCATTTTAGAAACTAAATTTTTATTTTCCGAAGAACTCAGTTTACCTTCAGAGATTATTTGCAGTTTTATGCAATCCGAATGCGTCCTTTGGGAAAAAGAGCTAGCCTCGAATATCTAGGTTTTCATTAACTTTATTTACGGGTTGTTTCCAGCCAACTCTTAGCCCCGTACGAATCTTATGCTTATCATTACTTTTACATCCCAAGGGTTCCGGTCATATTATAAAATTACCATATATGGTATGAACATGCACTCTGTTGCTTGATTTCTGAATAAATTGGTATTAATTTATGTTAGCTTGTTTGAATGATGTCAAAGCTAAATTTTTTCTAATTATGACAGGGATGTAAATTTTTACCAAATAATTTTTATCAAGGTAAAGATTAAATGTTTTAAGAAAAAAATTAAATCATTTTCTTGCAATTTTTCATTCGTTTGTGAAATTCTGACGCTTCGGCTCGGTCCAGGATTTCTTCTGTTTTATGGTTTTTTTATCGTGTGACGTCCTTTTAACACTTTTCTTCATACAGCAGAGGTGAAAAATCAATATTTATTTTCTGAATGACTTTTTTCTTAAAGTATCTGACAACAAAAATTAAACTGACTGAATATTAACAAGCATATTTGTCGCTGAAGACTTTTTATTACAGACTTTTCAGTTGCTTCAAAAATTTTTTTCCACTACTTTATCTACTTCTAACTGTATTCTACGGCCCGCAAGTCAAAATTGCAGCTATAAACTATAAGTTAAAGAATTTCAATTAAGTAGTTGAGCGGTCGTTATACAATCCTAGTAGTTTGGATTGTATTGGTGTTCCGTCTAGTTACAATTCAAAGTTTGAATTTATTGTGTCCAACAGGATAGATGCATATCTATTAATTGGTGTTTCCTAAATTGACGACGCAAAAACACAAATTGAGTGTTTTTTGTCATTAAAATTTGATTTTTTCAGCTTATCTTCTGAGATCATTTGCAGCTTTATGCAATCCCAATGTGTCTTTTGGGTCTAAGAGTCAATATCGAAGTTCCATTTTTTCTTTTTTTTACCAACGTATAATTTCAATACAACTATTAGCCTGGTAAGTACCTTGAGCCTATCGGTATTTGTGTAATCAAAGAGTTCTGGCAATTTCTTAAAATTACCAGACAGAGATATCAATATTTCAGTGAGTTCTTCTGTCAGAATTGTGTAATAAGACTGTGCGCTTTGTTGCTTTGATTTCTGAATAAGGAGGTAACTGTTTTATGTTAGCTTTTTTCAATAATGTCAACCCTCAATTTTCTCTAATTATGACAGGGATGTACATTTTTACCAAATACTTTTTATCAAGGTAAAGACTAATTTTTTTAAGAAAAAAAATAATTCCTTCGCTTGCCATTGTTCTTTTGATTGTGAACTTTGACATTTCGGCTCGCTCCTGAATTTCTTCGGTTTTATGGTGTTTGTTTTATCGTCTGACGTTTTTTTTTCACTTTAACTAAGACAGCAATGGTGAAAAACCAAATTTTTTTGAATGACTTCTTTCTTCAAGTATCTGATTACAAGTTTTCTACTGACTGAATTTTTTACAAGCATTATTTTTGATTTGTCGCTGAAGGCTTTTTTAAACAGATTTTTCAGCGGCGTCATAAAATTTTTCAAAAACTTTCTCTGTTTCTATTTGTATTCTACGACCCGCAAGTCCATATTGCAGCTATCAAAAAAATTCAAAGCATTTGAAATGTATTGTTGTACGGTCGTTGTACAATCCAGGTAGTTTGATTGTATTGGTGCTCTGTCTTTTTACAATTTAAAGAATTTGAGTTGTATGTTAGCACAACACTGTCTTTTAGGTTATGCGCACACCATCACATTGCATCATTAGGGTTAGTTGCTCCGCAATAATAAATGGGGCATGACTGGTGGCATAAGTGTGAATTTTCGTAAAATGGATGGAAATTTTGATGCTATGGAATATTCGGTTTTCGAACGCTTATTTTTTGCGCCATTTGACATATGCTTTCACTTTTCTTAATAAATCTTTTTTCTCGAATGGAAATAAAAGTTGATTTTTTTATTAATCGAAGTAAATGTTTGAATACATAAATGTGCAGCTAAAAGTTTATGATTGATTCTTTTTTTCATAAATTCTCGTGAAATTATTATTCCCACACTTTTTGAAACAAAATGCGAGTACTTTATGCCAGCCCCACTTTTTTGTTCAGACAGCTTTTTATTTTTTAGGGCATCCCTGACCAATCTATGTGGTATCAATCTAAAGCTCTGATCGTCATAAATTTCACTAGAGAGAAAAAATTTAGGGAATTCCGTTTTTTTAAAAACTTTTTGCATCAATTTTCACCCACAATCTAATGCAACTTTGACTCTTTTTTGATCAATTTTGGCTTAAATGCGATCAAAATTCAATTAATTAAGACAACTAGCGGTTTTCTATCGGTATGTTAAAAGATTTAATATTTTCTCATTTTCTGCATATAGCAGAAAAACACAAAATTTGCACAAAAGAACACCAATTTTTTTGTGAAAATATTGACATTTAGTAATTTCCTATGAATTTTTGACAGTTTCTCCCCACTTTTAACTTAATTTTATGTCCAATGTTTCTTCAATTTGAAAACTTGTATTAGTCCTGAGAACCATGAAGAAAATTATATGATATCTGTCTATTGTAGGTTAATTGACAATGAGAATTTCCGAAAACATAAAAATAAAACATTTTAATTGGATTTAAAATCGAACCTGAAAACAACTATGGAAAGTTGTGTTTTGGAACCATTATGCACTGTTTCCGCATGCACCATTGACTGAAAACCAACCAGCAATGACTGATTATGCATTGCTTTATTGTTTGAGCTACACAATTTGATTAAAAAATCAGGAAAACTTTTTGACCATTTTTTTTAATTTTGCTCACATTTTAGACAACTTTTGAAATTCATTGTTTCGTTTTTATATCATCCATTAAAACAGCAATTTAAAAAATTCAGTGGTTAGGAGCAGCTTGCTTTACTGAGTTAGCTATCAGTGGTTTACCATTCACTATAATTTTTATTGTATTTGGGTGCACAGTTTTTGAACAGAATTCTTCATAAATTTCAAATGAATTTGAGGTAAAGTGAAAGTGAATTGTGCAGCGTGATTTGAATTGCACTGGGTCTGAACAGGTCAGAAAAAAACAGCTTAGAGCCCGAAAGGTTATTTTTGTAGTACCAGAGAAAAGAAAGATATTCGTTGATGCGCGAATGAGAGTTTTTTTGATGTGAGGTGCCAGGACTGCTTTTACCGTTATCCAAAATTGGTTCACAAATTACTGATATCACAAAAACTCAGCAAATTTTTTTTCTATAATTGAGTATTTCGTTTTTTGTCCACAAATACAAATGATAGATCTCAATTGCTCTCGAAAAACGAAGGTGGTACTGTTTTTTGATACTTTCTGTACGTAGATTAGAGTTCTTTCACTTTTATTTGAAAAAAAAATGTTTTTTTAGATTGCCTAACTGAATTATGAAAAAAACTAAATTTTGTCAGGGAGTGTTGAAACCAAAAAAACACCTTAAATCTATTCTTTTTGACAAACTGGCTCAAAAAGCAGCCTGTATTTAACTTCAGAGGCATATAAGCTACAGAATCTTTATTTACCAATTCAGTGTTATGAAATAGAAAAACCCTCTCAGGAGATGAGACAAGTAGTTGATTGTTTCAAAATTTGGTTCTTTGAATCTCAAATTTGTCTTTACAACGTTGCAACAATTTAGTTTCATACGCGTGTTTGTGTTCCTTATATTTTTGTCATTAGTTTTTTTAAACAAAATTTTCTAAGTTTACTGATTTTATCAATAAGAGTGATTCCCTTTGTTTGGGCAATCCAACTCGAGTTTGCTATCATTTGGTACTTAATTCAGGTCGCCATTTTTTGGTCCAATGATCCTTTATAGAATGCTTAACGGTGTGTGCTTTGTTAGGTTACTAATATTTCAGCTCTCTACAAACTCGTGTTGTGATTTATTTGATACAAGCGGTTTGAAATAGTATTTTCTAATTTACTTTTTTCACATTTGTGTAACTTCACTTGCTTGATCAATAACAAAAACATCAGTACTTAAAAAATCATCCAGATAATCAAATTTGCGTTTTCTTTGTTTTTCCGAAATGAAATGTAAGACCCGTTTTGCTATCCTTTTTCAGTCTCGTACACAGATTGATCTGATTTTTTTACTTTGTTTTTTTTTGTAAACGCCATTTATTTTCTATTGTGCCCCCATCACATTTTGCAGCTTGTTAAGTAGTCTGTGCTGTTGCATAGTAATTTATTATTTTCAAAATTGAACCTGGTTCTCGGCGTACAAAAAATATGCACTCACTCAGCTAGTCCACATACGGAAAAAGTCCCAAGAATTTCAATCAATTTTGAATGCTATTTTTTGCTTTTGTTTAACCAAAAACACACTTAAAGAGACACAACTTAGAACAACTTAAAGAAGTGAAGACAATTTGTCTCGTTGATAATGTGAATCAAATAATCGAATTAACCTTGGCTTTTAAAACAAACACAATTGTTTCAGCATCCGGTATTGTGTTTTTGAAAGACAATCTCATGGCTACGGATAAATTGAATTGAGACGTAATTCAATGAAACCAGGTGATTCAAGCCCTCTTTTTCGTTGATGATTTTGAGTTCGTTTTCGATAATCCACAAAAAAAATTCAAACACATGTGAATTAAATTTTTTTGTGACTTATACAACAAAATCTGCCTAAGTTGTTGTGCATAATTTTCCTCCTGAGAGAAAAAGAGCGTTTTAAAAACGCACAATGTGATCGCAAGCCAGGAATGAATTAATCAATTACACAAGTATTTAAAAACAACCAAAGATGCAACAAAATCAAAACCACCATAAATGCGAATAGAATTGGAACTTAGAGGCTTTAGTTTTTTTTCGTAAAAATATATTTGAGAAAAACGCTTTTGATATTATTTATCTATAAGTTAGGTGAAACTACGTTTTTTTCGAATCGAAGGTTACTCAGGCTTTTGGTTCTTCTAAAAAACTCTAATGTTTTTTTCTGTTGTTTTGTTTTCAAGCTCCAGCATAATTGCGTTGACTTTTTCGTAGCAGCTTGAGTATTTTCTTAGTGTCTTAGTAAAAATCTTTTTAGTGTTTAAACGAATATTTCGGCAATACCATTTCAGTTATTTTGATATATCTTAGGCTTCCGAATGAGATTTTGTGAATATAACGCACAGAATGAGCGAGTCATCGTGTTCAATTTGCCTGTAATTCTTTGTGCGTCTTGTCAATTGGGTTCATTAATAACAGGGCTAATCAACTTTCCGAGGAAAAAAATGAATTTTTATTGGATTGATTTAATAGTTTCCGGTTTTAACGGCCTTTAAATTATAATAACAACAATTCGATGTGAAGTTTTGCGTTTTAACGATAACTGTTGCCGTTTTGTTTGACAAAAGATTATTTTTTTGTACCTCTACTGTTTTTGTTTTCGGAAACATTGGTCAACAAAATTTTGACTCGTTCTCGTGATCTTCATCGTTTTATCGTGTCTTTTTTCATTAATGACAGAGCATTTCGTTTATTATTGAAAGGTTATTGAAACTATAATTTAGGTTGTTTTTAGTTACAAGGTAAAAAACTTTTATCGTTTTTAAAGAAAATAATTGATAAGAATTTTGACTTAGTTAGTCTGTATTTGCTCATTTTGGTTAGGTTACAGTCTTCGATTTGAAATCCTCTGTCCAACTGCCGCAAAATATGAATTTAAGGGTTTCTGTATGAAGCTGTTTTTTTACGTCATTTGTTTTTTTGCAAATCATTGGTAATTTTTTTAGTTTTGTCCGGTTATATGGTCATTTGGTCTCCTTTAGGATTGCTGTCAATCGCTTTCTAATTAAAAGTTATGGATTTTTTTGGGGTTTGAGATTTAAGCCTATGATTTTAATGATATCGATAATTTTCGTTTTCTAGAAATAATAGTGCATATTTTAGTTTAGACCAAATTTTTTCTGCGTTTCAATGTATTATCATTTAACATCTATGATGAAAAAACCGAAAGCCTTTTTAATTAGACATAATGAAAACTTTGAAGTTATTTCATTAATATGAATTGTTATATCAATTTTGCGAAGAATTGCGCTCCAGAATGTTTAATGAGGAATCTTGCCGACATTCTATTGATTTGTTGAATATTGATATGTGGAGCATATTATTGATTTTGCAAATTTGTCGTTATTGTTTTTGATACCATGCCTTCTCTGTAAATGAATTGAACAAATTTTCCTATTTCATTTTTTTGCATGGATGATTTGTTTACTGTCAGTTCATCTATTAAGGTTTGATGTCACTTCTTCCTATGCGCATCATTGATCATTGTATCTCAGGATATAATCTTCTGTTTTTATGCGATGTCTTCACAAATTTTTACGATGACTGCGAGTTTTCAAGACACGATGTTGCTTTGCAATGGCTAATTGAGCTGAATTTTCTCGGAGGGCCTTAAGTAAAGGTGTAAATGCTGCTTTTTAAAGTTCACGAGCTCGAAAATACGTTTACCTTGTTTTTATATGTTTGTTAATTTTTAATTCTTGTTTAATGCGCACCTGGTTGGTGTCGGTCTGTTTCTTCGGCGCTTCTCCAAAAATGTCCTGTGAGGTTGGCTTATAAATTTTAGGTATTGGAAGCCAATTCAATTTGAATATTTTGCTGTTTTATTCCAATTTAAAAATTGTTATTGTTTTTCTTCTTACCTTCAACGCCCTGAGGACTTAAGTGGTGGTTAATTAGTTGATCTGGGCACAAGAAGGAATCGAAAAAATTAATCTCGACAAACTGTTATAGCAATTCTTCAGTAGTTTTTGCTTTGTTGTTCTCGTAAAAGTTCAGTTAGTCTTATGCTAGGCTGGAACTGTATTGTCTATTTTGAACCGAGAGTTCACTCGAAGTCATGAGAACAAGAAAATACCTGGCAGACCGCCAGAAAATAGCCGCCGTTGATTCCCATGACCAGGATTGGGATTGAAACAGAAAAAAAAACTAAAAAGATTTTTACACAAATTTTAAGTGCGAACTATTTTGATAAAATTTTTGAGCTGAACATACTCCTGTTTCGTAGAGAGACGACATAGGGGCTAGTATCAATATCAATAAGCATTAGAGATGGTAACTAAGAACAACGTTCGAGTAACGGGCATCTAAAATCGGGCTTTATGAGACAAAAAACTAGACCTAGAACGGACTATCAGTGAATTGGGAAAATCATTTCTAAAAAATCAAATACCAAAAATATAAAAAAACAGGAAATCAATGTCAAAATTCCGCATGAAAAAAATCACTAACGAGAACCAGAAATTTGGTTCAAACAAAAAACTAGGCCTAAAACGAACTATGAATGGATTGGGAAAACCATTTCGAAAGAAATCCGATACAAACAATAGAAAAAACAGTAAAAATCAGTGAAATTGCCGAATGTGAACAAAAAAATCCTCTCGCTTTGCTCCATTTCCTGTTTCGGCGACACCAAAATCACTTCTCTGATTTAAATTCAAAAAAGATGGAAATTGGTGAAGATCTGTAAAAAAGACAGCGCCCCAATATTCAAATTCTTTGAAATGTAATAAAAAAGGAGCGCTATAATTATAATAGCCGGCTGAGTTGTGGAGGCTATTAAACAAACTAATATTTTAGTGCATGTGTATAACTTCCTGCTAGCTTAAAGCTGGATTATTCTGCAGGTTTTATCATTATATTATTGGATCTGGAGTGTTCTGTCGTTTTCTTGAGATTTTGTTGATGGCTTTGAGATGTGGTAAACAATTTAAGTCCGGAGAGCAATAAGCTGAATTAGAATAACTTAAATTTTGTAGTGAAAAACATATTTCTAGCATTGAAAAAGTCAAATTCAGATGTTTTGTTTCCATGTTTTCTGGTAACTGACAGTTAGCAATGTGGGACTTAAAGTCAAGTTTTTTGCGGCAAATCATCTTAACTTCCGTATTTAGCCATCTTGAAGTTGCATCCGCAACATGCTCCACGGGGGCAACAGGAATAAGAGGGTAAAACACGAACAAATCCACCAAATAAATATTGTTTCCAATTCCAGTTAGAATCCATAAACCCAAATTAAATTGAATAAAACTATATGCAACCCCCTTTGCCTAAAACCGGAGCGCAAAAAATATCAACAAAAAGGCTAACCAGTGAAAACACGGGCGAGACGGGACACGGGGCGGACGAAGGTGCCGTAAGCCGTTTTCACTTTAACTACTCTGTTGTTACCATCTCGTCCAGGGAACACTTCTTCTACTCTTCCCAGAGGCCAAACACCACGTGGGGTGAAGTCTTTCAGGATCCACACCACATCGTTGACTTTGAGTGAATTCCCGTCGTTTTTGGTCCATTTTGGTCGCTTTATCAAGGTCGGTAGGTATTCCGGGACCAGTCTCCTCCAGATGTGGTTGAGGAATTGTTGAACATTCTTCCAAGACTTCATGTTAGCTGGCTTGGTTGACGGTAAGATACCAGGGGGAAGAGGGTTGTAAGGACGCTGAAGTAGAAAATGGTTTGGCATCAATGGTTCTTCGTTTTCCATGGCGTCCGACACCTTTGTAAGTGGTCTGGAGTTCATCATAGCTTCTGCTTCAACCATGATTGTGTGGAAAACGTCAAAAGTAAACTTTCTTGACCCTAGAATGATCAGGAGCGTCCACTTGACACTCTGGATCAGCCGCTCCCAAGCGCCGCCAAAATGAGGGCCATAAGGTGGGTTGAAGTGCCACTTGGTGTTCTGTGCTGCGAGTGCTTTGTGAAATCTCTCCTTGTCGAGATCATTCAGACACCTTTTGAGCTCTTCTTTGGCAGCAACAAAAGTATTACCGTTGTCACTGTACAAATCAGCGGGCTGATATCTTCGCGAAGTGAAGCGGCGGTAGGCGTTCAGAAAAGTGTCTGTATTCAAATCTGGACAGGTTTCCAAGTGAACAGCTCGCGTTACCAGACAAGTAAAGATGAGGCCGTAGTGTTCCTGAAGCTTATCTTTTTCTTCCTCAATGGGCCGAAAAAGTCTAATCCGCAGTTGGCAAATGTAAATTGTTTGTTTTCAGTCGGGAAGCGCCAATCAGGTAGCGGTGCCATAAAAGTCTCAATGCTTTGTGGTTCGAAACGTCGAAAAAGGAAGCATTTGTATCTAATGCTCTGCAGTGTTCTGCGGAGACCAATTACGTAGTACCTTTGCTGTACAAAAGCTTTAGTGGCTTCTGTTCCCTGATGCACACAGATGCGATGGGCATGTTCGAGGTATAAACGACAAATGTGATCTTTTGCATGAAGTAGTATTCGCCGCTTGGCCAACTCGAGTTCACTGGGAGCAAAAATTAGCCTTCCACAGGCGCGCAATATACCGTTCTTATCAAGCATTGGATTTAACTACCTGTGTTTGAATTTCGGGTCCAGTTTATGGCTACCTTTTAGCAACTCGATGACGGTTGGGAAGCTATTGACTTGCGACATTTGTATCAAGTAAGATTTCGATAATTCAATGTCTTCAACAGTGTATTGATGGTGATTGTCACGCTGTTTCTTCGCTCTGTAGATCAGATTGAAAACAGTAGCTATCGTTAGCAAAATCTTTGTCCATGTTGAAAACTGTTTAGGGTCGAGTACTGGTGTTTGGTTCTTAAGGCAGATCGTGTTGTTGCAGCACAAATCGTCATTTGCTTTGTAGGTTTACAAAAGATCTCATTTGTGGAGAGAAAATCTGGTGGCTTAACACATTTTGCTTCAATTTCCTTGGGTTCTAAACCACGAGTACCATGATCAGCTGGGTTTAAGTTTGTCGCAATATGACTCCAATTGTCAGGTTTGCTTTTTACTTTTATTTCTGCAATGCGATTAGCAACAAAAACTGGTTGCTTTTTGGAAGAACCAATCCAGTCAAGGACAACTTGACTATCCGTCCAATAAAAAACATTGCTGATTTCAACAGAGAGTTCATGTCTAACAAAATTCAGGAGTCAAACACCTGTGACAGATGCCTCTAGTTCCAACTTTGGAACGCTCAACTGTTTTACGGGCGCTACCTTGCATTTCCCGATCACGAACGCAGTTTGTACTTCGTTGCTGGTCTTATTCAAGCTCCTGAGGTAGACAACAGCACACGTTGCAACAATCGATGCATCAACAAAAACATGCAACTGGTTCTCTGTCTCCAGTAGATTCTGTGTTGTCATCTGTCGTGGAATTTCAAGTTGAGGCATAGAGTGTTAACTGTTAAGGAGCTTTTTAAGGGATGTAGAAGTTCAATTGGGAGTGGTTCGTCCTATTTTCTACCAAACTTCCAAAGTTGCTGAAGAAGAATTTTGAACTTTTTTGTCATTGGGCCAAGAAACCCAATTGGGTCAAAAATCGATGACACCAGACTGAAAAGTTTCCGTTGAGTGTATTGTTCAGCTTCTTTAGGGAATTCTCCGAGGGATTTCATGAAAAATGTATCTTTTTCAAGGTTCCGTTTTTGTCCGAGGACTCTGGTTTCACTCTTGGGCTCCTCGAGGTCTTCTGGAGTAATACACTGAAGAGCCTGTTGATGGTTTGACAGGAGTTTTGTGAGGCGGAAACCACCGGCTCTCAGGTAGTTCTTTACTTCAAATGCAGTCGCGTTGGCATTTTCAGGAGAGTCGAAGGACTGGATGTAGTCATCCATATAAAAATAAGACTTTATAGCGCTCTGTGCTTTTGGATATGTCTCGACGTTGTCCTCTGCGCATCTGTTTAGGACAAAAATTGCACCAGATGGTGAGCAAGTTGCACGGAAAATCAATCTGGTGAATTGAAACCATCGCACATCATTGTCAATAGACCATAGGAAACGTAGTGCAGATTGATCTTCATTTCGGATGCCGATTTGCATGAACATTCCTTCAATGTCTGTCAAAATAGCAATAGGTTTTTCACGAAATCTGACCAAAATTTCTATTAGACTGTTTATGAGGTCTGGTCCTGTTAGAAGATTGGAATTTAGTGACTCGCCTTTGAATTTTGACGCTGCATTGGCAACACGACGCACTTCGTTTGGTTTTTTTGCGCTTTGAACAGGGTGACGCGGCAAGTACCATATTTTCTCAGGGGGTGGGTCTGTCATTTCCAATGGCTTGACGTAATTTTTCTCGAGATCTCTGACAAGAGTCTGTTGGTACATATCACTTAGTTTTGGATCATTATTAAGTCGTTTGTTCAAACTGCTTAGCTGATTGAGGGCAGAAAAATAGTTATTTTGAAAATTGGCAGGTATTTTCCATGGAAGACCTATTTCATACCTTTCGTCTGAGTGGTTGATAGTACTCTCAAGTATTCAAATGGCAGACTTTTCATCTTCAGTGATAGTATTATCTTCTTTTCTGGTTCAGGTACTCTCCTGCAAGTGTCCATCCAAGCTTTGTCTTTACTCCAAAGGGGCGGATTTCGGTGCCTTGAATTACTTCAGTAGGATGCGTAAAGGCAAAAGCATTGGCACCAAGGAGTGCTCCAATCTTACCTTCGGCAATGTCTGGGAAATATATGTGTCGAAGTTCATTGAATGAAACGCATAGTTTAGCTCAGTGACACTAGCTGCATTAACGTTTAATGTAGGGATGCTGTAGCTCTGTATATTTGGAACTTTTCATCAAACTGATTGAAAGGGCAAACTGTTATTGGTTGCTTTATTTTTGATAGGGGCATTTCGTAATCAACGCTTAGATATTGAACAGTAGTTGAAGATTGATATTCGTGTGGGAGTTCCAGGTAGTCAGAAACAGCATCTAATAAAAACGTAAACTCACTGCCGGGGTCAATGAGAGCATACGTGTCGAATAATTTATCTTCTTTGATAAAAGATACTGGCAGCAGCTGTAACTGCTCAAACCAATCTTTCGGTGTACTGGATATTTGGTTGACATTGAAATTTTGGCTGGTAGAAGGTCCATTAAAATTCGCACGTTTCGATTACTGTTGATTATCATTATTTCCAAAAATTTTTCCGTACCTGAGATTGCTTTTGGGTTTGAATTGTGTTATTTTATTCTGAGTTGCTTCACTACTTTTTTACGTTTGTGAGTTGCTGTCGTCTTTCGATGACCAATTTTGTTGGCCTGAGGTTTTAGTTTGCTGTTGGACGTTGCTGGTAGTAAAAGCGGCATGTGTTCTGCTGAATTGTTTAGCTGGATTATGTAGTGTTGTATGGTGAAAACCATCACACACCTGACAACGCTTCGAGGAGGGACAAGTGTCTCTGCGATGTTGATTATTTAAACAGTTTGTACACGAGCTGTTTTTCTGGATAGTTGAAATCGACCTTCATGGGACAATTTATGGTAGTCAGAACAAGTTGCAACAAAATGCGGTTTGTGACATTGAACACAATTTGTGTGCTTGTTTGCAAACTGTTGCTCATTTTTCGAGCCGTTTTGATTAACCTTTCGTTGATCTAAATCGTTCCTTTGAGACTGTCTTGCAGTTGTTTGCTTAAACTATTCTTGAACCGATTGTTGTGCTGTCACAGCAGGATAATTACCGTTTTTGTTAAGTGAGTGAAGGTACTGGTTCTATTTTCCTGGTTTACTTTGTCATAAACCCTTGCTTGAACATCAAGCCAATTTTGAAACTCAACAAGGGTAGTTGTTGTAACATTCTATGTCAGGGTGTATTCAGTCCATTTAAGAAGCAAGTTGTGGTGAATTTTTTCTTTCGCTTTCCTCAATAAAGTAGACGATTGAAGGTCGGCTTGAAAAGCTAGGTTCTGAAAAGCCTGGACAAGTCTCTTTAGAAATGAGGAGTATGCTATGAAGGATTGCTTATTGTAAGAATTATTACATTTCCAGCTCTCTAATTGATTGATAAAAGCGTTAACAACAACTGAAGGGTCGCCAAAGCGGCTCATTATCTCGTTGAGGGCTGTATTATAATAGGATGGATCACAAGAGTAAGCACGTATCAGATCCTTTGCCTTACCCGACACTGAAATCTGTAGGTAGGTTATTCTGTGTGTGTCAGTAATTGAAATGTTATTGTGAACCATTGAGAAAAAATTAATTATCCACTTGTGATAGTGCATGGGGTTACCATTAAAATTTTGCAATTTTAATGGCCGTAATTTGATCGAGCGTTTTAGGTCGACGGATGTTGGCTGAAGTTCACTATTGGCCATTGAGGGGGCAAATTGTCCAGCTGTAGCAAACACTGAAGCCTGATGCTGCCTTACGCTTGATGTTGGCAAGATGTTAGTTGGATAAAGATTAGGTAGAGGGGGAGGTCGCAAGTGCGAAATTTCGTCGTTTGAATGACTTTGATTTACAGCGGGTTCAGCTGCCATGTTCTTGATGGGTAAAGGATATGATAGATAAGCGTTTGTGTCGTTCTGACCAATATCCACCATACTGGTTTGAGTAGCCGGATTGAAGCTATGGACTGGTTTGTTCGCTTCTTGAGCGGTTGTGGAATGCGTTGTAAGAAGTTGTAGATCGCTCTGCACTGACTGGATGTTTGCTTGCGCTGGGGTAGTAGATGGGTAAACAGGAGGCCTTTGAACTGCTAAACCCTGAATTGGGAAGCTGTTTGTCAAGGTTGTGTTTTTTACAGGATCATTGGGACCGATGTTGAAAGAACTGATACGTTGCACAAAACTGTTTTCAGGCTTTTGAGGTTTGAGTTGAACACCTTGTTCTTTTGAAAAACAATAGCTCTGGACGTCCGAAATTACGTTTGCAGCTGTTGTTGGTTGTAGATTGTTTGTGAAACAATAATGCATAGGCTGAACGTAGTTTTGTTTAGATGAGTGAGGGTTTTGATCTCTTGTCAAGTATTCAGGTCCATGACTAAGAGGCTTGTCAATAATTGCTTTGCCAAGGAATGGGTTTCCACATTCATCTTGAAGGGTTGGACAAGGTACGTTGACGTTTCGGAAGCCTCTCTGACTTTCAGGGGTCACAGATAAACTGAAACGGTTAACAAACTGCTTTTGTTTGGATTGAGAACCGCTGAATTCTAAATCCTTTGCCGTTAGAAAATTGGGTTCTTGGTTCAACTGATGATCCAAGTCTGACATGTTGAGAGGCGGCAAAATTAAGGTTTCTTGCTGATGATTAGCATTGGGTTGTTCTAGGGTGTTTGATGCCATTGGATGATAATTATTAGCATGATGTGTTGAGTTGGAGTCAACAAACTGGTTTAAATTCTGTTGATGGAAATTTTGTTGTTGATTTATCAAATGGCTAAAAAGAGGATCCTGGATTTGCTGGTTGTTCAGGAACAGTAATGGCTTGATTGGTCTTGGAGGAATGGGCAGTGGATTAATGAAGACTGTTGTGTCGTTCGGTTGTGAACTGGCTGCTTGCTCGACAAATGTTTCTTCAATGATAACATTACGTGTTGGTGTTGATCGTTCTGAATCCAGTTGTCGGCTGCTTGGGCGAGAGGGAAATGTAACCTCATCGCGAAATCTTGTTGAGGACTGGCTTAATAGACCATCATCGTCCAATGTGTCAACTTCCAGTTCGGATTGCTGCAGTCTGGATGTTAAGGCTTTCTGTCTGTCGAGAATCGAAGTTGCTGTACTCTGGTGAGGCTTCGCCCTCAACACTGTTCTGTCTTCTTGTACAATTCTGTTTCCAGCGTTTTGGCTCTGCTTATCAGTAGATTTAATGATCGGAAGCTCTTTCTATCGTCTATTGCCTTCTGTAACAAATCAAGCTGGCTTTTCTAAGAACTTTCCGTTGATTTAAACATGTTTACTGCAAACTGACACTCGTAGTTGTTCGTTTGCGACATCTTTGATCTCTGTTGTTGTTGTTATGCTTGTCTTTCAGGTTAAAAAGAAAACGGCTAAAAACCGGAGCGACGAACTTTTGATGTCAAAATCTAATTTGGCTAATCAGCCAAAAAATTTCCTGTAAAAGTTCAGCGACGCAAATTTTTTCGAAAAAAAGAATCCTAAGGTTGTGATGGTGCTAATTATAGTAGATTTTATTTGCTAGAAGAAAAGAAAAAAAAACTCGTTCGAACGTTTATCGTCTTTTTTTTAACAGGACCAAATAACTGCTACGAATAGATTTTCTTTTTTGTTTTCAAATAGTTTTTTTTTCGGACAATGACTGTAAACTTCAGTTTGTGCTTTCTCCTGAATGTAAGCAAAAAACAATTAGTTCTACTGTTTTACTTTTACGAGAAGCGCAAAAAGAGGCTGCTGAAAAAAAATTATATAATAATTTTTTTTGCGGAGCGACTAGGCAACGAGGGTTACAAGAAAAAAACGTTGGTTGTTGAGTTGTCTCTGTGTTGATTTAGGAAAACCCACTAAGGACTTAACTGTGTAGAAATGCTTGAGGTGCTTGAGAGATGTTTTGCTCTTCTTGAAATAATTGAAATCTTCTAAATGGGGTGACTACTGATACCAAAAAGAAAAGGCTTCTCATTTCACAATGATGACTTCTGAAACCAGTTAAAATTATCATTTCTTCTCGGTAACTACTGGAACCGTGCAAAATTTGTTTACACATTTGCACGGCTCCAGTAGTTGCTTCTGATTGTTGACTACTGAGACCAGCAGGGGAATAGGGACTTCTTCTCGGTGACGTGTGTAACCTCGGACAAGGAAAAAAATAAACGGTTCTCAAAGTTAACAGAGGACAACTTTTTGCGTTTGTTTTTTTGCTGAAGTCTATATTTCATATATATCGTTTTGCAAATCTTTCGAATTATCAGAACTTTGTTCTAGCTGGGAAGTTGTTTTATGTGTTTTGCTTTCTTTATCGGAGGTGTTCTTGGTATTTTGTAATAAGTGTTTTCTATTTTCAAAGAAACCTGTTTCGAACTTTTTCTGTAACTCTTATTGATTCCAGACTCCGAATATAATATATTCGAAAAGAAAATTTTGAGACAATTTCAAAATCTTACTCAAAAAATGAGTTAGACTGTTTGATTTACAATTTAGGTTTTTTTCTGTGCAGCCCGAAAATCGAAACCTTTTTTTCTTTTCTTTCGAAAGGCCTTTTTAACTTCTCTTTTTTTTCTGAGGCTGACTAATATATCTACTAAATATCAACTTTCGGCAATTTCACGGTAAGTCAGAGGGCTAGTTTGACAACTTGGTTTGCTTTTCAAGGCGATGTGTAGTCAGAAAAATAAACTACTTCTGAATTTTTTCTGATTTCAAAAGTTTTCTTGGCAATTCGCGTTATTGAGATCACAATTCGATGTATTGACCTAAATAGCTTTCTCTCCAGTGTAAAATTAACTCAAGGGCTAGCATAAGAGTTCAAACTGCAAATAGACAGGATTTAAGGTCAGGAAAACAAAAGGAGTTTTTCTTCATTTTTCTGGCTTCAGAAAAAATTTCAAAAAATTCCAGATCTTCCTTGTTTTTGAGATCCCAGTGTACTATATCGACTAAAACAACTTTCTGGCTACTGCAAAACTAACTCACAAAGATAGTTTAAGAGCTTATTTTGTGAATTAATAGGGTATGCGGGTCAGAAAGTCGAAATGGGTTTTTTTATTATTCTGATTTCAGAAAAAATTTTCCGACATTTCTTGGGTTTGATGACTCATTATACTATATCGACCCAAAAAAGCTTTCTGGCTACCGCAAAACTAACTCACAAAGACAGTTTAAGAGTTTTTTTTGTGATTCAATAGGATATGGGGTCAGAAAATCAAAATGGGTTTTTTGATTAAAAATTTTCTGACAATTCTCGTTTTTGATGACTCAGTATACTATATCGACCCAAAATAGCTTTCTGGCTACTGCAAAACTAACTCACAAAGATAGTTTAAGAGTTTATTTTGTGAATCAATAAGATATGGGGTCAGAAAATCAAATTGGGTTTTTTGAATTTTCTGATTTCAGAAAAAATTTTCTAATATTTCGCGTGTTTAATGACTCAGTATACTATATCGGCCCAAAATAGCTTTCTGGCTACTGCAAAACTAACTCACAAAGATAGTTTAAAAGTTTATTTTGTGAATCAATAAGGTATGGGGTCAGAGAATCAAAATGGTTTTTTGATTTTTCTGATTTCAGAAAAAAATTTCTGACAATTCTCGTTTTTGACGACTCAGTATACTATATCGACCAAAATAGCTTTCTGGCTACTGCAAAACTAACTCACAAAGATAGTTTAAGAGCTTATTTTGTGAATCAATAAGATATGAGGTCAGAAAATCAAAATGGGTTTTTTGATTTTTCTGATTTCAGAAAAATTTTTCTGACAATTCTCGCTTTTGATGACTCAGTATACTATATCGACCCAAAATAGCTTTCTGGCTACTGCAAAACTAACTCACAAAGATAGTTTAAGAGTTTATTTTGTGAATCAATAAGATATGGGGTCAGAAAATCAAAACGGGTTTTTTGAATTTTCTGATTTCAGAAAAAATTTTCTAACATTTCTGGTGTTTGATGACTCAGTATACTATATCGACCCAAAATAGCTTTTTCGCTACTGCAAAACTAACTCGCAAAGATAGTTTAAAAGTTTATTTTGTGAATCAATAAGATATGGGGTCAGAGAATCAAAATGGGTTTCTTGATTTTTCTGATATCAGAAAAAATTTTCTGACAATTCTCGTTTTTGATGACTCAGTATACTATATCGACCCAAAATAGCTTTTTCGCTACTGCAAAACTAACTCACAAAGATAGTTTAAAAGTTTATTTTGTGAATCAATAAGATATGGGGTCAGAGAATCAAAATGGGTTTTTTGATTTTTCTGATTTCAGAAAAAAATTTTCTGACAATTCTCGTTTTTGATGACTCAGTATACTATATCGACCCAAAATAGCTTTCTGGCTACTGCAAAACTAACTAACGAAGATAGTTTAAGAGCTTATTTTATGAATCAATAAGATATGAGGTCAGAAAATCAAAATGGGTTTTTTGATTTTTCTGATTTCAGAAAAAATTTTCTGACAATTCTCGTTTTTGATGACTCAGTATACTATATCGACCCAAAATAGCTTTCTGGCTACTGCAAAACTAACTCACAAAGATAGTTTAAGAGTTTATTTTGTGAATCAATAAGATATGGGGTCAGAAAATCAAAATGGGTTTTTTTAATTTTCTGACTTCAGAAAAAATTTTCTAACATTTCTGGTGTTTGATGACTCAGTATACTATATCGACCCAAAATAGCTTTTTCGCTACTGCAAAACTAACTCACAAAGATAGTTTAGAAGTTTATTTTGTGAATCAATAAGATATGGGGTCAGAGAATCAAAATGGGTTTTTTGATTTTTCTGATTTCAGAAAAAATTTTCTGACAATTCTCGTTTTTGATGACTCAGTATACTATATCGACCCAAAATAGCTTTCTGGCTACTGCAAAACTAACTCACGAAGATAGTTTAAGAGTTTATTTTGTGAATCAATAAGATATGGGGTCAGAAAATCAAAATGGGTTTTTTTAATTTTCTGACTTCAGAAAAAATTTTCTAACATTTCTGGTGTTTGATGACTCAGTATACTATATCGACCCAAAATAGCTTTTTCGCTACTGCAAAACTAACTCACAAAGATAGTTTAGAAGTTTATTTTGTGAATCAATAAGATATGGGGTCAGAAAATCAAAATGGGTTTTTTGATTTTTCTGATTTCAGAAAAAGATTTCTGACAATTCTCCTTTTTGATGACTCAGTATACTATATCGACCAAAATAGCTTTCTGGCTACTGCAAAACTAACTCACAAAGATAGTTTAAAAGTTTATTTTGTGAATCAAAATGATATGGGGTCAGAGAACCAAAATGGTTTTTTGATTTTTCTGATTTCAGAAAAAATTTTGACAATGCTCGTTTTTGATGACTCAGTATACTATATCGACCCAAAATAGCTTTCTGGCTACTGCAAAACTAACTCACAAAGATAGTTTAAGAGTTTATTTTGTGAATCAGTAAGATATGAGGTCAGAAAATCAAATTGGGTTTTTTGATTTTTCTGATTTCAGAAAAAAATTTTCTGACAATTCTCGTTTTTGATGACTCAGTATACTATATCGACCCAAAATAGCTTTCTGGCTACCGCAAAACTAACTCACAAAGATAGTTTAAAAGTTTATTTTGTGAATCAATAAGATATGGGGTCAGAAAATCAAATTGGGTTTTTTGAATTTTCTGATTTCAGAAAAAATTTTCTAACATTTCTCGTGTTTAATGACTCAGTATACTATATGGACCCAAAATAGCTTTCTGGCTACTGCAAAACTAACTCACAAAGATAGTTTAAAAGTTTATTTTGTGAATCAAAATGATATGGGGTCAGAGAACCAAAATGGTTTTTTGATTTTTCTGATTTCAGAAAAAATTTTGACAATGCTCGTTTTTGATGACTCAGTATACTATATCGACCCAAAATAGCTTTCTGGCTACTGCAAAACTAACTCACAAAGATAGTTTAAGAGTTTATTTTGTGAATCAATAAGATATGGGCTCAGAAAATAAATTGGGTTTTTTGATTTTTCTGATTTCAGAAAAAATTTTCTGACAATTCTCGTTTTTGATGACTCAGTATACTATATCGACCCAAAATAGCTTTCTGGCTACCGCAAAACTGACTCACAAAGACAGTTTAAGAGTTTTTTTGTGATTCAATAGGCTATGGGGTCAGAAAATCAAAATGGGTTTTTTGATTAAAAATTTTCTGACAATTCTCGTTTTTGATGACTCAGTATACTATATCGACCCAAAATAGCTTTCTGGCTACTGCAAAACTAACTCACAAAGATAGTTTGAAGTTTATTTTGTGAATCAATAAGATATGGGGTCAGAGAATCAAAATGGGTTTTTTGATTTTTCTGATTTCAGAAAAAATTTTCTGACAATTCTCGTTTTTGATGACTCAGTATACTATATCGACCCAAAATAGCTTTCTGGCTACTGCAAAACTAACTCACAAAGATAGTTTAAGAGTTTATTTTGTGAATCAATAAGATATGGGGTCAGAAAATCAAATTGGGTTTTTTGATTTTTCTGATTTCAGAAAAAATTTTCTGACAATTCTCGTTTTTGATGACTCAGTATACTATATCGACCCAAAATAGCTTTCTGGCTACCGCAAAACTAAATCACAAAGACAGTTTAAGAGTTTTTTTTGTGATTCAATAGGATATGGGGTCAGAAAATCAAAATGGGTTTTTTGATTAAAAATTTTCTGACAATTCTCGTTTTTGATGACTCAGTATACTATATCGACCCAAAATAGCTTTCTGGCTACTGCAAAACTAACTCACAAAGATAGTTTAAGAGTTTATTTTGCGAATCAATAAGATATGGGGTCAGAAAATCCAAATGAGTTTTTTGATTTTTCTGATTTCAGAAAAAATTTTCGGACAATTCTCGTTTTTGATGACTCAGTATCCTATATCGACCCAAAATAGCTTTCTGGCTACTGCAAAACTAACTCACAAAGATAGTTTAAGAGTTTATTTTGTGAATCAATAAGATATGGGGTCAGAAAATCAAATTGGGTTTTTTGAATTTTCTGATTTCAGAAAAAATTTTCTAACATTTCTCGTGTTTAATGACTCAGTATACTATATCGGCCCAAAATAGCTTTCTGGCTACTGCAAAACTAACTCACAAAGATAGTTTAAAAGTTTATTTTGTGAATCAATAAGATACGGGGTCAGAGAATCAAAATGGTTTTTTGATTTTTCTGATTTCAGAAAAAAGTTTCTGACAATTCTCGTTTTTGACGACTCAGTATACTATATCGACCAAAATAGCTTTCTGGCTACTGCAAAACTAACTCACAAAGATAGTTTAAGAGCTTATTTTGTGAATCAATAAGATATGAGGTCAGAAAATCAAAATGGGTTTTTTGATTTTTCTGATTTCAGAAAAAATTTTCTGACAATTCTCGTTTTTGATGACTCAGTATACTATATCGACCCAAAATAGCTTTCTGGCTACTGCAAAACTAACTCACAAAGATAGTTTAAGAGTTTATTTTGTGAATCAATAAGATATAGGGTCAGAAAATCAAAATGGGTTTTTTGAATTTTCTGATTTCAGAAAAAATTTTCTAACATTTCTCGTGTTTGATGACTCAGTATACAATATCGACCCAAAATAGCTTTTTCGCTACTGCAAAATTAACTCACAAAGATAGTTTAAAAGTTTACTTTGTGAATCAATAAGATATGGGGTCAGAGAACCAAAATGGGTTTTTTGATTTTTCTGATTTCAGAAAAAATTTTCTGACAATTCTCGTTTTTGATGACTCAGTATACTATATCGACCCAAAATAGCTTTCTGGCTACTGCAAAACTAACTCACAAAGATAGTTTAAGAGTTTATTTTGTGAATCAATAAGATATGGTGTCAGAAAATCAAATTGGGTTTTTTGATCTTTCTGATTTCAGAAAAAATTTTCTAACATTTCTCGTGTTTAATGACTCAGTATACTATATGGACCCAAAATAGCTTTCTGGCTACTGCAAAACTAACTCACAAAGATAGTTTAAAAGTTTATTTTTTGAATCAAAATGATATGGGGTCAGAGAACCAAAATGGTTTTTTGATTTTTCTGATTTTAGATAAAATTTTGACAATGCTCGTTTTTGATGACTCAGTATACTATATCGACCCAAAATTGCTTTCTGGCTACTGCAAAACTAACTCACAAAGATAGTTTAAGAGTTTATTTTGTGAATCAATAAGATATGGGGTCAGAAAATCAAATTGGGTTTTTTGATTTTTCTGATTTCAGAAAAAATTTTGACAATTCTCGTTTTTGATGACTCAGTATACTATATCGACCCAAAATAGCTTTCTGGCTACTGCAAAACTAACTCACAAAGATAGTTTAAGAGTTTATTTTGTGAATCAATAAGATATGGGGTCAGAAAATCAAAATGGGTTTTTTGATTTTCCTGATTTCAGAAAAAATTTTGACAATTCTCGTTTTTGATGACTCAGTATACTATATCGACCCAAAATAGCTTTCTGGCTACTGCAAAACTAACTCACAAAGATAGTTTAAGAGTTTATTTTGTGAATCAATAAGATATGGGGTCAGAAAATCAAAATGGGTTTTTTGATTTTCCTGATTTCAGAAAAAATTTTGACAATTCTCGTTTTTGATGACTCAGTATACTATATCGACCAAAATAGCTTTCTGGCTACTGCAAAACTAACTCACAAAGATAGTTTAAGAGTTTATTTTGTGAATCAATAAAATGTGGGGTCAGAAAATCAAAATGGGTTTTTTATTTTTCTGATTTCAGAAAAAATTTTCAGACAATTCTCGTTTTTGATGACTCAGTATACTATATCGACCCAAAATAGCTTTCTGGCTAATGCAAAACTAACTCACAAAGATAGTTTAAGAGTTTATTTTGTGAATCAATAAGATATGGGGTCAGAAAATCAAAAAGGGTTTTTTGATTTTCCTGATTTCAGAAAAAATTTTGACAATTCTCGTTTTTGATGACTCAGTATACTATATCGACCAAAATAGCTTTCTGGCTACTGCAAAACTAACTCACAAAGATAGTTTAAGAGTTTATTTTGTGAATCAATAAGATATGGGGTCAGAAAATCAAAATGGGTTTTTTATTTTTCTGATTTCAGAAAAAATTTTCTGACAATTCTCGTTTTTGATGACTCAGTATACTATATCGATCCAAAATAGCTTTCTGGCTAATGCAAAACTAACTCACAACGATAGTTTAAGAGTTTATTTTGTGAATCAATAAGATATGGGGTCAGAAAATCAAAATGGTTTTTTTGAGTTTTCTGATTTCAGAAAAAATATTCTGACAATTCTCGTTTCTGATGACTCAGTATACTATATCGACCCAAAATAGCTTTCTGGCTACTGCAAAACTAACTCACAAAGATAGTTTAAGAGTTTATTTTGTGAATCAATAAGATATGGGGTCAGAAAATCAAAATGGTTTTTTTGAGTTTTCTGATTTCAGAAAAAATATTCTGACAATTCTCGTTTTTGATGACTCAGTATACTATATCGACCCTAAATAGCTTTCTGGCTACTGCAAAACTAACTCACAAAGATAGTTTAAGAGTTTATTTTGTGAATCAATAAGATATGGGGTCAGAAAATCAAAATGGGTTTTTTGATTTTCCTGATTTCAGAAAAAATTTTGACAATTCTCGTTTTTGATGACTCAGTATA
Organism: Convolutriloba macropyga; assembly: GCF_964194025.1. Lineage (NCBI taxonomy): Eukaryota > Metazoa > Xenacoelomorpha > Acoela > Convolutidae > Convolutriloba > Convolutriloba macropyga. The sequence continues at coordinate 15,764,251 of NC_134470.1, forward strand.
CTATATCGACCTAAATAGCTTTCTGGCTACTGCAAAACTAACTCACAAAGATAGTTTAAGAGTTTATTTTGTGAATCAATAAGATATGGGGTCAGAAAATCAAAATGGGTTTTTATTTTTCTGATTTCAGAAAAAATTTTCTGACAATTCTCGTTTTTGATGACTCAGTATACTATATCGACCCAAAAAAGCTTTCTGGCTACTGCAAAACTAACTCACAAAGATAGTTTAAGAGTTTATTTTGTGAATCAATAAGATATGGGGTCAGAAAATCAAAATGGTTTTTTTGAGTTTTCTGATTTCAGAAAAAATATTCTGACAATTCTCGTTTTTGATGACTCAGTATACTATATCGACCCAAAATAGCTTTCTGGCTAATGCAAAACTAACTCACAAAGATAGTTTAAGAGTTTATTTTGTGAATCAATAAGATATGGGGTCAGAAAATCAAAATGGTTTTTTTGAGTTTTCTGATTTCAGAAAAAATATTCTGACAATTCTCGTTTTTGATGACTCAGTATACTATATCGACCCAAAATAGCTTTCTGGCTACATTAAAACTAACTCACAAAGATAGTTTAAGAGTTTATTTTGTGAATCAATAAGATATGGGGTCAGAAAATCAAAATGGGTTTTTTGATTTTCCTGATTTCAGAAAAAATTTTGACAATTCTCGTTTTTGATGACTCAGTATACTATATCGACCAAAATAGCTTTCTGGCTACTGCAAAACTAACTCACAAAGATAGTTTAAGAGTTTATTTTGTGAATCAATAAGATATGGGGTCAGAAAATCAAAATGGGTTTTTTATTTTTCTGATTTCAGAAAAAATTTTCTGACAATTCTCGTTTTTGATGACTCAGTATACTATATCGACCCAAAATAGCTTTCTGGCTACTGCAAAACTAACTCACAAAGATAGTTTAAGAGTTTATTTTGTGAATCAATAAGATATGGGGTCAGAAAATCAAAATGGTTTTTTTGAGTTTTCTGATTTCAGAAAAAATATTCTAACAATTCTCGTTTTTGATGACTCAGTATACTATATCGACCCAAAATAGCTTTCTGGCTACTGCAAAACTAACTCACAAAGATAGTTTAAGAGTTTATTTTGTGAATCAATAAGATATGGGGTCAGAAAATCGAAATGGTTTTTTTGAGTTTTCTGATTTCAGAAAAAATATTCTGACAATTCTCGTTTTTGATGACTCAGTATACTATATCGACCCAAAATAGCTTTCTGGCTACTGCAAAACTAACTCACAAAGATAGTTTAAGAGTTTATTTTGTGAATCAATAAGATATGGGGTCAGAAAATCAAAATGGGTTTTTTGATTTTCCTGATTTCAGAATAAGTTTTGACAATTCCCGTTTTTGATGACTCAGTATACTATATCGACCAAAATAGCTTTCTGGCTACTGCAAAACTAACTCACAAAGATAGTTTAAGAGTTTATTTTGTGAATCAATAAGATACGGGGTCAGAAAATCAAAATGGGTTTTTTATTTTTCTGATTTCAGAAAAAATTTTCTGACAATTCTCGTTTTTGATGACTCAGTATACTATATCGACCCAAAATAGCTTTCTGGCTACTGCAAAACTAACTCACAAAGATAGTTTAAGAGTTTATTTTGTGAATCAATAAGATATGGGGTCAGAAAATCAAAATGGTTTTTTTGAGTTTTCTGATTTCAGAAAAAATATTCTGACAATTCTCGTTTTTGATGACTCAGTATACTATATCGACCAAAATAGCTTTCTGGCTACTGCAAAACTAACTCACAAAGATAGTTTAAGAGTTTATTTTGTGAATCAATAAGGTATGGGGTCAGAAAATCAAAATGGTTTTTTTGAGTTTTCTGATTTCAGAAAAAATATTCTGACAATTCTCGTTTTTGATGACTCAGTATACTATATCGACCCAAAACAGCTTTCTGGCTACTGCAAAACTAACTCACAAAGATAGTTTAGGAGTTTATTTTGTGAATCAATAAGATATGGGGTCAGAAAATCAAAATGGGTTTTTTGATTTTCCTGATTTCAGAAAAAATTTTGACAATTCTCGTTTTTGATGACTCAGTATACTATATCGACCAAAATAGCTTTCTGGCTACTGCAAAACTAACTCACAAAGATAGTTTAAGAGTTTATTTTGTGAATCAATAAGATATGGGGTCAGAAAATCAAAATGGGTTTTTTATTTTTCTGATTTCAGAAAAAATTTTCTGACAATTCTCGTTTTTGATGACTCAGTATACTATATCGACCCAAAATAGCTTTCTGGCTACTGCAAAACTAACTCACAAAGATAGTTTAAGAGTTTATTTTGTGAATCAATAAGATATGGGGTCAGAAAATCAAAATGGTTTTTTTGAGTTTTCTGATTTCAGAAAAAATATTCTGACAATTCTCGTTTTTGATGACTCAGTATACTATATCGACCCAAAATAGCTTTCTGGCTACTGCAAAACTAACTCACAAAGATAGTTTGAGAATTTATTTTGTGAATCAATAAGATATGGGGTCAGAAAATCAAAATGGGTTTTTTGATTTTTCTGATTTCAGAAAAAGTTTTCTGACAATTCTCGTTTTTGATGACTCAGTATACTATATCGACCAAAATAGCTTTCTGGCTACTGCAAAATTAACTCAAAGATACTTTAAGAGTTTATTTTGTGAATCAATAAGATATGGGGTCAGAAAATCAAAATGGGTTTTTTGATTTTTCTGATTTCAGAAAAAGTTTTCTGACAATTCTCGTTTTTGATGACTCAGTACACTATATCGACCCAAAGCTTTCTGGCTAATGCAAAACTAACGCACAAAGATAGTTTAAGAGTTTATTTTGTGAATCAATAAGATATGGAGTCAGAAAATCAAAATGGGTTTTTAGAATTTTCTGATTTCAGAAAAACTTTCTAACATTTCTTGTTTTTGAGATCCCTGTGCAATGAATCGACTAAAATGGGTTTCTGGCTACTGCAAAACTAACTCACAAAGATATTTTAAGAGTTTATTTTGTGAATCAATAAGATATGGGGTCAGAAAATCAAAATGGGTTTTTTGATTTTTCTGATTTCAGAAAAAGATTTCTGACAATTCTCCTTTTTGATGACTCAGTATACTATATCGACCAAAATAGCTTTCTGGCTACTGCAAAATTAACTCACAAAGATATTTTAAGAGTTTATTTTGTGAATCAATAAGATATGGGGTCAGAAAATCAAAATGGGTTATTTTTCTGATTTCAGAAAAAATTTTCTGACAATTCTCGTTTTTGATGACTCAGTACACTATATCGACCCAAAGCTTTCTGGCTAATGCAAAACGAACGCACAAAGATAGTTTAAGAGTTTATTTTGTGAATCAATAAGATATGGAGTCAGAAAATCAAAATGGGTTTTTAGAATTTTCTGATTTCAGAAAAACTTTCTAACATTTCTTGTTTTTGAGATCCCTGTGCAATGAATCGACTAAAATGGGTTTCTGGCTACTGCAAAACTAACTCACAAAGATATTTTAAGAGTTTATTTTGTGAATCAATAAGATATGGGGTCAGAAAATCAAAATGGGTTTTTTGATTTTTCTGATTTCAGAAAAAGATTTCTGACAATTCTCCTTTTTGATGACTCAGTATACTATATCGACCAATATAGCTTTCTGGCTACTGCAAAATTAACTCACAAAGATATTTTAAGAGTTTATTTTGTGAATCAATAAGATATGGGGTCAGAAAATCAAAATGGGTTATTTTTCTGATTTCAGAAAAAATTTTCTGACAATTCTCGTTTTTGATGACTCAGTATACTATATCGACCCAAAATAGCTTTCTGGCTACTGCAAAACTAACTCACAAAGATAGTTTAAGAGTTTATTTTGTGAATCAATAAGATATGGGGTCAGAAAATCAAAATGGGTTTTTTGATTTTCCTGATTTCAGAAAAAATTTTGACAATTCTTGTTTTTGATGACTCAGTATACTATATCGACCAAAATAGCTTTCTGGCTACTGCAAAACTAACTCACAAATATAGTTTAAGAGTTTATTTTGTGAATCAATAAGATATGGGGTCAGAAAATCAAAATGGGTTTTTTATTTTTCTGATTTCAGAAAAAATTTTCTGACAATTCTCGTTTTTGATGACTCAGTATACTATAACCACCCAAAATAGCTTTCTGGCTACTGCAAAACTAACTCACAAAGATAGTTTAAGAGTTTATTTTGTGAATCAATAAGATATGGGGTCAGAAAATCAAAATGGGTTTTTTGATTTTTCTGATTTCAGAAAAAGATTTCTGACAATTCTCCTTTTTGATGACTCAGTATACTATATCGACCAAAATAGCTTTCTGGCTACTGCAAAATTAACTCACAAAGATATTTTAAGAGTTTATTTTGTGACTCAATAAGATATGGGGTCAGAAAATCAAAATGGGTTATTTTTCTGATTTCAGAAAAAATTTTCTGACAATTCTCGTTTTTGATGACTCAGTATACTATATCGACCCAAAATAGCTTTCTGGCTACTGCAAAACTAACTCACAAAGATAGTTTAAGAGTTTATTTTGTGAATCAATAAGATATGGGGTCAGAAAATCAAAATGGGTTTTTTGATTTTCCTGATTTCAGAAAAAATTTTGACAATTCTTGTTTTTGATGACTCAGTATACTATATCGACCAAAATAGCTTTCTGGCTACTGCAAAACTAACTCACAAATATAGTTTAAGAGTTTATTTTGTGAATCAATAAGATATGGGGTCAGAAAATCAAAATGGGTTTTTTATTTTTCTGATTTCAGAAAAAATTTTCTGACAATTCTCGTTTTTGATGACTCAGTATACTATAACGACCCAAAATAGCTTTCTGGCTACTGCGAAACTAACTCACAAAGATAGTTTAAGAGTTTATTTTGTGAATCAATAAGATATGGGGTCAGAAAATCAAAATGGTTTTTTTGAGTTTTCTGATTTCAGAAAAAATATTCTGACAATTCTCGTTTTTGATGACTCAGTATACTATATCGACCCAAAATAGCTTTCTGGCTACTGCAAAACTAACTCACAAAGATAGTTTAAGAATTTATTTTGTGAATCAATAAGATATGGGGTCAGAAAATCAAAATGGGTTTTTTGATTTTTCTGATTTCAGAAAAAGTTTTCTGACAATTCTCGTTTTTGATGACTCAGTATACTATATCGACCAAAATAGCTTTCTGGCTACTGCAAAATTAACTCACAAAGATATTTTAAGAGTTTATTTTGTGAATCAATAAGATATGGGGTCAGAAAATCAAAATGGGTTTTTTGATTTTTCTGATTTCAGAAAAAGTTTTCTGACAATTCTCGTTTTTGATGACTCAGTACACTATATCGACCCAAAATAGCTTTCTGGCTAATGCAAAACTAACGCACAAAGATAGTTTAAGAGTTTATTTTGTGAATCAATAAGATATGGAGTCAGAAAATCAAAATGGGTTTTTAGAATTTTCTGATTTCAGAAAAATTTTCTAACATTTCTTGTTTTTGAGATCCCTGTGCAAAACATCGACTAAAATGGGTTTCTGGCTACTGCAAAACTAACTCACAAAGATATCTTAAGAGTTTATTTTGTGAATCAATAAGATATGGGGTCAGAAAATCAAAATGGGTTTTTTGATTTTTCTGATTTCAGAAAAAGTTTTCTGACAATTCTCGTTTTTGATGACTCAGTATACTATATTGACCAAAATAGCTTTCTGGCTACTGCAAAATTAACTCACAAAGATGTTTTAAGAGTTTTTGTGAATCAATAAGATATGGGGTCAGAAAATCAAAATGGGTTTTTTGATTTTTCTGATTTCAGAAAAAGTTTTCTGACAATTCTCGTTTTTGATGACTCAGTATACTATATCGACCAAAATAGCTTTCTGGCTACTGCAAAATTAACTCACAAAGATATTTTAAGAGTTTATTTTGTGAATCAATAAGATATGGGGTCAGAAAATCAAAATGGGTTTTTTGATTTTTCTGATTTCAGAAAAAATTTTCTGACAATTCTCGTTTTTGATGACTCAGTATACTATATCGACCCAAAATAGCTTTCTGGCTACTGCAAAACTAACTCACAAAGATAGTTTAAGAATTTATTTTGTGAAACAATAAGATATGGGGTCAGAAAATCAAAATGGGTTTTTTGATTTTTCTGATTTCAGAAAAAGTTTTCTGACAATTCTCGTTTTTGATGACTCAGTATACTATATCGACCAAAATAGCTTTCTGGCTACTGCAAAATTAACTCAAAGATATTTTAAGAGTTTATTTTGTGAATCAATAAGATATGGGGTCAGAAAATCAAAATGGGTTTTTTGATTTTTCTGATTTCAGAGAAAATTTTCTGACAATTCTCGTTTTTGATGACTCAGTACACTATATCGACGCAAAATAGCTTTCTGGCTAATGCAAAACTAACTCACAAAGATAGTTTAAAAGTTTATTTTGTGAATCAAAAAGATACGGGGTCAGAAAATCAAAATGGGTTTTTTGATTTTTCTGATTTCAGAAAAAATTTTCTGACAATTCTCGTTTTTGATGACTCAGTATACTATATCGACCCAAAATAGCTTTCTGGCTACCGCGAAACTAACTCACAAAGATAGTTTAAGAGTCTATTTTGTGAATCAATAAGATATGGAGTCAGAAAATCAAAATGGGTTTTTAGAATTTTCTGATTTCAGAAAAATTTTCTAACATTTCTTGTTTTTGAGATCCCTGTGCAAAACATCGACTAAAATGGGTTTCTGGCTACTGTAAAACTAACTCACATAGATATTTTAAGAGTTTATTTTGTGAATCAATAAGATATGGGGTCAGAAAATCAAAATGGGTTTTTTGATTTTTCTGATTTCAGAAAAAGTTTTCTGACAATTCTCGTTTTTGATGACTCAGTATACTATATCGACCAAAATAGCTTTCTGGCTACTGCAAAATTAACTCACAAAGATATTTTAAGAGTTTATTTTGTGAATCAATAAGATATGGGGTCAGAAAATCAAAATGGGTTTTTTGATTTTTCTGATTTCAGAAAAAGTTTTCTGACAATTCTCGTTTTTGATGACTCAGTATACTATATCGACCAAAATAGCTTTCTGGCTACTGCAAAATAAACTCACAAAGATATTTTAAGAGTTTATTTTGTGAATCAATAAGATATGGGGTCAGAAAATCAAAATGGGTTTTTTGATTTTTCTGATTTCAGAAAAAATTTTCTGACAATTCTCGTTTTTGATGACTCAGTATACTATATCGACCCAAAATAGCTTTCTGGCTACTGCAAAACTAACTCACAAAGATAGTTTAAGAATTTATTTTGTGAAACAATAAGATATGGGGTCAGAAAATCAAAATGGGTTTTTTGATTTTTCTGATTTCAGAAAAAGTTTTCTGACAATTCTCGTTTTTGATGACTCAGTATACTATATCGACCAAAATAGCTTTCTGGCTACTGCAAAATTAACTCAAAGATATTTTAAGAGTTTATTTTGTGAATCAATAAGATATGGGGTCAGAAAATCAAAATGGGTTTTTTGATTTTTCTGATTTCAGAGAAAATTTTCTGACAATTCTCGTTTTTGATGACTCAGTACACTATATCGACGCAAAATAGCTTTCTGGCTAATGCAAAACTAACTCACAAAGATAGTTTAAAAGTTTATTTTGTGAATCAAAAAGATACGGGGTCAGAAAATCAAAATGGGTTTTTTGATTTTTCTGATTTCAGAAAAAATTTACTGACAATTGTCGTTTTTGATGACTCAGTATACTATATCGACCCAAAATAGCTTTCTGGCTACCGCAAAACTAACTCACAAAGATAGTTTAAAAGTTTATTTTGTGAATCAATAAGATATGGGGTCAGAAAATCAAATTGGTTTTTTTGAATTTTCTGATTTCAGAAAAAGTTTTCTGACAATTCTCGTTTTTGATGACTCAGTATACTATATCGACCAAAATAGCTTTCTGGCTACTGCAAAACTAACTCACAAAGATAGTTTAAAAGTTTATTTTGTGAATCAATAAGATATGGAGTCAGAAAATCAAAATGGGTTTTTAGAATTTTCTGATTTCAGAAAAAATTTCTAACATTTCTTGTTTTTGAGATCCCTGTGCAATACATCGACTAAAATGGGTTTCTGGCTACTGCAAAACTAACTCACAAAGATATTTTAAGAGTTTATTTTGTGAATCAATAAGATATGGGGTCAGAAAATCAAAATGGGTTTTTTGATTTTTCTGATTTTAGAAAAAGTTTTCTGACAATTCTCGTTTTTGATGACTCAGTATACTATATCGACCAAAATAGCTTTCTGGCTACTGCAAAATTAACTCACAAAGATATTTTAAGAGTTTATTTTGTGAATCAATAAGATATGGGGTCAGAAAATCAAAATGGGTTTTTTGATTTTTCTGATTTCAGAAAAAGTTTTCTGACAATTCTCGTTTTTGATGACTCAGTATACTATATCGACCAAAATAGCTTTCTGGCTACTGCAAAATTAACTCACAAAGATATTTTAAGAGTTTATTTTGTGAATCAATAAGATATGGGGTCAGAAAATCAAAATGGGTTTTTTGATTTTTCTGATTTCAGAAAAAATTTTCTGACAATTCTCGTTTTTGATGACTCAGTATACTATATCGACCCAAAATAGCTTTCTGGCTACTGCAAAATTAACTCACAAAGATAGTTTAAGAATTTATTTTGTGAATCAATAAGATATGGGGTCAGAAAATCAAAATGGGTTTTTTGATTTTTCTGATTTCAGAAAAAGTTTTCTGACAATTCTCGTTTTTGATGACTCAGTATACTATATCGACCAAAATAGCTTTCTGGCTACTGCAAAATTAACTCAAAGATATTTTAAGAGTTTATTTTGTGAATCAATAAGATATGGGGTCAGAAAATCAAAATGGGTTTTTTGATTTTTCTGATTTCAGAGAAAATTTTCTGACAATTCTCGTTTTTGATGACTCAGTACACTATATCGACGCAAAATAGCTTTCTGGCTAATGCAAAACTAACTCACAAAGATAGTTTAAAAGTTTATTTTGTGAATCAAAAAGATATGGGGTCAGAAAATCAAAATGGGTTTTTTGATTTTTCTGATTTCAGAAAAAATTTTCTGACAATTCTCGTTTTTGATGACTCAGTACACTATATCGACCCAAAATAGATTTCTGGCTAATGCTAAAATGGGTTTCTGGCTACTGCAAAACTAACTCACAAAGATATTTTAAGAGTTTATTTTGTGAATCAATAAGATATGGGGTCAGAAAATCAAAATGGGTTTTTTGATTTTTCTGATTTCAGAAAAAGTTTTCTGACAATTCTCGTTTTTGATGACTCAGTATACTATATCGACCAAAATAGCTTTCTGGCTACTGCAAAATTAACTCACAAAGATATTTTAAGAGTTTATTTTGTGAATCAATAAGATATGGGGTCAGAAAATCAAAATGGGTTTTTTGATTTTTCTGATTTCAGAAAAAGTTTTCTGACAATTCTCGTTTTTGATGACTCAGTATACTATATCGACCAAAATAGCTTTCTGGCTACTGCAAAATTAACTCACAAAGATATTTTAAGAGTTTATTTTGTGAATCAATAAGATATGGGGTCAGAAAATCAAAATGGGTTTTTTTGATTTTTCTGATTTCAGAAAAAATTTTCTGACAATTCTCGTTTTTGATGACTCAGTATACTATATCGACCCAAAATAGCTTTCTGGCTACTGCAAAACTAACTCACAAAGATAGTTTAAGAATTTATTTTGTGAATCAATAAGATATGGGGTCAGAAAATCAAAATGGGTTTTTTGATTTTTCTGATTTCAGAAAAAGTTTTCTGACAATTCTCGTTTTTGATGACTCAGTATACTATATCGACCAAAATAGCTTTCTGGCTACTGCAAAATTAACTCAAAGATATTTTAAGAGTTTGTTTTGTGAATCAATAAGATATGGGGTCAGAAAATCAAAATGGGTTTTTTGATTTTTCTGATTTCAGAGAAAATTTTCTGACAATTCTCGTTTTTGATGACTCAGTACACTATATCGACGCAAAATAGCTTTCTGGCTAATGCAAAACTAACTCACAAAGATAGTTTAAAAGTTTATTTTGTGAATCAAAAAGATATGGGGTCAGAAAATCAAAATGGGTTTTTTGATTTTTCTGATTTCAGAAAAAATTTTCTGACAATTCTCGTTTTTGATGACTCAGTACACTATATCGACCCAAAATAGATTTCTGGCTAATGCTAAAATGGGTTTCTGGCTACTGCAAAACTAACTCACAAAGATATTTTAAGAGTTTATTTTGTGAATCAATAAGATATGGGGTCAGAAAATCAAAATGGGTTTTTTGATTTTTCTGATTTCAGAAAAAGTTTTCTGACAATTCTCGTTTTTGATGACTCAGTATACTATATCGACCAAAATAGCTTTCTGGCTACTGCAAAATTAACTCACAAAGACATTTTAAGAGTTTATTTTGTGAATCAATAAGATATGGGGTCAGAAAATCAAAATGGGTTTTTTGATTTTTCTGATTTCAGAAAAAGTTTTCTGACAATTCTCGTTTTTGATGACTCAGTATACTATATCGACCAAAATAGCTTTCTGGCTACTGCAAAATTAACTCACAAAGATATTTTAAGAGTTTATTTTGTGAATCAATAAGATATGGCGTCAGAAAATCAAAATGGGTTTTTTGATTTTTTGGATTTCAGAAAAAGTTTTCTGACAATTCTCGTTTTTGATGACTCAGTATACTATATCAACCAAAAAAGCTTTCTGGCTACTGCAAAACTAACTCACAAAGATAGTTTAAAAGTTTATTTTGTGAATCAATAAGATATGGAGTCAGAAAATCAAAATGGGTTTTTAGAATTTTCTGATTTCAGAAAAAATTTCTAACATTTCTTGTTTTTGAGATCCCTGTGCAATACATCGACTAAAATGGGTTTCTGGCTACTGCAAAACTAACTCACAAAGATATTTTAAGAGTTTATTTTGTGAATCAATAAGATATGGGGTCAGAAAATCAAAATGGGTTTTTTGATTTTTCTGATTTTAGAAAAAGTTTTCTGACAATTCTCGTTTTTGATGACTCAGTATACTATATCGACCAAAATAGCTTTCTGGCTACTGCAAAATTAACTCACAAAGATATTTTAAGAGTTTATTTTGTGAATCAATAAGATATGGGGTCAGAAAATCAAAATGGGTTTTTTGATTTTTCTGATTTCAGAAAAAGTTTTCTGACAATTCTCGTTTTTGATGACTCAGTATACTATATCGACCAAAATAGCTTTCTGGCTACTGCAAAATTAACTCACAAAGATATTTTAAGAGTTTATTTTGTGAATCAATAAGATATGGGGTCAGAAAATCAAAATGGGTTTTTTGATTTTTCTGATTTCAGAAAAAATTTTCTGACAATTCTCGTTTTTGATGACTCAGTACACTATATCGACCCAAAATAGATTTCTGGCTAATGCTAAAATGGGTTTCTGGCTACTGCAAAACTAACTCACAAAGATATTTTAAGAGTTTATTTTGTGAATCAATAAGATATGGGGTCAGAAAATCAAAATGGGTTTTTTGATTTTTCTGATTTCAGAGAAAATTTTCTGACAATTCTCGTTTTTGATGACTCAGTACACTATATCGACGCAAAATAGCTTTCTGGCTAATGCAAAACTAACTCACAAAGATAGTTTAAAAGTTTATTTTGTGAATCAAAAAGATACGGGGTCAGAAAATCAAAATGGGTTTTTTGATTTTTCTGATTTCAGAAAAAGTTTTCTGACAATTCTCGTTTTTGATGACTCAGTATACTATATCGACCCAAAAAAGCTTTCTGGCTACTGCAAAATTAACTCACAAAGATATTTTAAGAGTTTATTTTGTGAATCAATAAGATATGGGGTCAGAAAAACAAAATGGGTTTTCTGATTTTTCTGATTTCAGAAAAAATTTTCTGACAATTCTCGTTTTTGATGACTCAGTATAATATATCGACCCAAAATAGCTTTTTGGCTACTGCAAAACTAACTCACAAAGATAGTTTAAGAGTTTATTTTGTGAATCAATAAGATATGGAGTCAGAAAATCAAAATGGTTTTGAATTTTCTGATTTCAGAAAAAATTTTCTGACAATTCTCGTTTTTGATGACTCAGTATACTATATCGGCCCAAAATAGCTTTCTGGCTACTGCAAAACTAACTCACGAAGATAGTTTAAGAGCTTATTTTGTGAATCAATAAGATATGAGGTCAGAAAATCAAAATGGGTTTTTTGAATTTTCTGATTTCAGAAAAAATTTTCTGACAGTTCTCGTTTTTGATGACTCAGTATACTATATCGACCCAAAATAGCTTTCTGGCTACTGCAAAACTAACTCACGAAGATAGTTTAAGAGCTTATTTTGTGAATCAATAAGATATGGGGTCAGAAAATCAAAATGGGTTTTTTGATTTTTCTGATTTCAGAAAAAGTTTTCTGACAATTCTCGTTTTTGATGACTCAGTATACTATATCGACCCAAAATAGCTTTCTGGCTACTGCAAAACTAACTCACAAAGATAGTTTAAGAGTTTATTTTGTGAATCAATAAGATATGGGGTCAGAAAATCAAAATGGGTTTTTTGATTTTTCTGATTTCAGAAAAAGTTTTCTGACAATTCTCGTTTTTGATGACTCAGTATACTATATCGACCCAAAATAGCTTTCTGGCTACTGCAAAATTAACTCACAAAGATATTTTAAGAGTTTATTTTGTGAATCAATAAGATATGGAGTCAGAAAATCAAAATGGTTTTGAATTTTCTGATTTCAGAAAAAATTTTCTGACAATTCTCGTTTTTGATGACTCAGTATACTATATCGACCAAAATAGCTTTCTGGCTACTGCAAAATTAACTCACAAAGATATTTTAAGAGTTTATTTTGTGAATCAATAAGATATGGGGTCAGAAAATCAAAATGGGTTTTTTGATTTTTCTGATTTCAGAAAAAGTTTTCTGACAATTCTCGTTTTTGATGACTCAGTATACTATATCGACCAAAATAGCTTTCTGGCTACTGCAAAATTAACTCACAAAGATATTTTAAGAGTTTATTTTGTGAATCAATAAGATATGGGGTCAGAAAATCAAAATGGGTTTTTTGATTTTTCTGATTTCAGAAAAAATTTTCTGACAATTCTCGTTTTTGATGACTCAGTATACTATATCGACCCAAAATAGCTTTCTGGCTACTGCAAAACTAACTCACAAAGATAGTTTAAGAATTTATTTTGTGAATCAATAAGATATGGGGTCAGAAAATCAAAATGGGTTTTTTGATTTTTCTGATTTCAGAAAAAGTTTTCTGACAATTCTCGTTTTTGATGACTCAGTATACTATATCGACCAAAATAGCTTTCTGGCTACTGCAAAACTAACTCAAAGATATTTTAAGAGTTTATTTTGTGAATCAATAAGATATGGGGTCAGAAAATCAAAATGGGTTTTTTGATTTTTCTGATTTCAGAGAAAATTTTCTGACAATTCTCGTTTTTGATGACTCAGTACACTATATCGACGCAAAATAGCTTTCTGGCTAATGCAAAACTAACTCACAAAGATAGTTTAAAAGTTTATTTTGTGAATCAAAAAGATATGGGGTCAGAAAATCAAAATGGGTTTTTTGATTTTTCTGATTTCAGAAAAAATTTTCTGACAATTCTCGTTTTTGATGACTCAGTACACTATATCGACCCAAAATAGATTTCTGGCTAATGCTAAAATGGGTTTCTGGCTACTGCAAAACTAACTCACAAAGATATTTTAAGAGTTTATTTTGTGAATCAATAAGATATGGGGTCAGAAAATCAAAATGGGTTTTTTGATTTTTCTGATTTCAGAAAAAGTTTTCTGACAATTCTCGTTTTTGATGACTCAGTATACTATATCGACCAAAATAGCTTTCTGGCTACTGCAAAATTAACTCACAAAGACATTTTAAGAGTTTATTTTGTGAATCAATAAGATATGGGGTCAGAAAATCAAAATGGGTTTTTTGATTTTTCTGATTTCAGAAAAAGTTTTCTGACAATTCTCGTTTTTGATGACTCAGTATACTATATCGACCAAAATAGCTTTCTGGCTACTGCAAAATTAACTCACAAAGATATTTTAAGAGTTTATTTTGTGAATCAATAAGATATGGCGTCAGAAAATCAAAATGGGTTTTTTGATTTTTCTGATTTCAGAAAAAGTTTTCTGACAATTCTCGTTTTTGATGACTCAGTATACTATATCGACCAAAAAAGCTTTCTGGCTACTGCAAAACTAACTCACAAAGATAGTTTAAAAGTTTATTTTGTGAATCAATAAGATATGGAGTCAGAAAATCAAAATGGGTTTTTAGAATTTTCTGATTTCAGAAAAAATTTCTAACATTTCTTGTTTTTGAGATCCCTGTGCAATACATCGACTAAAATGGGTTTCTGGCTACTGCAAAACTAACTCACAAAGATATTTTAAGAGTTTATTTTGTGAATCAATAAGATATGGGGTCAGAAAATCAAAATGGGTTTTTTGATTTTTCTGATTTTAGAAAAAGTTTTCTGACAATTCTCGTTTTTGATGACTCAGTATACTATATCGACCAAAATAGCTTTCTGGCTACTGCAAAATTAACTCACAAAGATATTTTAAGAGTTTATTTTGTGAATCAATAAGATATGGGGTCAGAAAATCAAAATGGGTTTTTTGATTTTTCTGATTTCAGAAAAAGTTTTCTGACAATTCTCGTTTTTGATGACTCAGTATACTATATCGACCAAAATAGCTTTCTGGCTACTGCAAAATTAACTCACAAAGATATTTTAAGAGTTTATTTTGTGAATCAATAAGATATGGGGTCAGAAAATCAAAATGGGTTTTTTGATTTTTCTGATTTCAGAAAAAATTTTCTGACAATTCTCGTTTTTGATGACTCAGTATACTATATCGACCCAAAATAGCTTTCTGGCTACTGCAAAACTAACTCACAAAGATAGTTTAAGAATTTATTTTGTGAATCAATAAGATATGGGGTCAGAAAATCAAAATGGGTTTTTTGATTTTTCTGATTTCAGAAAAAGTTTTCTGACAATTCTCGTTTTTGATGACTCAGTATACTATATCGACCAAAATAGCTTTCTGGCTACTGCAAAATTAACTCAAAGATATTTTAAGAGTTTATTTTGTGAATCAATAAGATATGGGGTCAGAAAATCAAAATGGGTTTTTTGATTTTTCTGATTTCAGAGAAAATTTTCTGACAATTCTCGTTTTTGATGACTCAGTACACTATATCGACGCAAAATAGCTTTCTGGCTAATGCAAAACTAACTCACAAAGATAGTTTAAAAGTTTATTTTGTGAATCAAAAAGATACGGGGTCAGAAAACCAAAATGGGTTTTTTGATTTTTCTGATTTCAGAAAAAGTTTTCTGACAATTCTCGTTTTTGATGACTCAGTATACTATATCGACCCAAAAAAGCTTTCTGGCTACTGCAAAATTAACTCACAAAGATATTTTAAGAGTTTATTTTGTGAATCAATAAGATATGGGGTCAGAAAAACAAAATGGGTTTTCTGATTTTTCTGATTTCAGAAAAAATTTTCTGACAATTCTCGTTTTTGATGACTCAGTATAATATATCGACCCAAAATAGCTTTTTGGCTACTGCAAAACTAACTCACAAAGATAGTTTAAGAGTTTATTTTGTGAATCAATAAGATATGGAGTCAGAAAATCAAAATGGTTTTGAATTTTCTGATTTCAGAAAAAATTTTCTGACAATTCTCGTTTTTGATGACTCAGTATACTATATCGGCCCAAAATAGCTTTCTGGCTACTGCAAAACTAACTCACGAAGATAGTTTAAGAGCTTATTTTGTGAATCAATAAGATATGGGGTCAGAAAATCAAAATGGGTTTTTTGATTTTTCTGATTTCAGAAAAAGTTTTCTGACAATTCTCGTTTTTGATGACTCAGTATACTATATCGACCCAAAATAGCTTTCTGGCTACTGCAAAACTAACTCACAAAGATAGTTTAAGAGTTTATTTTGTGAATCAATAAGATATGGGGTCAGAAAATCAAAATGGGTTTTTTGATTTTTCTGATTTCAGAAAAAGTTTTCTGACAATTCTCGTTTTTGATGACTCAGTATACTATATCGACCCAAAATAGCTTTCTGGCTACTGCAAAATTAACTCACAAAGATATTTTAAGAGTTTATTTTGTGAATCAATAAGATATGGGGTCAGAAAATCAAAATGGGTTTTCTGATTTTTCTGATTTCAGAAAAAATTTTCTGACAATTCTCGTTTTTGATGACTCAGTATAATATATCGACCCAAAATAGCTTTTTGGCTACTGCAAAACTAACTCACAAAGATAGTTTAAGAGTTTATTTTGTGAATCAATAAGATATGGAGTCAGAAAATCAAAATGGGTTTTTTGAATTTTCTGATTTCAGAAAAAAGTTTCTAACATTTCTTGTTTTTGAGATCCCTGTGCAATACATCGACTAAAATGGGTTTCTGGCTACTTCAAAACAAACTCACAGGGCTAGATTAACAGTTTTTACTGTGAATCAACAGGATATGTGGTCAGAAAATCAGAATGGGTTTTTGAATTTTCTGATTTCAGAAAAAATTTTCTAACATTTCTTGTTTCTAAGACTCCAGTATGATATATCGACTAGAATTGCCTTCTTGCTATTTGAAAACTAGCTCAAAAAAATAGTTCGAGGGCTTTTTTGGTATTTCATTAGAAAATTCAATCAGAAAATCAAAATGGATTTTTTGATTTTTCTGATTTTGCGACCGTTTTTCTGACTTTCGGCCTTTTTCTCACCAAATTTTTCTTTCAAAGTAGTTAAATTGCTTTTACTTGCTGTTAGAATAATAAAACTAGTCAAAGTTTATCAATCGAGGTGTTATAGTAACAGAAAACAGGTTTTTGGGGGATAAATTTCAATTTTTTGGTGCCTTTTTGTGGAAAAAATTAGAGATTTTTTGGCTCGATCTAACCGGGGAACAGGACATCAGAGGTGGCGTCTAAGACCTCGGGCGGACTTCTGCTGGTGACGTCTGAAACCAGTAAAAAAACTAGAACCTCTTGTAGGGGTGACGTCTGAAACCCAACTTCCAAAAAAAATTGTCCCTGGTGACATCTGATTCAAGTAAAAAATCCATGCAGATCATTGTCTGCTCTTGTCACAACCAAGTAATCGTTAGCGTCTGTAATTGTAACATCAGAAGGTTGAATGTCGGTTAGTTACCATTAATATGTAGTGAAAAACATATTTCTAGCATTGAAAAGGTCAAATTCAGATGTTTTGTTTCCATGTTTTTTGGTAACTGACAGTTAGCAATGTGGGACAAAAAGTCAAATTTTTTGCGGCAAATCATCTTAACTTCCGTATTTAGCCATCTTGAAGTTGCATCCGCAACAAATTTAAGTGAGTTCAAGTTTCAGAAAGGGTCTTAGTTCAAACTGAAAGACAATTAATGAAACTTTTTTGCCAAAAATTGTTCATAAAAAGTACCACACGGTTGTTGCCATCGATAAATGATCAAACTCCGAAACAAAGCCGAATAGTTGAAATAAAATAATTTGGGGAGAGGGGTTTAACATCAATATTTCAAGTCTTTTCAGCAGCTTGGTGATTTGTACGACTATTAAAGCTCCACGATAGCCTGTCAGCTAGCAGGTACCATCCGAGATTCAACTGTTTTTCTCATTTTTTGCGGCCGAGTCAAACGGTCTGACGAAAAATCAGAGTTCCCGGAGAAGCATTAATCGCATATATGAAAAGATTACCTCTCATTTGACAGTTGATATAAGAGTCAATATTACTGGGCAGTTGGAGAAATGGCCATTATTATCTCTTCAGCAATTTTCAGTTCTCTTATTCGGTTTAGCGCTAGTTGTTCATAATTCAATTATTCTGGCACTCCAAATTTTTTAGTCTACTTTAATTCTGGGAATCTGTGCTTATTAAATACTGGCCTAAACTTATTAGATAACATACACACAAGTCTATTGGGATTTTTAATTCTTGCGATAAGCCAACTAGTTTTCCGAAACTTTTATTTAACAAAACTATGGCTGAAAGGAAACAGACAGGTCTATGTTCTCCACAGTATGATTTGTTTAGTCAAAATACTCATCAGCGCATAGTTGCAACTTTAGCAGAGATTTTTGAATGACAAAAAATTGTAATTAATACATTTACTGTCTCATTGATCAATGCCAGGCTTCAATTCAGCTCGGTTCTTCTCACTTTAGCTCTACCATCCTAATCAATTTCAAGTGTGAGCTGATTTCTCAAATTATGGTCGCAAACGGCTTTTCAAACCGTGTTTTACGACGGCAATTGTTTACCTTCCGCTAAAAAAACTGATGTTGCTCTTATAGTGCGTTTTAAAATATACGCCAAATAATAATTAATTTTACTAATGTGGTAATCATTGAAATGTGCCTTTTAAAACAAATTTTGAATAAGAAAATTAAAGAAAACTTTTTCTCTGAACATAAATGTTGTAAAATCAGGTGGAGGACATCGGGAATGTTTTCAGGTACGGTTTGTTTGCTTTTCTTTTCAGCTTATTGTCATACTTGGCGCATATTTTTCAGCTTTCAATTCGACGCCCGATCCTGAAAACCCCGAGGCTCCTCTTTGCAGTAAAATTACATCGGACTCTTCTAATTTCACATTCTTCCACGGATCTAACATATCTGTTCGAATCAGTTTGTCTAAGGCTTCCACTGTTATTACTTGTCCTGAAGGCTTTAATACAACACAAGGCGTACTGTTAGAAAGGGCGTCATTCGTTAATGCACACATATATTTTGCAGTTGAGTATCCCGAAGAACCCTTCGTATCCTTATTGGCAGCTGTAAATTTAACATCTACTAGATTCTTAAGTTTAAGTGGCTTTTTGCTCATCGGACACGTAACTTGTTGGTTCGGTTTCTTCATATTAGTTTCTGTGACAGCATTCTTAGCTGAAACTTCAGGAACCCAAAAACAACTATTAGGATTTTCTGAAGTTGTTTGGTTTAAATGATGGGATTTACTTGTAATTCTACTTTCATTGGAAACAAAACTTTCGATTCTTTTGAGCTCTTTCTCAATATTACTATCATCTTCCTTTTTCTTCTGTTTCGCTAAATATTCTTCGTAAGCTTTCATTTGCTTTGCAACTTCTCGTTTCTGTTTGATCATATATTCCAAAACTGCTTCACGTTCATACAGATAGCCATCTGGTGTGATAACTGGATCTTTACATGGCTGGAGGGTCAAATTGCAGCAGTCGAAATCTTTTATGGAATCGCGCCCAAGCCTTGTCTTCTTTGTTCCGTAACCACTTGCCTCGGTGTCTTTCTTTTTCTCATGATAGGTATACACGGCTCCTGCGGTGCAGTTTTTTCCGTGACGTGTCATCGTTTCACTGAAACAGTAAAAAACCGAACCCGAATGATAGGTACACAAAGAAATAAGCAATTACGCAAACAGTACTAATGAGATTTACAACAAAATTTAGACTGGGATTCTTTCAATCAATGCATTGACATTCTCCTGCCGCTTCAATTTCTTTTAATTTGCAGCAATATGCTAGGCTCTAGAGCAGCGTAAAAGCATTGAATTAATACTATACTAATTAGGGGTGAAGCCTTCCCTCCCGCAAAAACACTACAGTTATTACTGTTTTTCCACCCGCCTACCGTAGAGAATTCAGTTCTTTCTTAGCCCCCAGCTCAGTGAGCTGCATCATGTTGAAGGCAGAAAAATAGCATTAAAAAAGCAGATAAAACGAAAGGGAAATTTTAATAAAAGAGTACGCCAATTGTTAAGAACTATTTGAAGCCAAAAAATTACCGGTTGATAAACCGTAAATTCGAACAATTATTGAATAAATCGTTACACTTTTAGCACGGATGACATCTTACATAAATTTATTGACAGAAGGTTGATTCAATGAATAAATAAGACCTATTCTACTTACTTTTTGAAGCAGAAGCTATCCAGGAACGTATGAAAAAATCAAAGCAAAACAAAAATATGATGAATGCAGAATCTGATAATCGTAAGACAAGCTGGTAAAAATTCAACGTAGACTAACAGATGAAAAAAGACGGTCAGAATATTTGCTGGTTCGGGGCCCTCCCAGCACTACGTCTTCTCGAAACATTGAAAATTTAAAACGATCTATCCTTCTATCAGAACAATCTCTTGTCTAAGTTAACTAAAAAAAATAAAAAAGCAAAATCATGAGTGGCGATCAAAAACTAACTAACTATTATTGTCATAACAAACGCTGTAAAACTTGCTCAACCAATATTGAAGAAAAGTCGGCCATTTTCAATTGCGTAGCATGTGGTGAATGCATGCACCTTACAAAAGAGTACTGGCACGTCCCAAGAGGCTATTATTGTCATCAGTATTATAATGCAAAATGTTCTCTTAATATGCCAAAAGTGCCTAGAGCTAAAAAAAGGACCAGATACTTGATGTAATTGTTAGCTCGAGGACTGACGAAACCATCAGAGAGATAAAACAGGAAGTTGTAGAATTAAGAAGGGAAGCAAAAAAAAATTGGGAACCAACTTAAAGAGATTAAAAGTGCTATTGAAATTAAAAGTGTACAACCCTCACCAGCATAACCACAACCTGCAGATGCTCCACAAACACAAAGAAAAATTCTCAAATAAGGAATACTATGACGGTATCCGATTCAGAGACATTCCTGAACTAGTCTCCACTAATAATAGAGACATATACGAACACGATTTAAAAGAGGTGAAAGCTATCGGAAAACATCTCAGAGTCACATGCAATGTCACAGATCTAAAGAGAGTAGGCAAATATCGGGAAAGAAAAAGTCGAACCTTGGTAGCTAAAATAGACAGCGACTATGCAAAAAGGCTTATTCTACTCTCGCTTGCAAAAACGAAAGATTACGGCAAACCAGTTTTTATAAGTAAAGAACTCAACCTCAGTTAACGAGCTATCGAAAACCAGATTCTCCAAACGATGAGAGAAATGATCAAAACAGGAAAAAATCCTAAAAAACTTAGAATTCGAAATCTCGTACTCCAGATAGCAGACAACAGAAAATGGACAAATGTCCAAATAAATGAAAATGTTACAAATTAAAACGAATGACTATTACACTCAGAATTGAAAACCTTAACCTATAATTTACGAAGCTTAATTGATCTAAATCGGCGAAGTAACTTTGCAAACTGTGTGTCAATGAAAACGAACTAGACATTATTCGCTTTACAGAAACCTGGCTCACTAGTGATATGACGCCAAATCCCTTTTCCTTGAAGACTATACGATTCATAGAAGAGACAGAAAAAGTGATCCGTGCAAAACTAAAGACGGCGGAGTCCTCATTGCCGTACTGAACATACCTCATGAGAAGGTTCCTTCGAATTCTGAAAATGAAAGCGTTGTTATCAATGTTAAGCCAAAAGATGTCTCAATGCTGATTTGTTGCTTATACTACCCTCCAAAACTCAGTCCATACAGATGTTCGTCAGAATCTTTGATCTTTTTGACAAATGAATTGAATCAATATGCAAAAACGGAAAACTGCGACTCGATGATATTCACAGGAGACATTATTTTGACAGCTTAATCTGGGAAACTCTAGTTTCTAACAATGAGTATGAAGACACAGTACTCGAGAGCCTGGGTAAACATGATTTCAAGAAATTCCTGAGCCAAAAAGAAAAAATTCAACTAGATATTTTCCTCATTAATAATCTCAGCAACGTAATTAACCGTTCAGATGTAAATAAATTTAACAGATCATTCAGCTCAGATCATAAATATAGCTTCTAAAATAATTCTACAACTAACACATGAAAACATTCTTAGATGTAAAATACAAAAATTTGCTTTCATTAATCTTGGCTGGAAAAAGCTAAACGCAATCAAAGAGGAAAATCCTTTTAACCCTTATTGCTACAGTAACGTAGACGCACTTGCGAAGCAATGGTACCAATGGCATGAAGATGTGTTGGCAAAAAACGTTCCAAGAACAACTAAACACAGGGAAAGTCTTCCGCCCTGGGTTAAAAAAGAAACATCACAATTAATCAAATCTATCGCTACATTAAAGAGAAAAATTTCCAAAAAGTCAAGTCTGGCGAAACTTCTAAAACTGAAGAGAAAAAAAAATCAACTACAAAAAATTTAGTCGAAGACAAACAGAATTTGAAGAAAAAAATTTTTGAGGGAGAAAATTTTCAGATCTACAAAAATTTTTGCGATCCATCCGTAAAAGTAATAGGTTTCCCGAGACAACGAAAAACGAAGATGAAAAGTGGAGTGACGATGCACAGAAAAGTATGATTTTCAGCAAATTTTTGAGAGTGCTTTCTTAAAAAGTAATCAAGTTGATCAAACTCGAACTTTCGCGGAAAAGACTTATAACCATGTTAGCAGAAGTGCAACAACAAATCCTATCAAAACTTCAAACTAGTAAAGCATGTGGCCCAGACAACATAGGTAATCTTGTGCTCAAAAACCTGCCTGCCCTCTCAAAACCTTATTGATAGTGTTCAAGACTGCGCTATCCAAAGGTAATTTTCCATCATTATGGAAAATAAGTGAAGTTATTCCCGTCTTTGAAGACGAAGACAGAGCAGACGTGAAGCAATACAGACCTATAAGCCTTCTCTGCAACACATCAAAACTTTTTGAAAAAGATATTTTTAACGAATTATATGACATTAGAAAAACGACACTACAAAATGCACAACATGGTTTTTGAACACACAAATCGGTTGTATCGCAGATGTTGTTGTTCCTAAATCATCTTTACAACAAACTTGATGATAATGAAGAAGAACTTTTGGTTCTGTATCTGGACTTCAAAAAAAGCCTCCGATAGCGTTCCACATGACATCTTACTACAGAAAACTGAAATGCTAGGCATTGGCGGTAACTTCTTGAAAATTATTGCAAGCTACTCAAGTAAAATAAAACAATATTTGTAAAGCTTAATGATCTCAACTCTAAAACAGTGCAGGTAACAAGTGGTGTTCCACAAGGATCATTACTAGGTTCACTTCTATTCATCATTTTAGTTATCAATCTTCCTCTACAAGTAACTAAGTGTGAAGCCTTTGGTTTTGCAGAAGATTTCCAGCTTGTTGCAACAAATAGCGAAAACATGAAATACGATATAAAACAAATAGAACAACGGTTTTAAAACAATAAAACGACATTAAACGAAAATAAGTGTTATATACAGCCAGTCAAAAGTCAAGACAAACCCAAGTTGAGTTTAAACAACAAAACGTTACTCTATCAGTGCGAGCAAAAAGATCCAGGCATTAAAATGGCGCCAAAGTTGAATTGAAAACCTAATGTCAGAAAAGGTGCTCAAAGGCACTGAAAGCGTTTTACTTCTTAAAAAAAGCATCTTCAATTAAGCGCACAAAATCGATGCGTACGCAGAATATGTCGTACCAATTGCTACATATGCAACTCAAGCTTGGTTTGCTAACAAAACGGAGACGAAAGAGATTGAGCGTGTTCAAGGGAAAGCTCTCAGTTGGATCCTAAACAACTGGGAACTGAATTACAAGAAAAGACTTTGAAAACTCAATTTACTTCCTCTCTCCCTATGAATAGAACTACACGATCTACTTTTCTTAATTGCTTTTCCCTCAGGAAATTACAATGTCAATATTCCGATCACTAGAAATCAAAACTGTGGTGATCAACCAAATACCAGACAATTTGAGCTATTAAACATAAATCAAACAAGAACAAAAAAGAAAAGTTCTGGAGGCGTTCTGGTCAATTTTTAAATATTATCTGTAAAATTACAAATTTAGCTATTGAAAGCTTAAACAAAAAATGATTTACCAAATTATACTGGAATTGTTTCTCTAGACATTACTCTGAAGCCAATTCTTGTACATGGACCTTTTTGTGCAACTGCAACAACTGCAATCTAGCACAGAAGGCCAAATTAGCCAACCAATAAAGGGATGTCAACCCTAGTGCCACGACGCTGAAGCCTAAACTACTACTACTACCACCACCACTACCACTACTACTACTACTACTACTACTACTACTACTACTACTACTACTACTACTACTACTACTACTACTACTACTAGTACTGCTACTACTACTACTACTACTACTACTACTACTACTACTACTACTACTACTACTACTACTACTACTTCTACTACTGTTTCAACACTTTAATTCCAAATATGAAATAAAGGCACGGTTGGCAACAAATACAAACAAAACAAGAAGAGTTATTTGTTTGGTTATTCTGTGAAGTGCTGTACGACGAAATTGTTGAAGGCATTTTTTGACCCGGTTGCTGCTTTCTCCTGCAATCTGGTGAACGATACTTTGTTTCATACACAGTCTCCTTCGATTTGACTCATCCAAGTTTTCCGTTGCCCCCCAGGAGCGCGTCTAGCATGGACGTATTAATCGGGCGGGTCCCAATCGAAGGCACTGCGGGCTAATCTTCCTCGTTCCATTCTCTGGATGTGTCCGTACCATTTTATCCGTTTGAGCATGATCATCGTGGATAGTTGGGGCATTCGTGATCTTGACATAATTTCTTCGTTCGTTGCTTTCTCCAGATATGACACACGTAGAATTCTCCGAAGACAACCACAGTGGAAACTCTCAAGTTTTCTCTCCATTAATTTCGAAAGAGTCCAAGTCTCTGAGCTGTACAGCACGGCTGATAAAACGAGTGCTTTGTACAAATTGCACTTGAGGTGCACGCTGAGCTGCTTGCTCTTCCAGAGATTTTGGAAGTTAGCAAACCGTTGTCTACCTTCTGCAAGTTTGCAATTGACTTCCTGCAGGTCTCCATGCTTGAGGCTGACATATGATCCGAGATACTTGAACGCTTCTCTGTTTTCAAACTCGTTTCCGAGAACATCTTGTACTTTGCAGGAAAACACGCGTGTGGCAACTGCTTTAGGTTTGCCACAGTGTCTCGATTGGTGAACTTTTCGGCCATTGACTGTTTTGAACTTTCTTTCACACTTGTCACAGGTAAGGCTCGCCTCTAGTTGCTCGAACTTTGACTTAGCGACGACATTCTTTGACAAACCGGCTTTGCAGAATCTTGTTTGGTGCACTTTGCGTCCGGTAACTGTACTGAATTGCCGCTGACAATTCTGACATCTTAAAGACTCTTGGTCAGCCACCACTGACCGACTCTCATTTTCTAGCGACTCTGAATCTGCTACCGCAGATTGTTGTTGTGAAGCTACCAACGCTGGCTTAGCCTCCGCTAAGCTTTTCAATCTTAGCTTCCGGCCATCTTGTATTTCGAACCAGCCCGCTTTCTTTTTCGTTCCAAGCAGCACCTCCGTGCTGATGGTTAGTCGTGACTGGCTAGATGTCTCTGCCAGGAGTCCTAATTTGCATTTATGTGTTCCAGTGAGTATCTCCACGTTCTGTTGGATACTAGGCACTGCAACAACATTTTGGCTGTCGCATTTTACGCCCATATTCTTTGTTTTGGCCACATTAATCTTCAGACCAGCGGCTTCCGCAAGGGCCTCGATTCGATGTAGGTTTTCTTGCACCTCACTGTCTGAGACCCCCACGAGAGCAACATCATCAGCAAAATCTAAGTCAGCCACCATTCTCCCAATGTCTAATCCTCCATGCACCGAGTTAGCCAAAATGTAGTTGATGACAAGGCCGAATAGGATTGGGGACCACACATCACCCTGCCTAACGCCCGTTCTGACATCAAATAGGCGTCCTTTCTCACCTTCGGCTTTGACTCGACATTTGAATCCATCATAGCTGTTTCTTATGATGTTTATCACTTTTTGCGGAAGACCATAGTGTTTTATTATCTGGTACATCTGCTCACGATCGACAGAATCGAATGCCGCTCGAAAGTCTATGAAACAAAAGCTAATATCCAATTGAAACACCATTGATTTCTCTATTATTTGACGCAGGGCAAAGAGTTGATCGGCGCATCCTCTGCTTTTTCTGAAGCCGCACTGCTCTTCCCTTAAGACGCGATCCACTGAATCTTTGCATCGATTGAGAATAACGGAAGCGAACACTTTGCCTGGTACTGACAATAGAGAGATCCCTCGGTGGTTCGAACACTCTGACCTCTTTCCTTTACTCTTGTATAATGGGACAATTTCTGCTACCTTCCAGTCATCGGGCGGAACTTCCGTCGACCAACACTTATCTATGATGTCCCAGAGCCACTCGACAATACCCTTGTGTGCTTTCAACATCTCACAGGAAATGTTATCGGGTCCACTTGCCTTGCCATTCTTCAACCTGCGGACAGCTTCAAGCACTTCTTCAAATCGAATTGGGCTCAGGTCAATCGACAAGCTTTCAGCTGCTTCTTCGGGATCCAATCTTGTACTGCAACTGGATGTTGAGGGATTCAGGAGTTGACTAAAATGTTCCGTCCAGCGTTCAAGTCGTTCCTCTTTCGTCCGTAAGTTGACGCCAGTGCTTGAAACTAATTTGGTCAACTGGGGACTCCAGTTTCGGCAAATCTGCTGTGATGCCCCAAAAACCTCCTTCAAGTTGCCTCTGTCCGCAAAGCTCTGCACTTCTTGGCCTTTGCGTTCAAGCCATGCCCGTTTGTCTGCACGTAGAGCTTTTCTGACTTCCTTACAGCAGTTTGTGAACTCTAACAACGCCACCGCGCTGCTGTGTTTCTTCAACTGTAGATCAGCTCGTTTCCGGATAAGTTCCAGAGAATCTGGAGAAATCCAAGGTTTGTTCACTCGCTTGTCCGGAAGGAGGCATTTAACTGCTGCTTGGTTCAGGGCTTTTCGAAAATTGTCCCAAGACTGCTCTGTATTCTCGAAATCGCCGCTCTTATCAAGATGTAACTAGACCTCCTGCGTGAATAAGTCACGCGTGTTTCATCTTGCAGCTTTGCAGAACTGATTCTGGGCGTGAAACATGGCTTTTTAGACAAAAGCTTCATAGATACTTCCGCAATGACCAGTTCATGATCGGTAATTGTGGTTTTCCCTCTTCTGGTCCTCACATTCGTCAGACATCCTCTGTATCTCTCTGCAAACAGAATGTGATCCAGCATCTTTTTTCGACAACTCGGATCGGGAGGGTTGTAGGTGTACCGATGCACTTGTCGATGCTGGAACCATGTACCACCTACGAGCAATTTGTGTGAAGTGCAAAATGATAACAACTTTTCCGAGTTTTGATTTTCTTCACCCATTCCAAACGGGCCTCTTCAGCTCATGATGTCATTCAACTGGTGTCCAGGCTCTGCATTGAGGTCACCGATGACACAAATACGCTCCCTATGTTTGAAGCTGGAAACTAGGTCTGAAAGTTGACTCCAAAACAAATCCTTCTCTTGGAGACTAGCTTCATTCGTAGGTGCGTAGCAGACAACAACAGCTAGATTGGCTCTCCTCCGAGCCGCGAACTTGACGTAGCAAATACGTTCACTTAGAGCCACTTGTTCTACGATGCTGTTTATCAATGACTTCTTTACAGCAACGCCCCCTCCTCCTTGTCTCGACTTTACACCAGACAACCACGAGTCAGACAGGTAGAGCTTGTGGTCTCCGAGATCAATTTCTTGCTCCTGCAATCTCGTCTCCTGCACTCCCAGAATATCCAACTTGTATTGCGCCAGATCCATTTTCAAAGCCTCTAAAGATCCGGCTTGGGTCAGTGTTCTGACGTTTAAAGTTGCAATTCTGAGTTGGTTCCTCGGGAGATTCTTAGCACCCCTTACCCGGGACTCGGGGCCATGGTTGAATGTACTCATTGCTTTGGTGTTTGAAGACTGAGATACGACTAGTTGCGCCACAAACTAGAAGACCAGTGCCTCGTTAGCTCGACCATGTGAGCGGAGAGCCGCAGCACATGACCTACCCCCAGGGGACACCACGTGGAGGTGAGGTTGGATTTTGTCCCCCACTACTACTACTACTACTACTAGTACTACTACTACTACTACTACTACCACTACTACTACTACTACTACTACTACTACTACTACTACTACTACTACTACTACTACTACTACTATTACTACTACTACTACTACTACTACTACTACTACTACTACTACTACTACTACTACTACTACTACTACTACTACTACTACTACTACTACTACTACTACTACTACTACTATTACTACTACTACTACTGCTACTACTACTACTACTACTACTACTACTACTACTACTACTACTACTACTATTACTAAAGCATATCCTATTGTTAATATTTATCAATAAAATGATATTAAACACAAACATCGGATAGAAAAATGTAAAACAAAAGACAGACAGCTTTAGAAAATAAACAAATAATTGCAAAAGTAGATGAGTCAAAGCAACAAACTCGCTTCCACCACGGCTTCTATTAAAATATCAGAAATGTTGCACCGCTTCAGGAGCCTTGAAGAGGATTGAACTCTTCCGGAGAATAAACATCATTTTTGTCCTTAAATGTGATACAATGTCAGCGGAGTTGTCCTCTTTTGCGCAGAGGGCTTTGATGCCAGTTGTTTCAGCGCTTTTTAAGCTGATGGGACAACTCCACCAGTGCATACGAAGACAAGGGGACAAAGTGTTGTTTTTTCAACAGCAATTACTCTCTTTAAAAATTGTCTCTGCTTAATATATTCATGATACTCGTAGGCTTCGCTAATGCTATTTTGAACTCACTAGCGGGTGGAAAACGTTTACCTCAAAACATGTTTTGTTGAACCTGGATTCGAAACATCGTTAGCCTTGATATCTATCTAATCTTCCATTATCTTGTTTTTGTTGATTTAAGAGCGAAGGTTTCCCCTTGCAAAGGTTGAAGACGAGGTTCGATCTCGACATGACAGACATCACTTAACAAATTAGCAAAATGTTGCTTATTTCGTTGTTTTTTATTATGATTATTATTATTATTTTTATTATTATAGGTTTAGGCACTATTTAAATACTCAAAAGTGCTTCAATATAAAATAATCAGAATAAAAAAGTTTTCAGTTTCTTCCAATAAGTAATCTCATCTGGTGTTAGCTTCAATACAAATGGCAGTCTGTTCCATTCATGCGGAATTGCCAGGCCAAAAGACATTTTTCCGAAGTTAGTTTTAGCGACCAAAATTTGAATGTTTTAATTATAGTGGCATCTTGTAAATTTATCATTGCGAGACACAATATGTCTTATATGGGTGCATCCTCCTATCAAAGAGTGGAGGGCATATTCGACACTGAAGTTTTCATTTAACGCTTATAGTGATTGCATCCTTACTGATTCCTCTATGGGCATTTTGTCAAATACCTAACGAAGTATCAACACAGTTTCAAAAAGAGAAGATCTGTTCTGATGAAAATCCTTGCCTTCCTGCAGAGATTATTTAAAGTCTTTATAAAAATCCAAAGGATGAAAAAATTGCGTTCTAAACAGATTTCTCGAAAGAGTTGATTAGGTACCTCACAGTGAACTTCTGAAGAAAGTTGCAAAAATGGGCTTTGGCGGCTGTCTACTTCAAGTTTTAGATGACCACCTGAAAAACAAAACAGTTTGTAAGAGTGGACAATGATAGCTCAGAAGCCCTAGAGGTATCTAGTGGGATGCCGCAAAGCTCCTTGCAGGGCCCTCTGTTGTTCTCTAGTTTTATAAATGACATCCTTGACGTGCTAAAGTTCAGTTATCTCTTCTTTTTCGCTGTTGATTTGAAACTACTAAGCATTAAAAAAGGGCAAACCAAATAGAAACTGACTTAGATGCAAAAAGCAACTGGGTAACTGCAAACAAAATGGGTTTGGCAATGGACAGGTGAGCCACGAACTATTTCGGAGGACTTAAACAATTTTTTTGACCTCCAGAATGATGTGCTGAACAGCAGTGATGTAGTGAAAGACTTGAGGAATTTTATACAAGAAAACCTGTTCTCTGTATAGCACCTTGAGCACCGAGTTAAAAAAGCAAATAGTGTTCGCTATCTCCGTAAGCGCAAAATTTCCTCGATAATTGCAACAAATGTAAAACTCGGTCTCTACAACTCCGTAACTCTTCCAGTACTGGTCTATGGCCTTCAATGCGTTGCGCGAACAGAAACAGATTTAACTATACTCGGGAAACTTCAGAAAAGATGCGTAAAGTGGATATCTGGAGTCCAAACTAGCCATGAAATTCATTTAAAACTGTTAAATTTTCTGCCGGTTCCGAAGTATATGCAACGGAATGACATTTTACTGCAAAGAAAAGTGACATCTAACATTTAAAAAAGTTAGGGATCCTAAGCTTTCTGAAAGCGAAACAAAAAATGGATGAGCTCACGACCAATTTAAGACATTGAGAACTAGAACTGAAAAGCTGAGAAACGGTTTTAAGTTTAAACGGAAGGACAGTCAACAGAAACGAAAAGAAAATAGATTTCACCAAACTGATTGGTCTGAAAAAACGAATATTGAAGATCGCGTGAAAATTTGTCGATGAAAACTTTCAAAAACAAACAGCTGCAGCTGGCAAATTGTCTTTAATCGTAGCAGGTGCAGGAACACGAGGATGATATTTTAACGAGCACGGAAACGAAGAGATGCCCGTCAGTCATCAGACTGAAAATCCACATCAAGAACAACAACAACAACTTAGCGAAGGCATACAAAAACTTGCTTTTTGTTAGGTCAAAGTGATATGGCCCCAATTGCATAGCGTTCAACCGGCTTGATGCTCTCTTTTCACTAGCTAAGTCAAGTCAGCGAATCTTGTTCTTATTCAATTCGCTCTTAACTCTCACCTTTTTCATTTGGATATCAATTCTTTCTGTCTTCTCATTTCATGTGCAATGTTTTTTATTATGATTATTATTATTATTTTTATTATTATAGGTTTAGGCACTATTTAAATACTCAAAAGTGCTTCAATATAAAATAATCAGAATAAAAAAGTTTTCAGTTTCTTCCAATAAGTAATCTCATCTGGTGTTAGCTTCAATACAAATGGCAGTCTGTTCCATTCATGCGGAATTGCCAGGCCAAAAGACATTTTTCCGAAGTTAGTTTTAGCGACCAAAATTTGAATGTTTTAATTATAGTGGCATCTTGTAAATTTATCATTGCGAGACACAATATGTCTTATATGGGTGCATCCTCCTATCAAAGAGTGGAGGGCATATTCGACACTGAAGTTTTCATTTAACGCTTATAGTGATTGCATCCTTACTGATTCCTCTATGGGCATTTTGGCAAATACCTAACGAAGTATCAACACAGTTTCAAAAAGAGAAGATCTGTTCTGATGAAAATCCTTGCCTTCCTGCAGAGATTATTTAAAGTCTTTATAAAAATCCAAAGGATGAAAAAATTGCGTTCTAAACAGATTTCTCGAAAGAGTTGATTAGGTACCTCACAGTGAACTTCTGAAGAAAGTTGCAAAAATGGGCTTTGGCGGCTGTCTACTTCAAGTTTTAGATGACCACCTGAAAAACAAAACAGTTTGTAAGAGTGGACAATGATAGCTCAGAAACCCTAGAGGTATCTAGTGGGATGCCGCAAAGCTCCTTGCAGGGCCCTCTGTTGTTCTCTAGTTTTATAAATGACATCCTTGACGTGCTAAAGTTCAGTTATCTCTTCTTTTTCGCTGTTGATTTGAAACTACTAAGCATTATAAAAGGGCAAACCAAATAGAAACTGACTTAGATGCAAAAAGCAACTGGGTAACTGCAAACAAAATGGGTTTGGCAATGGACAGGTGAGCCACGAACTATTTCGGAGGACTTAAACAAATTTTTTGACCTCCAGAATGATGTGCTGAACAGCAGTGATGTAGTGAAAGACTTGAGGAATTTTATACAAGAAAACCTGTTCTCTGTATAGCACCTTGAGCACCGAGTTAAAAAAGCAAATAGTGTTCGCTATCTCCGTAAGCGCAAAATTTCCTCGATAATTGCAACAAATGTAAAACTCGGTCTCTACAACTCCGTAACTCTTCCAGTACTGGTCTATGGCCTTCAATGCGTTGCGCGAACAGAAACAGATTTAACTATACTCGGGAAACTTCAGAAAAGATGCGTAAAGTGGATATCTGGAGTCCAAACTAGCCATGAAATTCATTTAAAACTGTTAAATTTTCTGCCGGTTCCGAAGTATATGCAACGGAATGACATTTTACTGCAAAGAAAAGTGACATCTAACATTTAAAAAAGTTAGGGATCCTAAGCTTTCTGAAAGCGAAACAAAAAATGGATGAGCTCACGACCAATTTAAGACATTGAGAACTAGAACTGAAAAGCTGAGAAACGGTTTTAAGTTTAAACGGAAGGACAGTCAACAGAAACGAAAAGAAAATAGATTTCACCAAACTGATTGGTCTGAAAAAACGAATATTGAAGATCGCGTGAAAATTTGTCGATGAAAACTTTCAAAAACAAACAGCTGCAGCTGGCAAATTGTCTTTAATCGTAGCAGGTGCAGGAACACGAGGATGATATTTTAACGAGCACGGAAACGAGGAGATGCCCGTCAGTCATCAGACTGAAAATCCACATCAAGAACAACAACAACAACTTAGCGAAGGCATACAAAAACTTGCTTTTTGTTAGGTCAAAGTGATATGGCCCCAATTGCATAGCGTTCAACCGGCTTGATGCTCTCTTTTCACTAGCTAAGTCAAGTCAGCGAATCTTGTTCTTATTCAATTCGCTCTTAACTCTCACCTTTTTCATTTGGATATCAATTCTTTCTGTCTTCTCATTTCATGTGCAATGTGGCACAGTTCACTGATCATTTTTAAACCAACTGAAACCGCGTGATTTGCCACAACATTCACTTACGTGGTGACCTACATTCGAGTCAATTTTTTGATGCGCTGACATCCGCGTGCTATTATGTCTGCAAGTTTGCGCAACATAGACGGAATTGCGTCCAATTAAAGCAAATTCGTATATAACTTGCAGATTTAGAGGCTGACCAAAACTAGACTTTATAGGTGAAAAGTTTTTGAGACTACTTGAGTTTGTTTAGGTCCCTCTAGTATCCGTTATTTTCTGCGGCTTTTTTAAGCCTCAGGCTTATGTGGCGTCCACATTGCAGAAAAATGAGGGCATTACATTCTTCTGCATTATCGAGAAGAACTAGTTCACAATTTTTATTGATCTTTTTCAATGCGAACTCCAGATTTTATTCAAACCACTTCCTGTATAAAGGATTTTTTCTGGGTTGTTTTTTACTGTGCGAACAACGTGGTCTAGAAATTTTTCAAATAAAGTGGTCTAAAATTTAATACTCTAATAAAATAACAAGAACCTTGCTAACTTTTGTTTTAATGTAAGCTCCTAGCTTGATTAATCATCGCGCGCGTTTAGCAATGGCCCCCGTTCTACTATATGTATTGTTTCGAGTGTCTTAGGTTTTTGTGGTACAGTTCAGTGATCAGTTTTTAACCAACTGAACCCACAACATTCAGTTACGTGGTCATCTACAATCGAGTCAAATTTTTGATGCTCTGACATCCGCATGCTATTGTGTCTGCAATTTGGCGCAATATAGGTGGAATTGCGTCCACTTAAAGCAATTTTGTATATCCTTTGTGGATTTAGAGGCTGATCAAAGCTAGACTTTATATGTAAGAGTTTTTTGAGGCTCCTAGATATTGTTTAGATCCCTATAGTATCCGTTTTTATCTGCAGCTCTTGTAAGCTTCATGCTTAATTGGCGTGCATATTGCAGAATAAAATGAGAGCAATACTTCCGGGTTTAGTATAAAATAATTTTCGACTTGTTTTCTGCTGTGTTTCTTGCGGTCTTTTTAGAGTGACTTAAAAATCTCTCAACTTTTTTGTTACATTGCTTGTCGACCAATTTTCGGAATACTGAATTTTCCGCCATATGTTTTCGTTTTCGTTGATCTTAAGGTCTTATTCACAGTACCTCAAGCTGTTTGTAGATCAAAAAAGCCTATGAATAGTACCGTCTGCAAAGTTTTTTTTGTGCTGGAGTGGTTGGCAGCTGTGGAAATTTAGAATTGTTTATGTTTCTGTTGGCTTTTTGTAACATTTACAGGATACTTTTTTCTGTTCGTCAATATAGACTGAATTATCGAGGAAAATTGATTCACGATTTTTGTCGATTTTTTTCAAGGCGAACTCCAGATTTTATTCAAAATACTTCTTATATAAAGGGTTTTTTCGGGGCTGTATTTTACTGGGCGAATAACGTGGTCTACAAATTTTTCAGAGAAAGCGGTCTAAAAAATAATTTTCTAATAAAATAAAATGACCACTGTCAACTAGTGTTTTAGTGTAAGCTCCAGGCTTCTATAATCATCGCGCGTGTTCAGCAATGGCTTCCGTTGTATTTAATTTATTGTTTTGAGTGTCTTAGGTTTTTGTGGCTTAGTTCACTGATCAGTTTTAAGCAAACCGAATGCGCTTGTTTTGCCACAAAATCCACTTACGTGCTGACATACTTTCGAGTCGAATTTTTGACGCTCTGACATTTTCATGCTATTATGTCTGCAAGTTTGCGCGATATAGTTGGAATTGCGTCCACTAAAAGCAGTTTCGTATTTATTTGCGGATTTAGAGGCTGATAAAAACTAGACTTTATGATTGGTAGGCATTTTTTGAGGTTCTTTGTTGTCTAGATCACTCGATCACTTTTATTCATTATTTTTTGTAGTAGTTATTTTTGGCTTAAATGGCTTCCATATTGCAGAAAATATGTGACCATCACCTTGTGGTTTAATTTGAACTAATTTTCGACTTCTTTTTAGTTGTGGTTCTTGCGGTGTTTTATGAGTCACTTAAAATTTCTCAATTTGTCTGATTTATTTTGCTTGTTGACCAATTTTTGGAGTACTGATTTTTACACCATGTGTTTTCGTTGACAATAAGGGCTTCATCAAAGTACTGTTGGCTGCTTGTAGATCAAAAAACCTATGATAGTACCGTTTAAATTTTTTTGTGCTGGAGGGGTTGGCAGCTGCCAATTACAAGTGATTTTTCTCTGTTCGTCAAGCTAGACTGCATTATCGAGGAAAATTAGTTCACGGTTTTCATTGCTTTTTTCAATGCGAACTGCAGATTTTAATGTAAACTTTTCCCTATTTAAAGGAATGTTTCTGGGTTGCAGTTTACTTTTCAATTAAAGTAGTCTAAAATTTAATATTCTATTAAAGTAACATGAGCATTCTTAAGTAGTATTTTAATGTAAGCTCTTGGCTTCTGTAATCATCGCGCGTGAACCGTAAACGCTTCCGTAGCGCTATATGCATTACTCAGAGAGTCTTAGGGTTTGGCCTCATGCTTAGGTTTCGGCCTCAGGTTCGGACCGCGTTATTCTACAATTTTTTCAAATAACGCTGTCTAAAATGTAATATTCCATTTTAGTAACATGACCGCTGCTAACTAGTATTTTAATGTAAGCTCCTGGCTTTTTTAATCATCGTGCGTATTCAGCAATGGCTTCCTTTTTACTATATGTGTTGCTTTGAGTGTCTTAGGTTTTTGTGGCACAGTTAATTGATCAGTTTAAAACCAACTGAACCCGCGTGATTTGCCACAACATTCACTTAGATGATGATCCACATTCGAGTCGAGTTTTTGATTCTCTGACATCCGCGTGCTACTATGTATGCAAGTTGGCTCAAAATAGGTGGAATTGAGTCCATTTAGAGCAAATTTAAAGGATTTTTAGAGGTTTTCCTATTTAAAGGATTTTTCCGGGGTCGCATTTTACTGTGAAAATAATGTGGTTTACAAATTTTTCACTAGGTTTCGTTTCCTAGCTTTTTTTCAATTGGTGCAATTTCACATTAAAAGCACTCCCGAGCAACCTCCCCCATTTTACCGTACTGCTCTTTAGTTATAGTTTGATACAAGTTTTCAAATTTTTCGCATTCAACCGCCCTACTAACCCAAGCAACAATTTTATGACAGTCAAGGTATCTCTGTTTTGCTGTTTTTGTTTCTCCAGAACTCTTCTCATTTTCCACATTTATTTTAAGTGTTCAAACAAATATTGGCCACAATAACTGCCGGCGAAACCCCACTGCCAAACCTTATTGACCGTGCCAGTTACCATTACTATTAAAATAAAGTTTTGTGACTAACAGTTTGTGTAGGAGCTTATACATTGATCTTGGGAGGGTTGTCACTGGAGTAAAAACATCACAGGGAAACGTTCAATTGCTTCCGGGACGTGAACATTAACATCTAAAATTTAGAAAACTGGTAATACTGTTGTCAACTGGTCTCTAAATTACAACTGGCCTCAGTCTAATGCATTAATGGCCTCTAAATAAGATTGATGGAATCTATTGATTTAAATTGTTACAAAATCAGTCAATTAAAAAATTTTATTTACCAATTTTTCACTATATTCTCGCCATCTCAGATACAATGCAAATAAAAATTTTTCTATAAGCAATGAATATTGTTTGAATTCAATTATGAATAAAACTAAAAAGTTAAGAATTTCTGAGAACACTTTTTTCTGTTTTTTGTTTTTCCCTCTGTTTTTTTCTGCTTTTGCTGCTTATTCTCATTAGCATCTTGGTTATTTCATACAACAAATGATTTTATGCAATTATTAATAATTTTTTTTTGAAAAAAGCAACACAATTATTCATTGATCATGTTAGGCAGTGGTTTCTCTTGTGCTATGTTTTGCCTCCAGAGACATCAGCTTTTGCGGCAACATGCAGTGATCAATTTTAAGCAGTTCAAACGCCTGAGAGGTGCCTCAACTTTGTCGCACATGACAACCTACGTTCGAGTTCGTTTTTCAATGCTCTGCAGCTGCTGTTGTAGATGCCTATAAGTTTGACCAACATAATTGGAAAAGAATCCGCTAATAGTTATTTTTCAAGCGACGTTCAACCTTATGGGCTGATCAGATCTAGAATTTAATGATGGTAAGCAGGAATTGAGTTCTTTGTTGTGTATATCACTTTACTATCCGTTAATTTCGCGGTTTTTTTCTTGGTTTATGTTTTATTGGCCTCTTTTTTTAGAAAAAGAGTCTGGGCATCTCAATTGTTAAATTTATAATAATTGACGACGAATTTTCTAGATATTGATAATTCCGCCAAATGTTCTTTCGTTGACTTCAAGGGCTTCATCAGTCTATTGGCAGTTGATTTTAGATCAAAACAGCCTATGGATGGTACCGTCTAAAAACTTTTCA
Source organism: Convolutriloba macropyga (assembly GCF_964194025.1). NCBI lineage: Eukaryota > Metazoa > Xenacoelomorpha > Acoela > Convolutidae > Convolutriloba > Convolutriloba macropyga. The sequence continues at coordinate 15,801,526 of NC_134470.1, forward strand.
ACTCCAGACGGGTTGGGAGTTGCAGAACTTTAGAGTTGTTCAAGTTTCTGTTGGCTTTTGGCACCATTTACAAGAGGTTTTTTTCTGTTCGTCAAGGTATGCTGCCATTTCGAGGAAAACTGGCTAACGGTTTTCATGCTTTTTTCCATTCTGAACTCCAAATTTTTATGCAAAAAAAAAGTTTTCTCTTCAAATCCATCAAATTATTCTTGCTTCCTAGTTTTGTTGTCAGATGTTGCATTTTAACATTGACAAGAATTTAAATCAACATCTCCCAATTTTCGTCTTTCTTCTTGACTATATTCAGGTATTCTGTGAGATCATGTCTCACGTTTCTTAGAATCAACGGCCCTGCTATTCCAACGAATTTCTGAATGACAGTCAGGGCATTTTATTTTGATTTTTTTGTGTTTACAGAGCTCCCTATCACTTATTTTTTCTTCTAAAGTTTTTGTCAAAATTTTGTCCAGGGTATTTGCCAAGGAAGTCATCATTGACAAACAATCAATTTGACAGTAAGGAAGCATCGACAAGGTTGACTTGCAGCTGCAAGAAATCTTGGAAAAAATGAGTTATGATCGTCTTCTCGCAAAATCAAACCAAAACTCTGAGTTTGGCTTATAAACCTGAGTCACAATCAATGTTCATCAAGTCTGTTAAAATTATACCTTTTAAAAGAAAACAAGTTTTGTTAAAATATATTCGTAATTGATCTACAGAAGAAAATCAATCTTTTTCATTCATCTTGCGAAGAGTTTGTTTCGAAGAGGAATGTGTGACAGTGTTTTAATTTTAAACTGATCATAACATGTGTCTACAAGGTAAAGAAAAACCTACAATTCTTCTTACGTTTCGAATGAACATACCAAATCTAAGAACCAGACATATCGAATCTAAGAACCTCAAAATACCAACGAATTTTTTCAATTCAAAAGGAACACACCCAAGACACCAAACAAAACAAGGACTTCTTGAGTAGAAAATCAAACATAGCCAAAATCTAATTAGTCCATTTTCTTCGGTCTTCTTTAATCAGGTAGAGCGAAGGAAATCGATACATTAATTATATTTCAACGTCGCTTTCTATACCTAAGAAATCCGTGTTAGGTTTTGTTTGTTCGGTGTGCCCGATTTCAACTGAAAGAAATTGTTCATGCAATGAGTCTCTTAATTTTTAGATTTGGTATGTTCGTTTTGAAAGATAAGAAAACTTTGAGGTTTGTTGTTTTAAATGTAGTCAAATGTTATGATGATTTTCACATCACAGGACTACCAAAGGTTCCCCTTGAGTACAAAAGTTTTGCAAGAAAAGTAAAATTTGATCAACTGTCTTCATTAGCTCTTTTATGAAAATAGTTCAGCAAACCTTAATTTTTTCGTTTTCTTAAGGTTAAATTGTAGTGGTGATATTTCCTCATTAGAGATGAAGAGCATTATTTATTTTTTCACGATTTCTTGTGGTTAGAAACCAACCATATAAGTATTTTCTTACTTTTAAAATCAAAGATAAACAATATAAAGAATTAAACATTCGCAATAAACCGAACATACCGACGATTGCTGTTACTGAGTAAAGCTAGAGATTATTAGCCAATCAGAATCGAGTGTTTAAATAAGCATTCCAACTGAATTAAATAAGTTCCAATTTACGTATAAAGCTCGGAAAAACTTCTTATAACCTAATTTTAAGTAAATAGTACATTGATATGTATCAAATAAGGTGTTTTTCGGTTTATAATTTTTAGGTTGTTTAGACAATAGTTGATCGATTACGAACCGATTTTGACCTCAATAATATCAGACAAAAACCAGTAAAAAGAGCATCAAAAAACCTTGCCTCTAAACTCTCACTTGTTGTCTTGATCGCACTAATGCTTATACGTTGTTGGATTGTACATAGCTTTGCTTTATATGCTAAAATGAATTGAACTGTGTCCGAAAAAGTTGTCTCACCTTTAATATGGTGTCGCTTTGAGTTCGAATCAAGGCGTAGTACAACGGTGCATTTATTGTAATCTTATGTGATAACTGGAATTAATTAATTAACGAAATTGAATAGCAATGAAAGCTTGACTGGGGGATTGCTCTGAAAAAAAAAACAATCAAGCACTAACAGAAGGAAGTGGTTGCTAGGGCCACGTATCTGGCGTTAATGTCTTTAGAGGAGGTGACGGAGATGAGCGTGTGGGACATAACACAGACACAAGCATCTGAAATCCTGTGCACCCCACTGTTGGAGCCTCTCCGTGCAGCGGACACTTGGCACAATTCAATTGGGCCCGAGATTTCAGACAAAACGTTAATTAAGTGCAAAGGCCGACGAGCCGGGACTTCTCTACCACTACTGTTAAATTACGCAATACAAACAACCAACGCTCAACTAACTCAATATTCCGTCCCGTATAGAACTTCTGTTTTGAAACAACAGTTTTTACAAAACTGTAAGACCAATCTGGTTTAAAACTTTTCTTTCCGGTTGTTCTATTTCTCGTAGTAATATTCATATTCTGTTGCAAAATTAACACTTTTAGACGGCAAACTCCAACCTCAAATGGAAACTGTTGGTAAATTTTTAGAGATAATGATTCAACAAAACCTTTAACGGTATCTGCTGATAATATAAAGAAACGGTCACCAATAACCCCCAACCAACATAAATATAAATTTGGAGACGAAAAGACATCGATTTCGAAAATCTTAGGACAAATTGTTGAAAACTTGAAAAAACTGATCAAGACAGTTCGTATATCCAAAAAAACCTTCTGATATAGGGAATATGGAAAGAACAGTATGCTCAATTGGTTCAATTTTGAAAATTTTGGGTCAATTTTGAGGCAATCCAAAAAAATCAGAAAATCAATAACGAATATTGTGAACTGTTTATTCAAGCTCAAAATTGTCCAGTTTACTAGATTACCGTTACGTAATCAAGAATTGGCCCAAAATTGATTCAAACTTGGAAAAAATGGACAAAAGCATAAAATTTTGACAAATTTGTCAAAATTAGATTTTTTCAAATAGAAGGTTCGATATTTGAGTGAAACTTAATACATAAAAAAGCTGTGAGGCAATTCACAACCTCTGGCCCAAAAAAAATTATGTTATCATATTCTTTTCGTATCTTGTTTTCGTACCGTTCCCTCCGCTTCTTTTTCGTTCCTCAACTTCGCCACTCACAATTTTCGTTTCTTTTTCTTCATCAACGTTCCTCTCCCTACATTTTGTTCTTCGTTTTCGTATCCGATCATTCCGATTTTTTGCGTTCAACGTTGTATTTCTTCGCTTCATTTATTCCCTCGATGTAGTATGTTGTCGTATGTGATGAAGTATGTTTCTGTTTTTGTTGCAGTACGTTGAATATGCTAGTATGCTGGTTTGTTGTTTTGGTCTTGTAGCTTTCTAGCGTGTGACTTAGTTGATTCATGAATTACGGCTAGAGTGTCTCATGACTTTTTTGACTTTGCTAATTTGCAAGCACTCGTGTTGTTGTATATTGATTTTTGCTGTTGTATGTTTGCGTGTAACTGTATGATTATTAGTTGGTTTGGGTTTTTGCCTATTAGGGTGTGACTTAAGTTTATTCTGGAGCTACGGCTAGATTGTTTTGTCACATATCCAGCTTTCATAGTCTACAGAAACACTGCATATTAATTAATTTTTGCTGTACTTTGTTTAATATTGTGAGTAAGCTTATTGTTTGTTTGGGTATGGATGTTTCTGGGATGTCAGTTAAATTTATTATGGAGTTACGGCTAGTAAATTTCTTGACCTTTTCGACCCTTCAGTATACCACCTCAATGCCGCAAATTTATGTGATTGGTTTACTAAGCCCATAATGACCTGTGCTAGTTCGTCTTGCAGTAGCTTCTCTCCTCATTGCTAGTGTTTGACTTAAATTAGTTCTGAAGTTACGTCTAGTTTGTTTGGTTTAGATTGTGGTTGTGGTCTGCTAGCAGAGGTTTCACACCACCTATCTTGTTGGGCTCTTGTTTCCTTCCGTTCTATTCCGGCTTCCGGCTTCGTCGCGCTCAGTCTGCCCGTTGCATTCTTCGCGTCCGCTAATTTTCCCGTCTCACCGTGCGTCATTCGCCCGGTGTTTCCGTTCCGTCCGTTTCGTTTCCCGTTATGTCTTGCGTAGTTTGCAGGGCAATACCATTCTGGTCATTTCCCCAAGTTAAAATCAAGTTTATAGGTAAGTAGGTTTCAATATTCCATTCTCCTTTTGAATTTCAATTAATTTTCTATCTAGCAATCTATCCATCCCAATCTATTTGGGTTGCATCCTTGTTTTTCCTCTATTGCACAAAGAACACAACTCCATATGCAAAATCGTCCCCAATAAAACTTTGCTGCTCAAATCATTGCTGAAAAGCAAAGAAGAACCTTGCCTTCTGAAACCATTTCGAAATCAGCGCAAGGACTTCCAGATGTGGCTTCTCCTGAGAAACATATGAGCTCCAGACAATCTTCTCTTAATCAATGTATACCGGTTTCAGTACTCACAAAAATTCCGATATATCCGGGTTACCTCCAGTTGCACTTATTAAAAATGTCATAAGAAGAAGTAAATCGCTAAATGCGGACAAGTCCCCCGTCCTTGTTCTGTTAATCTTTCACTGTAATTGAGGCAGAAGAACACGCCCAGGTAACTGTCCCCTAGTGGGCTCCCGACACAATTCCGTCGGGGAATGAGTCTGGTATAGATGTTTAGTTGTTGCGGAAGCAGTTTGTAATTTTATTCGGCTCCATTTAAATAACATCGAGCAGGACAGGATACGCAAGGTTTCAGATTACAATGCTGGATCTGTTCCAAACCCAACACTTGTTTTATACGTTACCAACGCCACCAACTCCGATGAAAAACAAGATAATGTATGAATCAAACACTTTTCGTTTCCAGATGCGTTTTTTCAGGTGTTTTGATAAAATTTGACCAATATTGGATTGCGCTGGTGAAGTCGCAAAATGACTTAAAAGAGCTAAAAAACCAACCTGGAACCAGAATTTGACTGGCCTAAACCACCCCAATTATAGTCTTTAGTAGATTGTTACCTTAATTGTTTTCATGTATATCGAAATTTGCACAATGATCTCAAAGTAATTGAATTTTCGTAAACAGTTCTCCAACAAAGGCTCTGAAATATAAATGAGGTTGGGATTAGTTTTTGTGAAATTTAGTTTCTAGGACGAAATTTTTGAAATTAAAAACAGGAATTGAATTTCTGATGTTTTCACTAGTGTTAATTGTTCTTATTGCAGCTAACTTCCAAATAACCCTTCTCCAAAACTCAAAACTAGTTTCAAAACATTTTTTAAAATGAGAAGCACCTTGTCATATTAATCGGTTCTCTACTCAATTCCTGCTTTTAATTTCACAAGCTTTGTTCTAAAATATAAATTTCACAAAAACTACTCCAAACCTTCTTTAAATTTCAGAGAGTTGTTTGGAGAGTGGTTAATCAAAATTGAATTACGTTGAGATCATTGTACAAATTTTGATATGCATAAAAAAATAAGATAACAAAACCTTGACCATATGTATTGAGTTGTTTAGGCCAGACGGTTTGTGGGTACAGGTAGGTTCTTATAGCTCTTCTTTATCACCTTGCAGCTTTGCTAGCTCATTCCAACATTGGTCAAATTTTATTAACTCAGCTGAAACAAGCATGCTTAGTGCCACCTGAAAAAATGCATCTGGAAACGAGAGGGTTCGATTTACACATTATCTTACTTTTCGTCGAAGTTGGTACTCGTGGCAATGCACAAAACAAATGTCGGGTTTGGAACAGATCCAGCATTGGCCACACGTCAGTGGGCTCACCAACACTGCTGATATTGGAACACGGCATGTTTCGGTTAATCAAGTTCTCAATTTGCTGGATGATGAAACGTACCCTTTGCAGTTCAATGTCATGAGCAGATCACAGCAGCAAAATCAAACAGAAGCCATCTTGAAGTCAACTACAAATTTTAAAGGCGAAACGCTTGAAATCAGTCTTCTATGTGAGGATCAGGATGTTAAAACACCGAACAACTACTCAGCTCCTGGTCAGCTGCATTTCCGAGAAAGAAGGTTGTCAAAAGATAATTGCAAAAGAATTACCAGGAGACAAAACACGGTAATGAACAGGAGTGATTCATTAACAAACTCGATTGTAAATCGTCAGCGGTAATGATCGCAAAGAGTGGTAGCTACCACATCAACCGATATTGGATCCTAACAAGCCCCGCAAAGCCAGTAGGGTTTGCAATGCAGCGTTTGATTACACGGGAATCAGTTTAAACGATTCGCTTAGTCTTTTGGCTCCGTTGGTAGGACCAGATCTGTTGAAAGTTCTGGGTGGAATATTACTCAGGTTTATTGAAACTCCGATTCCTTTGAGCGCTGATAACTAGTTAATGTTCTTGCAAGTTTAAGTTCCGCAAAAGGAATGCAGTTGTTTGAGAGTTTCTTGGCGTAACTACCAAAGCGCAAAAAAATTCTGGAGCGCTCAGTTCACCAACTTGCAAACTATGCATTGAAAAAAGTTAGTGAAGATAACAGAAAAGCAGTTCCAACTGAATCAAATGCGATAGAACATAGCTTCTAAGTCGACAATTTCATTATGTCCTTATAACGCCAGAAAAAGGTTTGAATCCGTTCCAAGACCTGTATTCACAGTTCTTGACACAAGTTTTTGCATTCAAGAAGCTGATAACAAAACGCGACAAAATACGCAGTCATACCAGATAAACTTTGATTGGCGGATACGAAAACTCTCAAACAAGAACAAACAGTTGAAAGTTTAATACAGGAGATCCAGTGGAATGACTCTGATGAAACAATTCAAATCTGTCCTGGAACAAACAAAATTTTGGATGGGCCTCTAAATCAGAGAAAAATGTTATCTATGGTGTCTTCTGTCCTCGATCCAATTTGTTTGTTTGCTCCTCTCACTGTTGATATGGGAAGACTACTGAAGTCAAAATGGACACAAAATTGCCAAAACTGGGCTACAGAAATCTTGCCTACCATCTCGCCTACACAATAGAAGGAAGACTTCTGATTACTTGCAGAAGTGGTGTTTACACGTCCTTATTTTAGCAGATAAGCAAAACACTACAAACTTCACATATTTGCTGACTTATCTGAAAATACGATGATTGTCGCGTCCTACCTGCGCGTACACCATCAAGAGGACGCAGCTGAAGTGGCGTTTGTGCTTGGAAAGTGCAGAGTGACCAAAATGAGTCACTTGACTATAACACGCTTAGAGCTTCCCGCGTCTCTTCTTGCAGTTCAACTGATGAACCATATTGCCAAAGAACAGGATTTGCAAATCAGAAAATCTGTGTTCTGCACTGACTCGACAACACTACTTTAATGGCTTTCCAGTGTTCATCAAAAGCAGCAAGGCTTCGGGAAAAACAGAGTAGCTGAACTTCTTGAAACCACTGATGTAACTCAGTGGCCACATGTCATTGGGGTCACCAACCCAGCTGATGTTGGAACACGGAATGTTTCCGAGTTGCGAAAATAGCAAGAAGTTCATTGGGCCGCCTTGGTTGCGTAAAACCGATGACCATTGGCCTAACCAGGTTGGTCTCAACATTGAGCAAAAGAAAGAAACTGTGCCCAATGCAGTATTCTCAAGCCCAGAGAAGCAACGGCAAATTTTTTTCTAGTGGGATATGTTCAGTTAATTAAACCGTCTGGTGAAAACCGTTGCAAAAAAATCAGCCAAATTGTTGAGTTTGTGCTGTTTCTAGATAAAAATGGTTTTTTGGGGTCTTCGGGCACATTGTTCAAAATCACGCCAGATGGAGATCTGAAGCCTCCAGGCGTTCTCTATTGGAATCATCCAGCTGTTGAGATGCCTCTTTGATTCGAACACAAACGGTAGAACCCAGAGGGCACTGATTCTGTCAACACAATATCCAGCAACAATTGTGGATCATTGCGATATGAAACGCTTTTCTGTCATTTCGAGCAAAATGCCTTGTTAATCAAAAAAGCAACGTTCGACGGATTAAGCTAATGAAAGCTGCTCTGCCAGATATCATATCACCAACTGTTAATGCCTTAGCAAATGTAGGAGTAGATTTTTTTTTCATTGTTCTTTTATGATTGGTCGACAGAGCGAGAAGAGATGGTTCTGCCTGTTTACATTTCTGTTAGCTCGAGCAGTACACCTTGAACCGGTTTCAATTTTGTACTCAGACTCTTGTCTGAATGCAAAAAAAAATAAAATATAGCACGACAAGGCACACTCTTGTCAATTACAAATGACAATGAAAACCAGTATGTAGGTGCAGATTGACAACTTGAAGAATATATCAATGAATGAAATCAAGACTTTGTAGAAAGTCACCTAACGCGGCCATGGATCCAATGGAATTTCAGTCCTACTTCATCATCTCTCTTTGGAGGAGCATGGGAGAGCTTATTGGGGATCTGTAAAATTTCTATGAATACGGTACTGGGATCCGAGCACTCACAGTGGACGTATTGTTGACAACGTCTTTGATTAAGCATATACTAAATAGCAGACCACTAAATGATTTGAATTTTATAATCAAATTATAATAAGACCTAAAGGCGCTCACCCAAAATCTTTTGCTTCTTGTTCGAATGGTTGTTGATAACAAGGGATTATGTGAAACCTAGACAAAAATTCCCTCTATCTGAAGCATAAGTGGACCTCATATGGAACAAGTTTCTGAAAGAGTTCCTATCTTTGGTGAATTGTCGCCAAAGACTGATGTGCAATGCTTCAATCCCCATTTTTGTTAACTTGCTTTAGCTCAGAGAGGAGTGTGAAAAGCGAGGACACTAGGCTCGTGGCCAAAACCTGGAAGCAATTAAAGGCTCAGACGGCATAGGGCAATCAGCCACGATTCAAACGAAAGATGGTGTGTACCAGAGGCCAGTGATGAAACATGCACGCGTCCTGCCATCCAACGATATTTTTGCAGAGGAAGCCAGGGCCGGTGATGTTCAGGACCCAGCCAAGCGGTACAAAACCAGCTTTTGGAAATAGCAAACAGTTGGCAGCCGTAACAAAACCAACAACTGCAGAGATAATATCAGAGAAACCAACAACTGCAAAACCAACAAGATAATACCAGAAAGTTGTTCAATTGAGCCAAAGTTTCAGGTGACACATAATTCAGAATAACTAATCAACAGAAATATTTCGAATATTTTTAGATATGTCGACCTAATCGTATCTTAAAACCCATGTTACAAAATCGTAGCTTAAAACTTAGCTCAAAATATATGCCCTGTATCATTGCAATTTTCTTATCATACACATTGGTAAAAACTTTGATGAAAAAACTTTCTGTTTCCATTGATAAGAAACAGATTTTCAGCATTAAAGCAAAACAATATTTGTGAGGCAAATTTGATAGGATAGAACCAAAAGCTAATGAAAATCTTTTTGTCTCATTTTAAAGGATAACCTGTGCGTTTTTTGATGTGATGATCTGTTGATAGCTTGCAATCCTCAATTTGGTTCGGTGTTATGAGCAATAGATTGTTATTTACAAAAAATGGTCTCGAAATTCATCGGTTCAGAAAACTTTGCTCTGATATAGAGAAACAAACGTTCTTTGATTGGTATTTTCAAGTTCAAGAATTTAACCATTTTTGAAAAACGTTCTGCGAAATTTTAAAAAGCAAATGATAAAAACTGCCAGCAATTTTAATTTTTTTTTTACAAAAATCGATTCTCTGAACTGCAGTTTACTTTCTAAAGTCAGTATTCACATTATAATACACATTTTTTTGCCAAAATTACTTACCAGAAGAAAAAAAACAATAACCGATATATGTCTAAACTGAACTTTTTTAGGTCCATTAACTCTTGTTTTTATCTTCTTTGTAATTCTTGTCTTTTGTTGGTTTGTGGTTGCTTTGTAAATTGTGGTACTTAATTGCTACATCAGTCTTCATCCGTCAGTCATATTGAAAAAAAATGCATCTTTATAAATAGAAGTAGCAAGATCTCATCTCAATCTGGCCCTAGTTAATTTGATAAATTGATAATTTCTATTTCTATTTACCTCAATTACCCAAAAACAAGGATATCTTTTTGAAATGGGTAGTTTTCTTCTTTGAAATTAAGTTTGCAGAAACATGGAAACGGTTACAATTGTCAATGCTGACCCAAATTTACTATGAACAAACAAACAACGTCTGATGAACGAAAAGAAAACCAAAACGACACGATGGGCTTTGGGAAATTAGTTGTTAAAAATTTATAGTTTGTCAGATTTATAATTAAACAACTCTGCTTCAGGCACTCCCACTATACTCTTTAAGTTTTGAGTTATTATTTTTTTCAAAAGAAGGGTAGTTGAAGTCTTTTAGGAAATAAAAGAAATTTTACTTTCAGGAAAATTTTATTACTTTATTTTACAAAAAATTTTCTGTAGCACTGTCTTTTTTAATCTTAACTTCGCATATTCGGCCAACTGAATTGTTCGGATTTCAAACCTTTACTTTGAATATTTGGCCTACTTGAAAATCGTTTGGATTTTCTGGCGACAAAGTTGCTTGGCTCAGACGTAAATATCTTCTCTAGAAAGACAATTAGGATGCGAGAAAACAGCAAAATTGTTAAAATCGCTCTGATCCGGTTATCAATTAGACTGCAATGCAATTGCAAGAGATACGTTTTAGTTTCATCGATGACAGCAATGTAGCCCAAAAACGGATTTTTTTTATCTTAAAAAATTACATTCTGGGAAACCTCTTCACACTGACTCCATTTCTTACAAAGGTTCACTGCATTCAACTCAATTTTGATAAATTTCGATTTTTTTCATTTTTTTTGTTGAATTACTGTTATCTGCCGTACCATAAAATTGTTTGTCGTTGTCGATCAAATATTAAAACTGTGGTGCATTCAATCAATCACACACTTGATATAAAATTCAAATTTCAACTATCTTCCAAACTGTTACCGAAAAAATTTAGCCGCTATGCCCAGATCATGTTGCAACCACATAGTGATTTGATTGTGTTGCTTAGAAATTTGTAACAACCAATACATTCACTTCGTCTCAAAAGAATCAGCTGACAATGAAGTCTTAACTCTTAAATGAACTCTTAAATGAGTATCACTGAACATAAAACCATGTTTTTTAGTTACTTTAACAGAGGTGTGGTATGTTTTGATACAATGAAGAAAAAAGAGTACGTGGGGTCAGGAACTGAGTAATAAAATTTTGTTTGTCCGCAATTGACGCATATAGAAACTTTCTTAAACAAGCAATTTTAACATGGGCTTTTTTCAACAATGTTTAGAGGGAGAAAATCCCTGGAAAAAGATCGCTCAAGACTATAGTCTCAGAAAAAAATTTCTAGAAGTAAGAATTTTCCAAAAACTTTTAAAACAATAAACGAAAAAAGAGGTCAATAACTTGGAGCATGGAGAATAAGTGAACTAAACGTGGTATGAACATCGTATGAATTTTACACGGAAAATCTCAAACATCCCATTCTTTGAGAGTCGTGGACTGAAAACTCTTTAAATTATTGAACCACAAAAACTATATATATTTTGTAAGAAACTTTTTTTGTAAGAAATTCAAAAACCAAAAATTTTACCTGATAATTTCTAACGCTGTTCCGCTAATTAATAACCACTAAATTAAAATGGATTCTAACTCTAGCTTTAAATTAGCGCTGTCATTATCTTATTGACTGTAAATCAGAGGTCAAATTCACATAACAATCAGATAAAATATTTTTTGCTAATCTAAGTATTTTCCTCAAAAATTTTGCATATATAACTATTATACAAACGAGCTAGATTTTGAATATTTCAGTAACAATTTAAATTTTAAATTGAATTTATTAGATTATGCCAACCAGTGTCAGAAACCACGACAAATTAATCTCGGCGGTCTACGCAACAACTTTTTTAACATCAAAAATTAATAAAAACAATTATTAGTTCAATCAAACAAACTATGTCAATGGAATACTAAGATGCTAAAATACTTAGCCTAACTTATGTTTTAATCAAACATCAAAAATATTCCTCAGAAAAAACTTTCAAAAACTTTTTTGAAATAGAACGAAAAAAAATTATAATTTGTTAACAGAAAAATGATCACATAATTGATCACTATTGCAGATCCAATGAAAACACACAAATTGATTTCAATTGAATTTGGAAGCTCAAAGTAGCATTTTTTTCCTATTCAATTTAAACCACTATTGCAAAGAGGATTCTTGCAACTTCCGCTCTGTTTGGTTAATAATTTCTGTTTTGTAACAGCTGTTACAACGTTGTCAATTTTAAAACAAAATTTCACAAAATTTTGTTTGCCTCGTTTTGCTAGAACACATAATATTAGGAGAATAAAGTTATTTCTTCGGCAAAAATGATCAGTGAACCTCGAAACTTTCAATAAATGTGGACTGCAATAAACCAACTAGAATATTGTCAAAGTTTTCTGCCAATCAAAACGGCAAATTGAATGGCTACAACAAAATTTGACGTTTTTTAAATGTTTTGCTGTCATTTAAATTTCAACTGGTTGACTATTTTATGCTTGTTACGGTCCCTGCAGCAAAAACTCTTAAAACACTCAAGTGAGAAAAAAAATGATTTCAAATGCCGACGATGGCATAGTAAATGCCATGATTTCAAATGCCAAAAGCCAAAAAAGAAACGATTTCAAATGCCATAAAAAATAATTTCAAATGCGATTTCAAATGGCCCAGACAAACAAATAGTTCTTAACTGTGAATTTTTAGGATCACAGAACTAAATTCTCGGGCATACAAACTAACAAAAAATTTCGAGCTGAAGTAAAAAGTTGAAGCCAAGGATATCAAAATAATACTTTTAGCCTTATCTATGTAATAGGAATAAAGTTGAGTTTGAGATCGGGATAATTTCTTTTTGAGCATCAATTTTATTTTTCTACTATAAAAGTGTGCTCTGATTCTGATGGTTTTTCTTTTTGAATAAATAATTTTTGGAGATGATCCCATGGCCCAATGGATAATTCTATTTATTAATTATGTCTAACTTAGGATTTATATAGGGATTATTGAAACGTCAGTTTTAAGTTTTATTTATTGACTTAGTTAAAGACCATAGCGATATGACTTCATTAATTGTGAACGATTTTCGATTTTTCTTAGTGTTATATAAGAATTTTACTGAGATCTAACTTTTGTTTTTCATTGAACTAATTATTCTCCGGCTAGTTGATTTCCTTCATTAAGTTTTTCAAAAATCAGCAAAAAGAAATGTGATCAGTATTCTAAAAATATTATGATTAGTATTAAACATTAAAAGCCCAAAACCTATATTCTTTAGAGCTATAATATGAAATTTCTCTCTCAATGGCTTTTTGCATTTGTAGATAAATCTTATGCGGTTTGAGTTGAAATTTCGTTGGTTAAAGTCCCTAGCCCTGTATTTTTTTTCCAATAGCTCATTTGAACTTTAAGGCTATTGCGATAACATGTTTACCGCAGAGTTAGTGAATTATCTATTGGAAAACTAGTACAACCTGAAAACCTTTCTGTTCTTATTTATTAATGCTGAACAGATTAAACTAAATATGTTGTTCATGTGAAAAGAAGTTTGATTTTTGAACGGTTTATTTTCTCTGATAGAAAACTAAAAACATAAACCATGAAATAATTTTATAAAAATGATATAACTGCGGGCTAAACGAATTAGGAGGAGGAAAGAAACAGAGGAAAGAAAGAGAAAGATAGTTTTAACAACAGAGTTTATTACATTGCATTATTTTGTTCACCAAATAGAGTTTTCTGTTCACGCGAGGCACTGCCTGTCCCGATTCTACTTCTATTTGTCTTCTTCAACATTCTAGAAAGTTCTAGAAGGCATTCTGAACACCGCTTCATTTCGGCCAAACTGTCAGAAGTTTCTTGGCTTGGAGCATGGATAACTGAGGTCTCGGTTTCCGCGAGTCTATTGTCGTCAAACTACGATTAAGTCTGTTTGTTGGTGGTTTGTCTTTTGATTTCTGTTTTGGGGATTATTAATATGTTAGTTTGAATATTTGCAATTTACATATGGGCTAAAGGCAGTGGAGCCGGCGCGTGAGGGTTCATATGATGCATGTAGTGGTGTGCTGCAGAAGCCGCAACCGCCGCGTTGTTTCCCGGTTGACCCGGGTGCACTTGGTGGTGCCCGGGTTGCTGTTGTTGTTGCTGCTGCTGTTGCTGTTGTTGAGTTTGTTGTTGCTGTTGTTGTTGTTGCAAATGCGCGGTCAACAATTGTCTTTGTTGATCAACAGCGGTCGAATCCGCTCCTGGAGGAAGGTACATTGATATCATGTCTCGAAGCTCGGTTCCTGGGTAGTTCATCTTACCAGCGGCGGCGGCCGCTGCTGCGGCGCGTTGCCAGTCGTTGGGGGAGGTTTGTTGTTGTTGATGGGGGTTGGCAGATGTGGGGGAGTTGTGTTCCAACTTAAGACTAACCGGAGATACCTGTTGAATGTGGTGAGGGTGGTGAATTGCAGCTGCTGCGGCTGCGTTTGAAGCTACGTGTTGATTGTACATTGAGTTATAACCCGTCTGGGCTGATACTGGGTTCGTGTAATTAGACGCGGCCACCTGGGCTGCTGAGACGGCGTTTGGTGGTTGTAAGTAGAGCGAGGCTGCCATCTGGTCGTAGCGGGTCTGGAAGTGATTTGGGTTTCCGAGTGCGTTTGTGGGCGAAGGTGGCAAAGCGGGGTGTTGTCCATAAGCAGCATGCATTGCTAGATGGTCTGGCATTATGTAGTGTGCGGCTGCCGCATTTGACATGTATCCATTCATATGTCCGTAGGGATCTATACCTTGTGCGACTGTCCTCTGAACTGGAGGCGCTCCGTTTGGTCCGATTATGCTTCCGGGAAGCCCAACGTGACCAAATTTATCCCTCTTCATCAAAGTTTTGGTTTTCCTTCTAGGTCGGTATTTGTAATCTGGGTGTTCTTTAAGGTGTACAGCTCTTAGTCGTTTTGCTTCATCTATGAACGGTCGTTTCTCGGCTTCAGTTAGTAATTTCCACTCGGCTCCTAGCCTTTTGGAAATTTCGGAATTGTGCATTTTTGGGTTTTCTTGTGCCATTTTGCGTCTCTGTCCACGCGACCACACCATGAAAGCGTTCATAGGCCTTTTGACCCGATCATTTGCGGCAGTGTTGTTCGGCTTGCCCTGGCCATTCTGGGCGTTTGGGTTTTGGGCACCGTTGGGGTTTGCGGCAGTGTTATTGTTACCCTGTTGGCTAAGATCGTCCAAGCTTTCTTGTTCGTCTTCTGATATTGGAGATCGGAGGCCCTCATCTTCTTCATCCTCGTAACACTCGTTTGGGCGAACTGGCATTTGGTTATGACTGTTCATGACCTGGTTATGACCGTGGTTATGACCCGGGTGAGGGGCTCCATGTCCGTAATCCATTGACATCATCTTGAATTTCGACTCAAATTTTTCGAATTTTGTTTTTGAATTTCCTGTTTTGAATTGGTAAGAGCAATGACAGATATGTCACTAGTTCTACAATTTGTTTTGATTGATTTTTTGGACTGTTTCGTATAAGACGGCAAAATTCGGGAATTTGTTTAAATAAAGATGAGATCAGAATTTGAGCTTGCAAAAGGAATGAAACTTGGACAATTTTACAAGAAAGAATCGAAAGATTGCTACTAGATTAAAGAAAACTGGAAATTAAATTTCAAAGCGAAACTGAATAATTGGATTTTGTTGAACAATTTTGGGAGCTTTTTTCTATAGAGTAGAGTAGATTTATGTTGGATGAGGTGAGAATAGTTTTTTGATAATTTTTCAAGGCAGTTTCCTCAATTGCTATTGGCTGAAAGGGATTGGCCAATCAGAGTGGAGCAAAATGGCAAAAGGCGGCCGGGAACTGGGATCAATAAATATAAAAAGGAAGTGTTTTTAACTGTTTTTGAAATTAAAAAGATTCTATTGGTAGCTCCAATTTCGCTCTTTTTTCATAAGTGGTGTGTATAAACTGAAAGGGGAATAATAGTAAAATAAAGAAAGTATTAATTTGTTTGAATTGAAGAATTCCTCCCTAATAATTTTATTGTTGTTAGAACAAAAAGATGAGACAAAATAATGGAATGAATTGGTGTGTGTATAAGAGTGTCGAGGTATGAAATTGAATGGAAGGGTTGGTCTATTTTTTGTCAATGTTTGTTTGTTTGGTAGCTGTTTAGTTGAATTGTTTTGTTTTTTAATTGTTTAATTTTTGTTTATGTACGGTTGAGCAATATAACTGAATAGGGTACTTAAACGCTTAGGCGAGAATCTCTATTGACTGCGTGTAATTTACACGATTTTTGAATGAAAGGGGGGCCAACCGAAAGCATGCTCGGTTAAATACAAACAGCTCAGCAATTAATTGATAATTGAATATTAATCAACTGCGACTAATTAACTGATTTACATCAATTTTATAACCGCTTAACTTCACTCTCTATAACTCATACACACATACATAACCACAGATAATACCATAATATACACGTATACTATACTCATATAGCCATATATCTACAAAAACCAAACCATAAAGTATATTGATTGAGAATGGACATCGAATTATCATATATCAACAAAATGGCAAACCAAAACTATCATATTGTAATAAAGTTTATTAAACGTGAAAAAATGCGATTTTTGTACTAAAATGCCGTAATATTATGATAATATTAATATTATCATATACGACCGGCATTACAATTCTCTACTTGAGCAGTACTTTGATTCTTATGCTAGAGTGAAAAACACAAACTATCAGAGAGTCAAGAGGCGAAAGTAAATGACCGCTCTAAAAAGACTTGACTGCGATATTAAATGTGATTATATCTACGATTGGCTCACAACAACCTTCCAATATGTACTCATACAACCAACAATACCAACTTATTATTTAGTCTTCTTTTTCAGACCATCTTTACACACTGCAGCTGTTTGCCGTTTATTACTTATAACTCACCGTCTATTATTGTAGTGTTGTAGATATAGTAAAAAAAATTAGCATAGTCAAATTATATAATATACGATATTTATGAATCTGAGGATAAAAACAAGTCTTTTCAGTATTAGCTCTCATAACTGGCCCCCCACGATTAGTAACCGCGAGGTACTGATTAGACCAGCGAGCAGAGAGTATACACAATAAGCAGAAAGTTTGCTGCTGTTTTGTTTTTAGATATAAATAGTTAGATATAATAAATAAATACGCGAAAGAAGTTATCACAACTATTACTATCTCCTCCGTGGCTGGCCTATTGTGCGGAGAAGATTGAAGCCTCAACTTAAAAGTGCCTTTGGGCTAAAAATCATCTCAACTCAACATGCAGTGCCATTCATCTACAAACTAGATGTTAATTATTACTAACTTATTATAACTAATCACCAATCTCCGCCCTTTTCTGTCTTCGCTAACCATCAACTAAGTCTCAGCTGTCTTGCGTGAAACGTAAATTATCTAGTTTGATTAGTTAAATTATACCAATAATATTGCTATTCCAGCAGAAATTAATAGCCGTAACAAAAACAATAAGACTGGAGCAAAACACACATTCGAGTTCAAAACGTCAAATTAATTCAGACTATGTGCAATTATGCACATCAAACTTCGAAACCTCGCCAGTCATCTAGACACGTATTGAACAGCTTGAGAGCGACTTGAAGTGATGTATTCTAAACTATAAACATCAATCACCCACACCCCACAAAACAACCACCAACAAAAACTAATCAGACTTCTTCTTAAACTCTAGACATAGAAACCTTCGCAGCCTTAAATTTCACTTTCTCTACCCCCAGTAGACCTCCAGTAGACATTCTCTAGCTCATAGTAGACCCAAATGTGAGTAAGTTTGATTAACAAAAGGTTATCCTGCAAAATCTTCTAAGATTTTGCAAGATATCGCTTGAGCTCTAAGAAATCTTGCAAGAAAAGTGGTCAACTTTTAAAAAATTATGCGAGATAACAGTTCAAAATGTAAGAATCATGCAAGATAGCTGTTCAATTTGCAAGAGTTATGCAAAATATCAGGTCAACTAGCCGGAATCATGCAATATCTGGTTATGTTGCATGATTCCGGCTAGTTGACTTGTTATTTTGCATTACTCTTGCAAATTGAACAGCTATCTTGCATGATTCTTACATTTTGACCTGTTATCTCGCATAACTTTTTAAAAACTGACCAGTTTTCTTGCAAGATTTTTTAGAGCTCAAACGATATCTTGCAAGATCTTAGAAGACGTTGCACGATAACCATTTGTTAAGGACATGAATCAGCTTTACTCTAAGAGAAATTTCCTGATCGGAAACATGAGCAGAACAAAAAATATAAAACGTCAATATGGCATATAGTCAAAGTCGAAACGACACACAAAAAAAATTGTTTTTTTTTGCAGTGTTTCATTGTTTTTTGTTTGTGTCTCAACTTGAGAGCATTCGACGGATATCATTTGCATTTTTCTTTATTGCATGAGAAGAATTAATATTGAAAAGGTTTAATCGCTTTTAATTTCATTATTGTTTGAATAATAAAATGAAAAAGGACAAATATACAGATAAAAAACAGCACTTTTTCTGAAGTTTAAAAATAACAAAAAATAAAATTGAAGCTCATAGAAACGGAATCCAGATCAAGTACCTGTGCATTTTTGACACAATATTAAAATGATTTCTCCTTTGTTGTCAAGATCTTGTTGTTTTAGTTCTCATTTCATCACTACAAAGCTAAAAGATCAAATGAAACAATTTTTTTTCGATTATAAGATTTAACAAAACAGCAGAAAATGTACTTTTAATGTGTGGCAAAACTATATGCCTCTATTGATTGAATAAAAAGTAAAAACTTCTGCTTCATAATCAAATGTTAGCTTCACAATAGTTTTCTATGGTTTATTATTGCTGTTTGATGCGCATTTTGTTGCTTCTAGGTTCATGAATCAAATGCATAATTCTTATTTGCTGAAAAATATCTAATTTGTACAATACTGTTTTCTGGTTTTCAGTATTATTTAAAACTGAATCGAAATTTGTTTGGTTTGTTGAGTTGAAACTTTTTAGATGTAAATATGTTAATGAAAAATAGACATAATGCGAAGAAAGTTAAAAAAAACTAAAGAATAAAAACCAAAACTTTCCCATTCTGAAGGCATCATCATGAGGCTTAATTCTTCATTGTATACACATCCTTAACGAAGAACAAAGTTAAATCCATTATGAGTTCTCATATTTTGTTAGATGTTGTCGTTCTTTTTTGCAGAGCAATTGACGAAAATTCTTTGGAACTTTGATTTCAATTAAATTAATTTATGTAATTTGAAGCTGTGCGATTGATAACTAAAATGATCAATTAAAAATAGTCAAAAAATGATTATTTTTGCATATACAATGTTTCTGAGGGAAAACTTAGTTTCGGAAAGTATGAATGTAGTTTATTGCGTTTTTTCAAATTCAACGTCTAAAAAATGGTTGTGAAATAAATAAGCCAAGTTTCAGATTTTTTTTAATCGACCTCAAAAATTTTTTATTTACATCTAAATGTGTTTCACTTTATGAGTTGCACTCTAAGTCACTGTGCTTTTAAAGTATTTGTCGTGTATGTGGAAAAACTTCATCAGATTTAATTTAGAAGAATTTATTACGTATTGTTTACGTGACTCTGCTTGCGGTCGCTGAAAACTTCTGAAGTTTGTCTAAAAACAAGTAGTTATTCAAGATGCACAACCAAAACTTTAAAGTGACTTCTAGGCAAAATCTGGCCATCTGTTTGGGAACTTCTGGCGTTGCAGTCTTGGCTTTTCAAAAATTGCTACTGAGTATTTTAAAATTGCGCCAGAAAGCCTCGCCTTGAAGCTTAAAGTACCAAATCGGACACAAAATGTTAGTACAATGATAGTTCCCGTTATCTCGTTGCTATATTAGAATTTTTGACTGAGCTCCGGATGATTAAAGCGCACGAGGTGTAAACAGGCTTTTATCGCATCTAAAATCTTTAAACTTTGTTTTCGTCTATGCAACACAACTCTCAGGAATGCTATCTAATCAAATCTCTATCTCTCTCGCTATCACCCAAAACAAAAACAAGCTAGCCAGGCAGGAATTTAAGGAATAGACTCCCATGTTGGGGTTGCACAGGAGCCATGTTTGATAATTAGGGCTATTATTTATAATTATTTCGTCAAATTGCCAGTTACCTAACCAAGCATCCTCTTAGAGTTGTCATTAACCAGAGTATTATCGCCTATAATACGCCTAGTGGCTCTAGTCCCGAAGCCTTATAGTTATAAACCACACTTTACGTTATAGGACGTAGGAGATATGTTATAATTGGTCCACGTTAGTTTGCATCCAGGCCGGGTAATTATAACTAATTACAATTTATAATCGGGGATTGGTAACTGAGGTAGGGATGAAATTTTGCAAATTGATCAAATTCCAAACATATCGACAAAAACAACAAAACTGGCCTTATAGGTACGCAGGGTTTAGATTCCATGGGGCCTGGAAAATTGATAGTCTGAACTTAAAAGTTAAAACACAGGATGCATGTTTTAAGTATAATTTACGACATGAACTTTTGGTTCTATAAGGCAGGAAACGTTCATATTTATGAGAATAAACTCAGTTGATGTCCCCAATGTGAAAATGATGTTGCATATTGTTCTTTAAAACATCCAAATTAAATGCTCGAAGTTTCAGACCAAATTACGAACACTATACAGTGAAAACATGATCTCATTAAAACTCTGTATCGTTTTTTTTGTAATGTTATTTAAAAACTCACGTATGTTGAAAGGATGGGGGCTTGTAAAGTGAGAAAATTAAAACATGGTAAAGAGGTGGGTGAAAAATGCCGGTGACGTTGAAAAAAGGACACTAAACATAACCTACACCAGCAGTAACTCTGATATAGAGCTAAACTACCTAAGCAATTCGAAAAATAAGGGATAATTTGTAATAATTTATAAACTACTTTATAAACATTTGCAATAAAGATGCATCATTTTTATAGCCGTGAGTATTATAACTATGCTTATTACTTTGCAAAAATGAAAGATATTTAAATTAATACTAAAATATTAAAACAAAACTTACCAATTTCATCGTTTTCATGTGGAAATTTGCCGGTGCTGAGGAGCTTGATTTGCATTTAAGTCATCTGGCAAGAATAACAGGGCAAGAGATAAATATGAAGACTTCTTCTTATCACAGCACAGATCACATTTCTTAGTTGAAGAAATATAGTTGATCAGTTCTACTGTTTGGTTCGATTTTTTCCCGCAAATTCTTAATGTTCAAAGCCTCGCCCGTTATGGCTAGGAATTGGAAGAATAAATTGACAGTTCGGGGTTTATTATCGTGTATCCTGAACCATAACTTCAGATGTCATCAGCTACGATGCCATATGAACGATCTGAAGTAAATTTTCGACCGACAGACTGCGAAAACGCCCCCCCCCCCCAAGCCAAGGTTTCAGAATTTAGATAACTAGTAACGATAATTAGTGACAATATTTTCACTAAAATGTCTGTGCGATTAAGAGCAAGCGACCTTTGACAACTGAAAAGTTGCAGTCATCATAATAACAGGATCCAAGTTCAAACTCTTCGTGAAATTCTTCAAATGACCGTTTATGAAGAGATTGAGACCAACTGTCGAACAATATAATGTGGAATGTACGCGTAAGTATCTGCAAGTATGTATGTGTGTGTACGTGTACGTATGTATGTGTGAAATCTACTCGTGATGGCTCCGCGGATGTGAATTGAAGAGTTATGGCAGAGAGGAGAGAGACAAAAAAAGAGAAGAGAGAGAAAAGAGATTGGGGCTGAAAAGAGATGAGATTGTCGGAACAAAGCGCACATTACACGGCTGCATTGTTTTGTATGAATTGCACATAATACATCATTCAATATCATCTCAATAGCTTTAACAAAGCCGGCCTGCTCTAAAGAGTTAAATCACACAATGAACCATCAAACCATCACCCCCAATTCATCCCCTACCCCCCTCCCCCCTTTAACCCCATCCCAATCTCATCACATCATACAACCCTCCTCGTACCTACCAAACACCACACCAACCTATGAACAGCATTCATTACCATCTATAACCCCACACTACATAAAAGTACACCCCCCCCTCCCCTCTTCCTCTCCACCCCTTCGCTGTAACCACTTAATAATTATTCCTATTATTCTACTACGTAGCGATTTTCACTCTGCTCGATTTGTTGGACTGACGATTTCTGAACCAACCGACGTCTGAATGTCTTGCTCACTTTTGTTCACGCGTTCCTCTTTCCCAATCTTCAGCTCCCTCTCTTTTCCTCTCTCACTCTCTCTGAACTCTCACAGTGGAAGTGGGGGGCTCAAACTGAAAGTGCCCGCTGTCCCATTCACACACAAAAGCACCTCGTCTGAGAATGAACAAATAATCCTGAATAGCCCAGTAGTGATACAATAACAAGTAGAACACTAACTTGTGATCAGAATGATAATTGTAAAGTGATCAATCGTAAGATGACTGCTTCGTTTTTTGTGATGTCTGTGCACACCTTTGTGTGAACAATCACTCTCTCCATTGTTTTTGTTTACTTTTTGTTTTGCCCCTACTTGATAAACAATGACAAGAAATGCACACAAACACAGACAAACAAGTAAAGACACAATAAGACTCCCTCGCTTTCGTTTCCCAATTCACTCGCTGGCTCCCAAACGTTGATCGAAAAGCTCTTGTTTGATTCATCCTTTTATTCTGTCCCAGACTCTTTGTTTAATCCCAAGTCTCTGTCATTCCCAACACAAAGACAAGCAAACCTGAAACAAAACAGGTAAAGCATGATTTCCATTTAATCAACAAAGATGCAACCCCATTCACGGATTTTGTTTTTATTTGTTTAGCTTGGTGTGTAAATTCGACCACAAAGCCCTGTGTAAAACAATAGGCTGGCAAGAGAAAGGACAAATTTTGTTGTCAAAAAGGATGTATTCAAAATCAATTTTTATTGATTAACCTGTTACAGTTTAGTATTTGAGACACTTCAACAATGAAATAATGAATCGTTACAAGACAAACTGAACAAATAATACATCAAATGACCTTAGTTCAACACATTGTTAAAAAAGTGAAGTAGCGAGGAACAAGAAGGATTTTGTTCTATAAAGAAGGAGATTCATCACTGATCAGATAAGATTTTTGGTTGATACTTTGTGACATTATTTGAATTAGGATTGATTACCATATACATTAGTAATATTTTCAGACAATCAGTCAGTGATCAAAGTAGTTACTTAGCTGACACATTAAAGCCTATTGCTCCTTTGTAAATCAATAAGTTTGACTTGAAGATGAAGGATTCTTGACCATATCAATAGGATTGAATCAATGTAAACTTTATAATAGTAATAGTGTTGTTCTAGAATTCATGGTTTCGGAACCTCAATCTGATAACGCACTGCAATACTCAATTCATTTTTGAATGGGACTGCAAAAGAGTGTGACCAATGTTTTTTTTAAATTGAGCCGCTATTTCGTTATGTGATTAGAACTTCACATCGCATGGGCACATACTTTACGATGATAACTCTTACGATGATAACCTTACAGTCATAACTCATATAATTCAATATATTTATATATATATATATATATATATATATATATATATATATACCTATACATATATATATATATATATATATATATATATATATATATATTTATATATATATATATATATATATATATATATATACCTATAAATATATATATATATATATATATATATATATATATATATATATATACCTATACATACATACATATATATATATATATATATATATATATATATATATATATATATATATATATATATATTTATATCGGGTATCGATAAGGGCGGTCATGAAGTGCAAATCTGATCTATTTCGAACGCAAAAATTCTTGAACAACTGTATTAATCATCCAGTGTATTCCAATATCGATTTAGAATAAATCCCAGACTTCTGAGACTGTTTCTGTACTTGCCGATATTTGCTATTTGTTTTATGACCTTTTCAAAATATGGATTTGCAAGACTCATTTTCCGAATAAATTTTCATAAATATCTTTTTATCTCGAATTTTTTTTATTATAATAAAAACGTAAATACAATCGGATTTCACTTCTACAAACACTATTGAAGTGAACTGCGCGGGGATTTAAAGTTGGTTTTGATTTCACGACATAATAATAATCAAGACAGTTATATATCTCTTGCTGATAAAGCTCAAATAACTCATAGCAGAGTTAAATTTGCTCTGCCAACTGAGCAAAAAAGAACAATTGGGCAAAAAAGAGAACTTACTTAGATTTTTGTTCACGGCGCTCTTGATGGGGCTTTTGGGAAACAAAAGATTAACTAACCAGTAAACAGTTATCTGGTATCAGTCTTTGTCATATGTCGCCTAAAATGTTGAGATCTATGCGAAGACTGGAGAAATTCAGAAAAACTTCGAATTCAGTTATTATTGGGAACATTTCCAAAAAAATATGCTAGAAAATGAAATAACTATGTTATAATTGAGGAGTTATGTCACATTTATATATTAAGAGTATGCAAAAATGTGTAATTTTTTAAACTGAGATCTAAGGTCTTTTTTCTGAACATAGACGAGGCAGTCTGAAATGTTACTACGGTTTTTGACAAGGCATACTGGCGAATAATTATATTTGAAACAGGCTGATTCATCACTGGTTTCCAGCGATATAATCGTTTGTAGTGGTTCAGTACTTAAATTTTCTTTATGGTGTCTCTGGGTGGGCAGGCTTGGGCAAAAGCCTGCAAAACTTTGGCTCGAAATTCTGATCAGGCCCGAAATATTCAGAGCTGGATTTGAACGCTTGATCAATTCCGCGAAATAACTAGAGTTCACTGCAGTCTAGGACGGTCTCGATTTGAAGTTTTCTCTAGTTCTCGACCTTGGAATTTTCTTGTCTATTTTTCTATATATCTTTTTTTCTAAATTTGTGCAATGCAGCTCATAATTATGCATTACGGTTGTCACGTGAGTAAGAAGTCACATTCTTATATTACCAATAATTTTATATTCACTTAAGGTATTTCTGTTCAGCCTGACTGTTGTCATAGGGGGGTGCCAATTTGGCGTGGAAGATTGACACGCTTCAAAGTTGACTTTCATTAACTTTACCCCAATAGAGCTACCCGAGTCGCACGAAGAGAGCGTATCTTTTTAATTATGAAATTGCTTCCATTAAAAAGATCTTGTTCTGTGGCGTTCACTTGAAACAATAATTCTTCACTGAGCAATTGAAAAAGCCCTTTACTCGAAACCACTTTGTTAATTGCCATTCACGTATCTCGGATTCATTACATTAACTTTGTCAAAAAAGGCTACATAGTGATTTGATTGTTGTGGTGTAGTAGCTACCTTTAATCAAGCAAAAGTTGAAAAACAGTTGGTTGAAAGATTTAAAAAGAATGAAAAAGGTGTAATTT